>NC_058086.1:101738540-102043165 GCF_014858855.1 Bufo gargarizans | reverse complement strand
CATTGTCACGTTCAAGAAACCAATTGAAATGATTCGAGCTTGTGACATGGTGCATTATCCTGCTGGAAGTAGCCATCAGAGGATGGGTACATGGTGGTCATGAAGGGATGGACATGGTCAGAAACAATGCTCAGGTAGCCCATGGCATTTAAACGATGGCCAATTGGCACTAAGGGGCCTAAAGTGTGCCCGGAAAATATCCCCCACACCATTACACCACCACTACCAGCCTGCACAGTGGTAACAAGGCATGATGGATACATGTTCTCATTCTGTTTACGCCAAATTCGGACTCTACCATTTGAATGTCTCAACAGAATCGAGACTCATCAGACCAGGCAACATTTTTCCAGTCTTCAACAGTCCAATTTCGGTGAGCTTGTGCAGATTGTAGCCTCTTTTTTTCCTATTTGTAGTGGAGATAAGTGGTACCTGGTGGGGTCTACTGCTGTTGTAGCCCATCCGCCTCAAGGTTGTGCGTGTTGTGGCTTCACAAATGCTTTGCTGCATACCTCGGTTGTAACGAGTGGTTATTTTCAGTCAACGTTGCTCTTCTATCAGCTTGAATCAGTCGGCCCATTCTCCTCTGACCTCTAGCATCATCAAGGAATTTTCGCCCACAGGACTGCCGCATACTGGATGTTTTTCCCTTTTCACACCATTCTTTGTAAACCCTAGAAATGGTTGTGCGTGAAAATCCCAGTAACTGAGCAGTTTGTGAAATACTCAGGCCGGCCCGTCTGGCACCAACAACCATGCCACGCTCAAAATTGCTTAAATCACCTTTCTTTCCCATTCTGACATTCAGTTTGGAGTTCAGGAGATTGTCTTGACCAGGACCACAACCCTACATGCATTGAAGCAACTGCCATGCGATTGGTTGACTAGATAATCGCATTAATGAGAAATAGAACAGGTGTTCCTAATAATTCTTTAGGTGAGTGTAGATTGAGAAGGCTCTCTGGACTCTTCTGGTATTTGATAGCTAGGTGTTCGAAGTTTGAAAATTGGGGCCATTCTTAAGGGCTGTCATGACTAGATGCTCAGAAGCCTTGCAACACCTCTACTGGTCCTGTCTATGTGAAGAATTTTGTACAAGGGGAGATCAATTCATCCAACATAGGATCCACCCCCTCCGAAAACCACGTTTCAGTTAGGCACAAATAGTCTAGATTATTAGATAAAATCAAATCATAATTGTGGCTGCATTCTTAACCGCAGAACGGTAGTTTAGAAGTGCCCCTTTCAGCAAATGCTGGTTCTGAGTTGGAATCGGCCCCGAAGGTGTAATCTTTTTCGGGAAGTTTTTCCTTCTTAAATGCCTATGGGTTTTTGGCAAAATGGCATACCATACAATCTATGTGTGGTCAATGTTATCATTGTTTGTACGGGCAATAGTGACAATGTAGCCCCATTCAGAGCCATTGGCTCATTACGTGTATACATCATCATATCGATAATCATCCTAAAAAATCAGTTATGGAATAAAATTACTATAAAGTCAAAATAAAATTAAAAACTACAAAAGTAATTACAATAGTAATTAGTACATTATAACAGACAAAGACATTAAAATGTCAATTGTGTTACCGAAGATCTCCGATCAGACCAGGCGAGCATTTCCCAATAATGGAGGAATCTTGGTGATGACCAAGGGCGCAACGACAATGTCAGTTAGTCTAATAATCCGTCCACGCCCGGACGGGCAAAGAAAGGCTTGCCTTTGGCGCGCCGCCGGTGCCCGCTGCACTGGCACAGTGGGGCCAAGTTAATAAGGGTACCTAACCAGGCCACACCCACAGTGTCTCTGCCGGGGCTCCACCCAGAGTGGTGTTCTTGGGATTCCTGGGAGATAGGCTCTGGCAGAAGGAAGTCTCTTATATTTGAGGTAGGTACTGAAGTTCAATCTGGATAAAAGTGCTTGTGCTTCTCAGCTGGTGCAAGGTGCAAACAGATCTGGGATCCACTGCCCGCTCACCCGATGGGGCGAGTCAATTAAATGAACCAGGCATGGATCCCACAGGACTTGTCTGTACCTTGTGCAGAATATACATGTATACCGGCCTTAACTAGCCATTATTATACTACAGCGCAATTGCTCATTGTTGTATTTTGGATATTTCACACTCTTTTGGAGTGTACCCTAATAAAAAAATATAAAATAATAAAACTAGTGTTGGCTACCTCGTCCTCCTCCACCTACACTGCTACATCCACCGCCTCCTCAAACTCCTACTCCATATGGACCTCCACCTCATAAATCAAGTTTATTTTTTTTGAATTTGTACTTATGTTGTTTTGTGTCATTTCACTAATTTGTCTGTTACATTTTCTCGTGAAATTCACAAATTTTTGGGTGTGATATACCCCGGCTGTACCTAGTAGACAGGTAACATTTCACTAATTTTTCTGTTACATATTTGGGTGAAATTCAAAAATTTTTGCGTGTGATATACCCCTGCTCTACCTAGTAGACAGGTAACATTTCACTAATTTGTCTGTTACATTTTCTGGTGAAATTCACCAATTTCTGGGTGTGATATACCCCGGTTGTACCTAGTAGACAGGTAAAAACATTTCACTAATTTGTCTGTTAAATTTTTGGATACAATTCACCAGTTTTTGGCTGTGATATACCACTGCTATACCTAGTAGACAGGTAAAAAAAAAATCATTAATTTGTCTGTTACATATTCAGGTGAAATTCACCAATTTTTGGCTGTGACATACCCCTGCTCTACTTAGTTTTTCTGTTACGTTCTTGGGTGACATTTTACCATTTTTGCCGTGAATAAACCTCTGCTCTGCATAGGTGACAGGGACTGACATTTTTTTTAAATCATCTGTTCCATTGGTGGCTGACATTAACCCATTTCTGGTGATGAAAAACATGGGAATTCAATTAGTAAAATTTGTCTTTAATTGGCCCTTTCATTTGATCCTTCCGCTTAAATAACTTGTCCCACATTTTAGCTCTATCACATTGCAGCCATTGACCTCCCTTGGATGTTGGTATCCCTTTCTCACTCTCCCTTTCCGGCGTGGAACCCTGATTCGTCGATTAACCGTGATCAACATGGTAGGCTCAGAAAGGAACATCGAAAGTTGATAGAGAAGATATCCAAATGGATCATGGACGTCACGGGGATGTGCGATCAGGCAGAAGTTAACTAGAGTCAACAAAGCGGCAGCAGGGCCTCTCCTGTCTAACGTTTCCAAATCCTAAATACCCCAGTGAGATTCCCTATAATTTTTTATTAATCATTCCAATAACAGGGCATCTTAAGAGTCCTGTATTGTTATTTATCGTCACTACCACCCTGAGTCAGGAGTTGGTAATTGCCGTGCGCCCCCTCCTTTGCTTTAATTCTTTTGTTTTACTAGTTTCTCCCACATTTCTGCTCGATCACAATTAAATTTCATCCATTGATCTGCCTTGGATGTGGTCTTTTTTTTATTTTTTTTCCACGCCCCCTCTCCGGCGCGGAACCCTGATTCGCTGCTAACCGTGATCAACATGGTAGGCGCAGAGAAGAACATCATAAGGTGATAGAGTAGATATCCAATTGGATCGTGAACATCACTGGGACGTGCGACATGGTGGGGCAGTATGTATGCACACACCTATAAGAACTGACTGATGGGTCTGCCCCCTGCAACTTCTGGGTCTCCAAATTGGGCACATGGCCTTAGCTTTCCCTTTACGCCTTGGCCGTGTGGTTAGCACGACTGGAGAGGGTTATCACAGGTTATATTTCCCAATTTACAAAACTATAAATAAATGTAAAACCAAAAACCAGTGTAGGCTACCTCCTCCACCACCACATCCACTGCCTTCTCAACCTTCTACTCCATATGGACCTCATCCTGCTAGATCAAAATTAGAATTTTTTATTTTTACGTATTTTGTTATTTAAAGTAATTTCCCTATCCACATTTGTTGCAGTGTACTTGCCTTGCTCTTAACCACATTTCAATGCCATTTGCAGCCCTCTAGCCCTTTCTACGACATTTTTAGAGTTATTTTAGTGCTCAAAAGTTCGGGTCCTCATTGACTTCAATGGGGTTCAGGTTCGGGGTCAAGTTCGGGTGCCAAACTCTAACTTTTTGTAAAGTTTGGTCGAACCCGAACATCCAGTTATCCGCTGAACTCTAATTATAGTGCTATATATTCGTTATATTGAATATTCGTCATTTTTTTCCCATCTGAACACATGATTCTCTCTGTTTCTTGCTTGTGGGCCAATAAGAGGGAAGCAATGTCAAGATCACAACAATACTTAGTGCAAAAAATCAGTAATCTGTAGTCAGACCTGCTAAATGTGAAGTTGCACATAGTGCGAAGAAAAAAATCTTATCACTGCCGATTAGCGCAATTGCAAATATATTGGAACACATGACTCTCTCTGCATATAAAGTTATTGTAATGTTCTGCCGTGCCAACCATTTTCTCCAGTCTCAGGAGAAACTCATGAAACTTCTAGCAGCTTGAAAAATGTAGCCAAAGTGACCCACGCCTGTTTTTCACGTTACGAATTTGCATTATGCAATTTTTACATTGCCGATTTTTCACATTCAATAAAATAATCTCAAATTCGCGAATATATGAACAATATTCTACAATACATTTGCTGGATAGAATACTGCAACATGTCTAAAAAAATGTGTATTTATTAATAAATGTCATATATTGGTGCATAGTTTAAATATTTCTAACTCACAGTGGTTTCCTCATATGCTCCTAGAGATATTCATTCAGCAATGACCTAATAAAGAAGTATTACACCAGGGGCGGACATACCGCCTGTGCAGCTGGTTCAACTGAGAAAATGTACCATTTTAAAGGGGAAAATATGTTGAATCAAAATTTCATGGTGTCAACAAATCCCAAAAAGTTGGGACAAGGCCATTTTCTACACTGTGTGGCATCTCCCCTTCTTACAACACCCAACAGACATCTGGGGACTGAGGAGACCAGTTTCTCAAGTTTAGAAATAGGAATGCTCTCCCATTCTTGTCTAATACAGGCCTCTAACTGTTCAATCGTCTTGGGCCTTCTTTGTTGCACCTTCCTCTTTATGATGCGCCAAATGTGCTCTATAGGTGAAAGATCTGGACTGCAGACTGGCCATTTTAGTACCCGGATCCTTCTCCTACGCAGCCATGATGTTATGATTGATGCAGAATGTGGTCTGGCATTATCTTGTTGAAAAATGCATCTTCCCTGAAAGAGATGATGTCTGGATGGGAGCATATGTTGTTCTAGAACCTGAATATATTTTTCTGCATTGATGGTGCCTTTCCAGACATGCAAGCTGCCCATGCAACACGCACTCATGCAACCCCATACCATCAGAGATGCAGGCTTCTGAACTGAGCGTTGATAACAACTTGGGTTGTCCTTGTCCTCTTTGGTCCGGATGACATGGCGTTCCAGATTTCCAAAAAGAACTTTGAATCGTGACTCGTCTGACCACAGAACAGTCTTCCATTTTGCCACATTCCATTTTAAATGATCCCTGGCCCAGTGGAAATGCCTGAGCTTGTGGATCTTGCTTAGAAATGGCCTCTTCTTTGCACTGTAGAGTTTCAGCTGGCAACGGCGGATGGCACGGTGGATTGTGTTCACTGACAATGGTTTCTGGAAGTATTCCTGAGCCCATTCTGTGATTTCCTTTACAGTAGCATTCCTGTTTGTGGTGCAGTGTCGTGTAAGGGCCCGGAGATCACGGGCATCCAGTATGGTTTTACGGCCTTGACCCTTACGCACAGAGATTGTTCCAGATTCTCTGAATCTTCGGATTATGTTATGCACAGTAGATGATGATAGATGCAAAGTCTTTGCAATTTTTCACTGGGTAACACCTTTCTGATATTGCTCCCCTATCTTTGTGCGCAACATTGTGGGAATTGGTGATCCTCTACCCATCTTGGCTTCTGAGAGACACTGCCACTCTGAGAAGCTCTTTTTATACCCAATCATGTTGCCAGTTGACCTAATTAGTGTTAATTGGTCTTCCAGTTCTTCGTTATGCTCAAATTTACTTTTTCCAGCCTCTTATCGCTACTTATCCCAACTTTTTTCTGATTTGTTGACACCGTGAAAATTTGAATCAATGCATTTTTCCTTTAAAATGATACATTTACTCGGATTAAACGTTTGATCTGTCATCTAGGTTCTATTACAAATAAAATATTGACATTTGCCATCTCCACATCATTGCATTCAGTTTTTATTCACAATTTGTTTAGTGTCCCAACTGTTTGGGAATCCGGTTTGTAGTATGCAAGACTATTGTCATATTTTTATATATTACATATTTGCCATTTCTGAAGTATCTCTCTTGAGCCATGTTTCTACACGAATATGTACGAGTTTTATTATTTAATATGGGGTTAATTTCCCCTTTTTTTATCATTATTTACTTAGATTTTTGTATTTTTATTTTTTTTAAGAAAGCAATGTCACAGCAATTTTCCCTTATTACCCAGTCCAATCACAACAATGTGGAGATAATATGTAGAAAACGCATATGAACATCATAAACAGCACAGAAGATGCAACAATTCCGCAAGGAGCAAATTTCTGTTCCGGTCCAGCTTTTGAAGATTACCGACGGGACGATAAAAGGATGTGATGGATTAGCGGGGGTAGAGCCACTGAGGAAGGGGAGAGAAGTCCCCGAAACGTGTCTGGCGTTATACCTCTGCTTTTGTACCAAATTGGATATATCGTGGACCATCGAATAATCAATAAAGATTGGAGTGCTCCAAAACTTCTTTTCTTGAGTACTGGTCTACCTATGAAGCAGGACTGAAAGGCTATTCTCGCGATTTTCCAGAGGCAATCACGTGAGACGCACTGGCGAGTGAAGACGCCGAGGGAAAGAGAAATAGCCGCACGGTGTGGTGAGTAGAAGCTTGCTGGACGGGACATCCAACTACAGGTCTTGACTTCCTACCGGTAAGATATCTAATCCCGCACTACCCACCACCTACACCTAACCGCCAGTGATACACTTGCCAAATATTATCTCTGATAGCGGTGACTGTTCTCTGCCAGACTGAACCGCTACACACCCAGTGTGTATAGTCTATGGAATATTTTTCTCCTCCAGGTGTACATTTGGGGGTTTAAATATATTGCTTCTCATTCAGTGCCATCTTTCAAGCAGATATTAGGACTAAAAGGATGTTCTATACATGATAATTATAAGACTTCTTCGCTACAGTGATTCAAGGGACTTTATGCATAGGGTCCTATATTCTACTGCGACTACATTGCATTTTTTACTGTGATTGTCATCTTATCTGCTGCTTCCACTCCATCTCATCCAAAGATATACATCTTATCCGGAACTGTGGATGGTTAGAGTTGGCTCAAGCAGATTCATTTAGTATGAATTTTTATAGTGTTATTTATTATCCAAATCTTTTGATGTTATTGCTGTAATATTAAATTGTGACTACATAAATTGTAACTTTTTATATGACCCACATATTGACTGCCATTCTTATATACAGTACAGACCAAACGTTTGGACACATCTTCTCTTTCAAAGATTTTCTATATTTTCATGACTATGAAAATTGTAGATTCACACTGAAGGCATCAAAACTATGAATTAACACATGTGGAATTATATACCGTATTTATCGGCGTATAACACGCACAGGCGTATAATGCACACCTTCATTTTAAGAGGAAAATTTCAGGAAAAAAAAATTAAATTTCAAATAAAGAACTTTGAAGCAAAATAAGGGTAGCTCAGAACTTTTTTTTATTAATATTATTACCACTTATAAGGTAAATAATGTAAAAGGATGACACTTATGGGGCTCTGTGGATGACACTTATGTCATCCACAGATCCCCATAAGTGTCATCTACAGATCCCCCATCAGATGGATCAGTGTGGAGAGAGGAGGCGGGGACACTCATGGCGGGGCCCGGTGCAGTGACTCTACTCTAATACACCGGGCCCCGCAACTGTTAAACATTCAATCTGATCTCTATATCTAATTGTAGACACGCTGTACGGTACTTACTGTAGTACCGGAGGTATAACATTAAGACAGCGCAGACAGGCATCTCCCTCGGTCAAGCGCCGCCTGCCCCAGCTCCCTCCTCATGCGCCGCCTGCCCCAGCTCCCTCCTCATGCGCCGCCTGCCCCAGCTCCCTCCTCATGCGCCGCCTGCCTGCTTATCTCACTTTATGAATGAACAGGCAGGCGGCGCATGACAGAGTGAGCTGGGACAGGCAGCGCATGAGGAGGGAGCTGGGACAGGCAGCGCATGAGGAGGGAGCTGCGGTAGGCGCTGCGCCGTCTTAATGTTATACCTCCGGTATGTAAAAACATGGCTTCTTAACATTATATCGGCGTATAACACGCATACATCATTTGCCCCCTATTTTCAGGGGGAAAAAGTGCGCATTATACGCCGATAAATACGGTACATAACAAAAAAGTGTGAAACAACTGAAAATGTCATATTCTAGGTTCTTCAAAGTAGCCACCTTTTGCTTTGATTACTGCTTTGCACACTCTTGGCATTCTATTGATGAGCTTCAAGAGGTAGTCACCTGAAATGGTTTTCACTTCACAGGTGTGCCCTGTCAGGTTTAATAAGTGGTATTTCTTGCATTATCAATGGGGTTGGGACCATCAGTTGCGTTGTGGAGAAGTCAGGTGGATACACAGCTGATAGTCCTACTGAATAGACTGTTAGCTGTTTTTTTCTTGCCATAATACAAAGTCTAAGTAAAGAAAAACGAGTGGCCATCATTACTTTAAGAAATTAAGGTCAGTCAGTCTGAATTGGGAAAACTTTGAAAGTGTCCCCAAGTGCAGTCACAAAAACCATCAAGCGCTACAAAGAAACTGGCTTACATGTGGACCGCCCCAGGAAAGGAAGACCAAGAGTCACCTCTGCTGCGGAGGATAAGTTCATCCGAGTCACCAGCCTCAGAAATCGCAGGTTAACAGCAGCTCAGATTAGAGACCAGGTCAATGCCACACAGAGTTCTAGCAGCAGACACATCTCTAGAACAACTGTTAAGAGGAGACTGTGTGAATCAGGCCTTCGTGGTAGAATATCTGCTAGGAAACCACTGCTAAGGACAGGCAACAAGCAGAAGAGACTTGTTTGGGCTAAAGAACACAAGGAATGGACATTAGACCAGTGGAAATCTGTGCTTTGGTCTGATGAGTCCAAATTTGAGATCTTTGGTTCCAACCACCGTATCTTTGTGCGACGCAGAAAAGGTGAACGGATGGACTCTACATGCCTGGTTCCCACTGTGAAGCATGGAGGAGGTGTGATGGTGTGGGGGTGCTTTGCTGGTGACACTGTTGGGGATTTATTCAAAATTGAAGGCATACTGAACCAGCATGGCTACCACAGCATTTTGCAGCGGCATGCTATTCCATCCGGTTTGCGTTTAGTTCGACCATCATTTATTTTTCAACAGGACAATGACCCCAAACACACCTCCAGGCTGTGTAAGGGCTATTTGAGCATAAAGGAGAGTGATAGGGTGCTGCGCCAGATGACCTGGCCTCCAGTCACCGGACCTGAACCCAATCGAGATGGTTTGGGGTGAGCTGGACCGCAGAGGAACTCCTTCAAGACTGTTGGAAGACCATTCCAGGTGACTACCTCTTGAAGCTCATCAAGAGAATGCCAAGAATGTGCAAAGCAGTAATCAAAGCAAAAGGTGGCTACTTTGAAGAACCTAGAATATGACATTATTTTTAGTTGTTTCACACTTTTTTGTTATGTATATAATTCCACATGTGTTAATTCATAGTTTTGATGCCTTCAGTGTGAATCTACAATTTTCATAGTCGTGAAAATAAAGAAAACTCTTTGAATGAGAAGGTGTGTCCAAACTTTTGGTCTGTGCTGTATATTTTTTTATATGTCTGGCAATAACTACTGGGAGGGGCACATAACTGGCCATAGCTAATATGAGGGGGCGCATATCTGGACATAAAAACTGTGAAGGGGGGACAATATCTGGGCATAGCTACTGTAAAGGAGGCACATATCTGGACATAACTACTGTGAGGGGGGATAATATCTGGGCATAGCTACTGTGAAGAGGCACATAATCTGGCATAACTACTGTGAGGAGGCATATATCTGGCATAATTACTGTGAAGGACACATAATCTGGCATAATTACTGTGAAGGACACATAATCTAGCATAACTACTGTGATGGGCAAATAATCTGGCATAACTACTGTGGTGGGCACGTATCTGGGCATAACTACTGTGAGGGGGCAGATAGCTCCCAGAACTGAGGTCACTGAAGTCTATTAAAGTGTAACTATCGTTTCAGTATGCTTTTAATATTAGGGACAGCTCAGGAAAACATTTTTGTTATATACCTGTACTTTATTAGTGAAGGGTGTTTTTTTTATTAGGCTAGTATCACACTAGAACAATATAACAAAATAGCAGAAGACAGGTGCACTCTGCGGTATTACTAAATCCTCAAACTGGTTTTAAAATTGAGAGATTAGTCAACATGTCCTACGGTGTAGGACATGTCTAAGCCCGGGCACCGCGACAAGGTTTCTCAAGTAGCCCGGGACCTAACACTCTCCTACCTGTGCCAGTGGGCAAATACCCGGGCTACTTGAGAAACCTTGTCGCGGTGCCCGGGCTTAGACATGTCCTACACCGTAGGACATGTTGACTAATCTCTCAATTTTAAAACCAGTTTGAGGATTTAGTAATACCGCAGAGTGCACCTGTCTTCTGCTATTTTGTTATATTGTTATATTGATTATCACATCCACACAATTGTTACCTTGTGTAGGATGTCTATTGTGGTACTTGTGGTTCGCTGCGGGCATCCTCCACCGTATGCATGTTTGCTGGGGATTGCCATTAGCAACGGGCCACAAGTGCAGGATTTGCTCCCCTATATATATGCACGACTGCATGTGGGTTTGAGCACCTCCTGCTATACCACGTCATTCCATTCAGTTTGTATATATAGAGATTCCTGGAGGTATATAAACTCCAATTTAAATGTGCCTGTTTTCCATCTACAGGCCACATTTAGGTGCACCTGTGAGGCCTGGGCCATACCAGACAGTCTTGAGTGGGACTTGCAGACTCCTCCCTCCTCCCATTGCAAGCATGGATACATGCTGGAGGTAACTGGTGAGTTGTTTGTGAGTCGGCCTTATGCTCCTGTAATTTGCCCACTGGCTCCTGGTATTTGCCCACTGGCACAGGTAGGAGAGTGTTAGGTCCCGGGCTACTTGAGAAACCTTGTCGCGGTGCCCGGGCTTAGACATGTCCTACACCGTAGGACATGTTGACTAATCTCTCAATTTTAAAACCAGTTTGAGGATTTAGTAATACCGCAGAGTGCACCTGTCTTCTGCTATTTTGTTATATTGTTATATTGATTATCACATCCACACAATTGTTACCTTGTGTAGGATGTCTATTGTGGTACTTGTGGTTCGCTGCGGGCATCCTCCACCGTATGCATGTTTGCTGGGGATTGCCATTAGCAACGGGCCACAAGTGCAGGATTTGCTCCCCTATATATATGCACGACTGCATGTGGGTTTGAGCACCTCCTGCTATACCACGTCATTCCATTCAGTTTGTATATATAGTATCACACTAGCATTAAAGTTTTCCGGTATTAGAGTTCCATCATAGGGGCTCAATATTGGAAAAAACGCTTTAGTTTTGTCCCCATTTATTGTCAATTTTTTTTTTTTGTCCTGGGATGACCCCCCCCCCCCCCAATGCAAGCCAATGGGGACGGATCAGTTTTCTCTGGCACAATCTACCACAATAGAAAACGGATCTGTCCTCCATTGACTTTCAATGGAGTTAGAAACGGATCAGTTTGGCAATGTTAAATAACTGTTAAAGATAATACAACCGGATCCGTTGAAACGCATGCAGATGGTTGTATTATCTGTAACTGAAGCATTTTTTGCTGGACCCTGCTGGATCCAGCAAAAACACTAGTGTGAAAGTACCCTTAGGCTGAGTTCACACGGGTGAGATTTCCGCGCAGGTGCAATGCATGAGGTGAACGCATTGCACCCGCACTGAATACGGACCTATTCATTTCTATGGGGCTGTGCACATGAGCGGTGATTTTCACACATCACTTATGCATTGTGTGAAAATCGCAGCATGCTCTATATTGTGTGTTAATCAAGTGAATGGGGCTGAGTGAAAATCGCAAGCATCCGCAATCAAGTGCGACAGTCTATTCACTGTATTATTTCCCTTATAACATGGTTATAAGGGAAAATAATAGCATTCTTTAATACAGAATGCTTAGTAGAAGGTCAATTGAGGGTTAAAAAATAATTAACCCAACTTCTCCTCTTGATCATGTAGCTGCTGGTCTCTTCTTACTTCTTTAATCATGAGCTGCCGGCTAAAGGACCTGTGGTGACATCACATCACATGGTCCATCACCGTGGTGATTTGGGTCTGGTTACCACAGTCAGTTTTTTCAAAACTGACTGCAATTGGGTACCTACTAGCGCGGGTTTGCCACAGTACACCCGGGACGCATCCTGAACAAATCCGTCATGCCCGTGTGAACTCAGCCTTAGCTTTCTTAGTAGGCACAGGGAAGAGAGCAGGGTCTGCCAATGCTTAGCAATGACAGTAAGTGTCGAGTAACACAGAACACTTAGTCTACACAATTTTCCCTCTGGGCAACCAACTCCAAGTCCCTCAGCCTACTTTAAACAATAATAAAAAATCCCTATAGTTTATATAACAATAATTTCATAGTATGTAAGGCTGAAAAAAGACATTTGTCCATCCAGTTCAGCCTGTTATCCTGTAAGTTGATCCAGAGGAAGGCTCCAAGAACTAAAGATAAAAATTCTAGCATTCATCCAGTGTTTCTACAAATAAAGGTGAACTGTATACAATACAATGTAGAAATAAGTCCAGTGCTGCAGGCACTGAACTAAATAGAACACAGTGTTACCTTATTCTTGGATGTATACAGTATACTGCAGCCCGCTCCTCTCCTTTTATTTCCTGTAGTGGGGCTACAGTAAGTGTACCGTCATCTCAGTCCTGATCCCAGCTGGTTTCCCTGTGCTTACTAAGAGACACACAGGGAAGAGAGCTACAGGCAGTTAGTTAGTGGTGGCATCAAATCAGACAGGGAACAGTAGAGATAGCTGACATACAGTATAGTGAGGCAGGCACTGGGGTACTTAAAAGAGGCAGGCTGTTATACACAGGTTTGGTAGAATGCTGAAGATGAGCACTTCTAAGGAATGCTCAGAGCATTGCTAAGGAGATTCTTTACACCCTGTTCTTTAGTACAAAGAAACATCTTTCGCTAACAAAGTACATTACAAAAACTTAACACTAGATTAAAAATAAACTGAAACAGCAGATAAACATTAAATAATGCTTTCCTTTCAGTGTTTCTTAATGCAAAATGTAATAATAATGCTATACATTTGTGGCATATAGTGTAGCTATGTAATTAGTGTACATTTAACAGAATCTAAATGATGTGTTTGAAATGTAATCAATATACATTCTAAAAAAATGTATTTTACTCTATGGATTGCTAATAAACAACAAGAGCACACACAAAGGACACTACTGTGTCTTCTTTTAATCAGCTACATCTTGACTATAATATTTCACAATAGTGTTAAATGTATTTTCTTAGATCTTAAATGGCAAGTATGTAAGTTGCTTTGTCGATGCACGCCTTCAAATAATCAGCAATGCCTGAGCTGTTCTACTTGAGCAGAAGCAAAGCTGCCTTGGAACAGTGCTGACGTCACAAAGCTGTTGACTGGCAACCACTGAGACTGTAGGAGATGTGTCCTCTTCTGTGTCCGAGCCAGCTATTTAACCGTCTGCTTCACTTTCAAGTTCAAAGAGGCTTTGTAGCAGCAGCACTTTCACAGCCAGTGAAAATAGGCCGTCAATGAGACCACAAGAATGAGAACAACGTGACACTCTGAATAAGAGAAGCGAGAATAGTTACAATGCACATCAATGAACATGGTAAGGGATCTGTGCATGTTGCTTGACATGACTGCAGCCTTACTATCAACTGCTGTGATAGGGGACTGTGCTCACAAGGCTGTCCCTCATTCAGATAGTTATTCTTCCGTTCCCCTACTTATCTGGGTGGAGACGACCCCCTGGACACATAATGCTCATGGGTAAAAAAAGAATTAACAATCAGAAGTTACAGTTGGCTGGTCAGAAATGCCTTTTTTTCATTACAGCGGTCACTTTAGCAGAGAGTGGCCTATGCTGTCCAAAGGACTGCAGTTGTGAACATCTTTTAGTAAACTGCACTGATAGACAACTTGAAGAATTTCCCACTGGTATCCCAATGGATACTAGGCAGCTGATCCTAACTCATAACAATCTGACCTACCTTCCATCAATGGATCTCAACCTTCTAATTGATTTGGTGTACCTGGATTGCAGCCACAATATTTTAGGAGACTCTTTGGAAGCCACCTTCATTGCTGTGCCATTGGTTTACCTGGACCTAAGTCACAACAACATTTCCAAGATTACAACAGGTACTTTTTATCTTTTGTCAAGTCTGGTTGTCTTAAAGCTTTCAGACAACCCCAACTTGGAGGAAGTTGAGAAGGAGGCCTTTGCCAACAACACAGGCCTTCATCAGTTGGATCTCAGTCGAACTGCATTGACTTACTTAGATGTCACTACAGTTAGTGAGCTGCCTAGTCTACGAACACTAGGCCTTAGCTCCAACCCCTGGGACTGCTATTGTCCTATGAAAGACTTCCTCAAGTGGGTCACAGACAGTGATATTAACTTCACAGGTGAGCCAGGGAAAGGTAGAGGTAACTGTGCTACACAAATGTTACTTTGCCATTTGTATATGAATATAAGCAATTGTTTTGAATGCCTCTTTATGCATATATATCATTTTTGAATGCTTTTCAATGTAATTTGTAAATGCATTTACTGTAACACACTAGTCTTAAATGTATGGGGCTGTAAGCTTTAAAGTTCAGCTCCACTAAAGAGTGGGAAATTGTTAATCAGCAATCTGTTGACATACTGTAATTACAGGAAAAACAAAGTAGTATATGTCAGTTTGGCTATTCAGCTGTCCAAAGCAAGCTCAAAAGTAGAAATGCATACAAGTAATGCTGACATTTAGAGCTACAGTACTTTACTATATTAGGGACCTATGTTATAAGTAGAGTTGAGCGAACACATGGATGTTCGGGTTTGAGAAGTTCGGCCGAACTTCCCGGAAATGTTCGGGTTCGGGATCCGAACCCGACCCGAACTTCGTCCCGAACCCCATTGAAGTCAATGGGGACCCAAACTTTTCGGCACTAAAAAGGCTGTAAAACAGCCCAGGAAAGCGCTAGAGGGCAGCAAAATGTAGTTAAATCCCCTGCCAACAAATGTGGATAGGGAAATGAATAAAAATAAAAATCAAATAAATAAAAATTAACCAATATCAATTGGAGAGAGCTCCCATAGCAGAGAATCAGTCTTCATGTCATAGCAGAGAATCAGGCTTCACGTCACCCAACACTGGAACAGTCCATTGTCAGATATTTAGGCCCCAGCACCCAGACAGAGGAGAGGTTCATTCAACTTTGGGTTGCCCCGCAATATAATGGTAAAATGAAAATAAAAATGGGATTGAATGAGGAAGTGCCCTGGAGTACAATAATATATGGTTAAGGGGAGGTAGTTAATGTCTAATCTGGACAAGGGACGGACAGGTCCTGTGGGATCCATGCCTGGTTCATTTTTATAAACATCAGCTTGTCCACATTGGCTGTAGACAGACTGCTGCGTTTGTCTGTAATGACGCCCCCTGCCGTGCTGAATACACGTTCAGACAAAACGCTGGCCGCCGGGCAGGCCAGCACCTCCAAGGCATAAAAGGCTAGCTCTGGCCATGTGGACAATTTAGAGACCCAGAAGTTGAATGGGGCCGGACCATCAGTCAGTACGTGGAGGGGTGTGCACACGTACTGTTCCACCATGTTAGTGAAATGTTGCCTCCTGCTAACACGTTGCGTATCAGGTGGTGGTGCAGTTAGCTGTGGCGTGTTGACAAAAGTTTTCCACATCTCTGCCATGCTAACCCTTCCCTCAGAGGAGCTGGCATTGACACAGCTGCCTTGGCGACCTCTTGCTCCTCCTCTGCCTTGGCCTTGGGCTTCCACTTGTTCCCCTGTGACATTTGGGAATGCTCTCAGTAGCGCGTCTACCAACGACCATGTCCACGTCCGCGTCCCTTACTAGATGTTTTCCTCATTGTTATGGTTCACCACAACAACAAAAATATTATTTGGCCCAATGTATTGTATTCAAATTCAGCGGGATATAAATTTGAGGCCTAGTATTTAGGCTCTGGGTGACCGGTATGGATTTAGTGACAGAATTAGACTTGGCAATGCACAGTAGTGTGTGTGTGAAGTTATTCTGAATGACCCTATGTGCACCTTGAATATTATATACCCTTTTAGGGATAGATTTCAAATAGCTCTGATATAGCAGAAACCACTAAATTATGAAATTGCTAAATTGGGAATTGTATTTCAACCCAGAACAAAAAATGTGCTTTGACGGACACTAAATAACTTTCCCAGCCACAACAGGACAGCGGTAACGAGAGATTTAGCGGGATATAAATTTGAGGCCTAGTATTTAGGCGCTGGGTGACCGGTATGGATTTAGTGACAGAATTCGACTGGGATATGGCCAAAAAATAACCACACTATTGCTGGTTAAATGCACTTGGTGACGGGCGCAGCTTGCCCCTGATGTAGTATATGGCCAAAAAATGAACAGACTATTGCTGGTTAAATGCACTTGGTGTGATAGCTTGACCAACCACACTACTGAGGGTTAAATGCACTTGGTGACGGGCGCAGCTTGCCCCTGATGTAGTATATGGCCAAAAAATGAACAGACTATTGCTGGTTAAATGCACTTGGTGTCACAGCTTGACCAACCACACTACTGAGGGTTAAATGCGCTTGGTGACGGGCGCAGCTTGCCCCTGATGTGGTATATGGCCAAAAAATGAACAGACTATTGCTGGTTAAATGCACTTGGTGTGACAGCTTCACCCTGATGTAGGCTTTAGCCCAAAAACAAACGCACCATTGAGGGTTAAATGCACTTGGTGACAGGCGCAGCTTGCCCCTGATGTAGTATATGGCCAAAAAATAAACAGACTATTGCTGGTTAAATGCACTTGGTGTGACAGCTTCACCCTGATGTAGGCTTTAGCCAAAAATAACCACACCATTGAGGGTTAAATGCACTTGGTCGCAGCTTGTGCTGGCGCACCACAAGACACAAAATGGCTGCCGATCACCCCAGAAAAATGTGATTGACAAACGGTCTGGGCAGCCTAAAAACAGTGAGCAATTGAGGATCAGCAGCTCAATGATCCACAGCTGCAGATCGATCAGTTAATCAAGTCCTTTGGAGGAGTTAATCTGCCTAATCTCGCCCTACGGTCACAGCCGCAACCTCTCCCTACGCTAATCAGAGCAGAGTGACGGGCGGCGCTATGTGACTCCAGCTTAAATAGAGGCTGGGTCACATGGTGCTCTGGCCAATCACAGCCATGCCAATAGTAGGCATGGCTGTGATGGCCTCTTGGGGCAAGTAGTATGACGCTTGTTGATTGGCTGCTTTGCAGCCTTTCAGAAAGCGCCACAAAAGCGCCAAGAAAGCGACGAACACCGAACCCGGACTTTTACGAAAATGTTCGGGTCCGTGTCACGGACACCCCAAAATTCGGTACGAACCCGAACTATACAGTTCGAGTTCGCTCATCCCTACCCGTGATCTCACAAGATTTCAGATCTCTGTGGCCGCCGTTCTGCCGAAATATCGCGGGATCTCAGCTCCATCTTGTCCAGAGTCGCGCCCACGCCACACTCGCTGCAGGAGTCCCAATCTGCTCTCCGGTGGCCCTTGGTGAGTCCCCCTCCCGTTCTGCGTTTGTTTCCCTCATTGCCTTTCTGAATTGTGGATCCTCATTAGTTTTCTCCCTTTGTCCTTAGGTCTCTTTCACTTCGCTGTGCTATTGTGGTCTGGGGTGAATTACTCCTGCCACACCTCCATCATGTTTCGCCGTAGCACTAGTTAGACCCCTAGACAGGGAAATCCCGCTGCCCTTCAGAGCTCCCCTGCTTTAGACAGCTGTGCTGATGTTCCCCCAAATGACATGCAGAACGCAGCACTGCATCAATCTACAAACCGGATTCCAAAAAAGTTGGGACACTAAACAAATTGTGACTAAAAACTGAATGCAATGATGTGGAGATGGCAAATGTCAATATTTTATTTGTAATAGAACGTAGATGACAGATCAAACGTTTAATCCAAGTAAATGTATCATTTTAAAGGAAAAATACGTTGATTCAAATTTTCACGGTGTCAACAAATCCCCAAAAAGTTGGGACAAGTAGCAATAAGAGGCTGGAAAAAGTAAATTTGAGCATTATGAAGAGCTGGAAGACCAATTAACACTAATTAGGTCAATTGGCAACATGATTGGGTATAAAAAGAGCTTCTCAGAGTGTCAGTGTCTCTCAGAAGCCAAGGTTGGGTAGAGGATCACTAATTCCCACAATGTTGCGCAGAAAGATAGTGGAGCAATATCAGAAAGGTGTTACCCAGCGAAAAATTGCAAAGACTTTGCATCTATCATCATCAACTGTGCATAATGTGCATAACATCTGAAGATTTAGAGAATCTGGAACAATCTCTGTGCGTAAGGGTCAAGGCCGTAAAACCATACTGGATGCCCGTGATCTCCGGGCCCTTAAACGGCACTGCACCACAAACAGGAATGCTACTGTAAAGGAAATCACAGAATGGGCTCAGGAATACTTCCAGAAACCATTGTCAGTGAACACAATCCACCGTGCCATCCGCCGTTGCCAGCTGAAACTCTACAGTGCAAAGAAGAAGCCATTTCTAAGCAAGATCCACAAGCTCAGGTGTTTTCACTGGACCAGGGATCATTTAAAATGGAGTGTGGCAAAATGGAAGACTGTTCTGTGGTCAGACGAGTCACTATTCGAAGTTCTTTTTGGAAATCTGGGACGCCATATCATCCGGACCAAAGAGGACAAGGACAACCCAAGTTGTTATCAACGCTCCGTTCAGAAGCCTGCATCTCTGATGGTATGGGGTTGCATGAGTGCATGTGGCATGGGAAGCCTGCATGTCTGGAAAGGCACCATCAATGCAGAAAAATATATTCAGGTTCTAGAACAACATATGCTTCCATCCAGATGTCATCTTTCAGGGAAGACCCTGCATTTTTCAACAAGATGATAATGCCAGACCACATTCTGCATCAATCACAACATCATGGCTGCGTAGGAGAAGGATCCGGGTACTGAAATGGCCAGTCTGCAGTCCAGATCTTTCACCTATAGAGAACATTTGGCGCATCATAAAGAGGAAGGTGCAACAAAGAAGGCCCAAGACGATTGAACAGTTAGAGGCCTGTATTAGACAAGAATGGGAGAGCATTCCTATTTCTAAACTTGAGAAACTGGTCTCCTTGGTCCCTAGACGTCTGAGTGTTGTAAGAAGAAGAGGAGATGCCGCACAGTGGTGAAAATGGCCTTGTCCCAACTTTTTGGGGATTTGTTGACACCATGAAATTCTGATTCAACATATTTTTCCATTAAAATGGTACATTTTCTTGTTTAAACTTTTGTTCCGTGATTTATGTTCTATTCTGAATAAAATATTAGAAGTTGGCACCTCCACATCATTGCATTCAGTTTTTATTAACGATTTGTATAGTGTCCCAACTTTTTTGGAATCCGGTTTGTATCTCAAATGCTATTATCTCGGCTATGGGCTTGATGTCCTCAGCCCTAATGCAGTCTATCTCACAGGCCCTATGTTCTCAGTCAGCCATGGCTACTCAGAACTCAGATGTGGATCTTAATATGCCCTCAGCCTCCAGAACCTCTATGACTGATGGAATTCCATCACGTGATCACGCGGTTGTCCCGCGTAAAAGAGCCTGCCCGCGACAGGCAGAAAGATCTCACACTTGGAAGACGGCCAGGACCCTGCCTGAGCCAGTGTCGGATTCAGACAAGGAATCTCTAGAGGAGGCACAGAACGAGTCTAACTATGACTCGGTTGAGGAACTGGCAGATGTTACGATTGATCCCCTAGACTTATTGCCGAACACCATACCTGATAGAACTACGGCCACTCTTCTGGAGGGTCATTCAATGCGGGAAGATCTTTTGGTTGACCCCCTGGGGGATCCCTTATTCAACTACGATGAGCTACATCACCCCCACTCTGCGGAATGGCTCTCAGCCACTCACGTGGCTCAGTATTTAGAGTCTAAAATTCACACTCTAAGCAAGGAGTCGCACAACAAGTTACGGGCAGAGTTCCCACGCCCTCTTATCCCTCACAAGGTGTGTGAGACACCTACGGTGGACCCCAAGATGGTCCAGTTTGTCTAAAACTGGGTTCAACCCCAAGAAGGGGCTGGATTTGGCTCTTAGAGCCATTCAGGACAAGCTCCTAGACATTACGGGTCCTCTTGCCAGAATATTTGATATGGCGGAATCCACCAAAGCAGAGGGTAAATCAGTGGACCCCATAGAATTAGGGGGATGGATCCAGAGGGCCATTTGTATTACAAAGAATGTGAATAACTCCCTGGCCATAGAAAGGCGCAAAGCCATTTTGATGAAAGTGGAGCCAAAACTCTCCAACCTAGCCTTATCTGAGGCGGGCAAAGATGCCCAAGGCTTTTTATTTGGAGAGTCATTTATCAAAGAATTGGGCAGATACGTCGGGGCTTTTACAGCTCTGGACAAGGCCCAGACCTCCATGAGAAAAGTCTTTAATAACCGTTTCTCCAGTAGGGCCGGCAGCTCAAGGGGCCGTCTGTCTGGCCGTTCTGACTTCCACCCCCGCGGCACGGGGAGAGGCTCCTACAACTACAGATCCTCGCTTCAGGATCCCAGACACCAGCCTTCCTTCTTCCCCTCTAGGGGTGCCCCAGGACGTTCCAGGGGTTTCCGTGGAGCTCCCGCCTTTATACGACCAGTTGGTAAGTACCTACCCTGCTCTCCCTTTACCTTCTTCAACAGGTTGTGTCGGGGGCAGACTCCGTCTCTTTTTCCATGCCTGGTCTGAGATCACCTCAGACCGGTGGGTGCTGAACACCGTCAGAGGTTTCACAATAGACTTTGTAGCCCCCCCCCCCCCCCCCGAGCCTTATACCTACCCCCCATCCTATACCTTTAACCGGTTCAATCCAATAACACCTACACAAGGAGCTTATGGAATTATTCCACAAGAGGGCAATAGAGCGCGTCACTACTCACACCACGGGTGTGATCAGCAATATGTTTCTGGTGCAGAAAAAGGGAGGTCAGATACGCCCAGTCATCAACTTGAAACCCCTTAATGCATTAGTCCAATATTGTCACTTCAATATGGAGGGCATCCATCTGCTAAGGGACATGCTCCTCGCAGGCGACTGGATGGTCAAATTAGATCTCAAAGATGCGTACCTCACGGTCCCGGTGGCTTCTGCCTCCAGGGACCTACTCCGTTTTCTTTGGGGAGATCAGATCTGGCGTTTCACTTGCCTACCTCTCGTCCGCCCCTTGGTGTTTCACCAAGGTGATGAAACCAGTGGTGACTTGGCTACGCAGCAGAGGGGTGCGCATGATAATTTATCTAGACGATACTTTTATCATGGCACAAAGTCCGTCCCTCCTTCACAGACACCTCGCCATGTCCGTCAATCTCCTTTCGGGGTTAGGGTTTATCATAAACCAAGAAAAATCCTGCCTCACGCCATCTACTTCGATGGAATTCCTGAGGTTCAGAGTAGACTCCTCGTCCCTGACCCTCCATCTACCCCTATCCAAAGTCCGGTCGATTCGCAAAGAGCTACACCATGCGTTGCTTCGACCACAGTTATCTCTAATAGGGCTTCTGGCTTCGTCTATCCAGGCCATATTTCCGGCTCCCTTACACTACCGAGCCCTCCAGCGGCTCATGATTGCACATCTTCGGACCGGAGCCACGTATTCAGACATGGTCGTTCTAGACAGAGACGAAGGATGAATTGCGGTGGTGGATCCAGAACCTGTCGGTTTGGAACGGCAAGGCCATATTCGGTCCGCAACCGGACCTTGTCATAGAGTCAGACACCAGCTTGCACGGCTGGGGGGCACACTGCAATGGGGTATCCACTGGAGGCCCTTGGCCCCCAGAAGAGACTCACCTCCATATCAATGGCCTAGAGTTGTTGGCAGGGTCTTTGGCGATTTGCAGTTTTGTCAATGACACAGTCACAACTTGTATCAGACTGCAGATGGACAACATCTCTGCGGTCTGATATGTCAACGGTATGGGCGGTACACGTTCTTCGGTTCTGACCTACCTGGCGAAGGATTTCTGGGAGTTCCGCAATTACCACAATACCCCTGGCGAGGCAGAAGATCTCCCTGAACTTCCACAATGTGTTAGCGGACTGGAATTCGCGCTACATATCAGATTCCAGCGACTGGAAGCTAGACGAGAGGCTATTCCTAGTTTTGTCATCACGTTGGGAAACCTCCCTCTATAGATTTGTTCGCGACCCGTTTGAACGCCCAGCTGCCCAGATTATTCAGCTGGCGACCAGACCCTCAGGCAGAAGCGGTGGACGCTTTCCTGCAACAGTGGGGAGGGGCGTTGATGTACGCATTCCCCCCATTTGCTCTGATCCCTCGAGTTCTCCTACAAGTTCAGCGTCAAGCGGCGGAGCTTGTCTTGATCCTGCCCCTGTGGAGGTCGCAACCTTGGTTCCCTCTGGTCCTGGATCTATTGGTGGATTTCCTGCTTCTCCTTCCGGACCAACTCTCTCTGCTTCAGAACCCGACAGGGGAATCCCATCCCCTACTACTGGCAGGGCTGCTACGCCTTCTCGCTTGCAGGATCTCGGGTGTTCCGGCACGTTGTCAGGAGTTTCGGACACAACTGTTTTCCTATTGGAAAACGCATGGGCCCCCGGAACCAGACTGGCTTATCGAGCCGCCTGGGACGCTTGGGCTCGTTGGTGCGGAGAGCGCGCTTTGGATCCCCTTCGTGCCCCTGTAAACACTGTTTTGTCCTTTTGTCTTCCCTCTATGACGCGGGGAAGGCTTATTGTTTGATCAACCTTTACAGGTCAGCGATATCATCTAGACACGAGGGTTTTGAGGGATGCCCTGCGGGCCAACACCCTCTTGTTTGTTGTTTGTTTAAAGGTTCTCGTCTGTCTCGACCTCCCAGACCTCGCTTCTCTGCTACTTGGAATGTGGGGTTGGTATTAAATTTTATATCTTCTTGGTCTACTAAGTCTCAACTGTCCCTTCGCCAATTATCGGCAAAATTGGTAACGTTATTTTGTCTCATATCTTGTAAGAGGGTCTCGGATGTTCGGGCCCTAGATTACGATGCACGTTTTTTCACTCCGGAGGGTGTCCAGTTTAACATTTCCAGACGAACAAAAACAAACATCCGCTCTGACTTATCCTTGCTTCCGGCAGTCGCCTCAACTTTGCCCGGTAGCTTGCTTGCAGGAGTATGAATCTCGTACTGTTGCTCTGCGTTCCCCGAAATTTCCTCATTTGTTTTATCTCTTTTCGTAGACCCTATGCTCCCGTCTCCACTGTAACTTTGTCACGCTGGGTTAAGGAGGTACTGGGCCAGGCGGGCATTGACACTAATATATTTACAGCTCATTCGGTTCGCAGTGCTTCTGCTACTTCCATGTCTTGGGGGCCCGCCTGGAGGATGTCATGCGATTGGCGGACTGGTCTAGAGTATCCACTTTTCGGGAATTTCATTTTCGCCCCATATCGCATGCTTTTACTTCTGTCGTTTCTCAGCTTTAAACTTCCAATAGGAGCCTCCATGTCTTGTGATAACATTTCATGATTTTCCTATTTCATGACGTAAAGTCATGATTTTATTAAAGACACGGAGGCGAGTATTGCCCTCCCTTCCCGCCCTTGTTTAGGTTTGTTACATTTTTGGATTGTAGGATTTTATCTTTCATCCTTCTTATATGTTTTGTCTCGGGATCATATGCCTCGTTTAGAACTCATGTATGCCTTGTACAATCTATTGTCTTTATGTTTCTATCTCTGGTTTATTTTCTATCCCACAGGTTGAGATCTCGGCTTGGTTGAGGATTCAGATCCAGGTGCATGGCCTCCGTGTCTTTAATAAAATCATGACTTTACGTCATGGAATAGGAAAATAATGAAATTAACACGTGGAATTATATACATCAAAGTATGAAACAACTGAAAATATGTCATATTCTAGGTTCTTCAAAGTAGCCACCTTTTGCTTTGATTACTGCTTTGCACACTCTTGGCATTCTCTTGATGAGCTTCAAGAGGTAGTCACCTGAAATGGTTTTCACTTCACAGGTGTGCCCTGTCAGGTTTAATAAGTGGGATTTCTTGCCTTATAAATGGGGTTGGGACCATCAGTTGCGTTGTGGAGAAGTCAGGTGGATACACAGCTGTTAGTCCTACTGAATAGACTGTTAGAATTTGTATTATGGCAAGAAAAAAGCAGCTAAGTAAAGAAAAACGAGTGGCCATCATTACTTTAAGAAATGAAGGTCAGTCAGTCTGAAAAATTGGGAAACCTTTGAAAGTGTCCCCAAGTGCAGTCACAAAAACCATCAAGCGCTACAAAGAAACTGGCTCACATGCGGACCGCCCCAGGAAAGGAAGACCAAGAGTCACCTCTGCTGCGGAGGATAAGTTCATCCGAGTCACCAGCCTCAGAAATCGCAGGTTAACAGCAGCTCAGATTAGATACCAGGTCAATACCACACAGAGTTCTAGCAGCAGACACCTCTCTAGAACAACTGTTAAGAGGAGACTGTGTGAATCAGGCCTTCATGGTAGAATATCTGCTAGGAAACCACTGTTAAGGACAGGCATCAAGCAGAAGAGACTTGTTTGGGCTAAAGAACACAAGGAATGGACATTAGACCAGTGGAAATCTGTGCTTTGGTCTGATGAGTCCAAATTTGAGATCTTTGGTTCCAACCACCGTGTCTTTGTGCGACGCAGAAAAGATGAACGGATGGACTCTACATGCCTGGTTCCCAACGTGAAGCATGGAGGAGGAGGTGTGATGGTGCTTTGCTGGTGACACTGTTGGGGATTTATTCAAAATTTAAGGCATACTGAACCAGCATGGCTACCACAGCATTTTGCAGCGGCATGCTATTCCATCCGGTTTGCGTTTTAGTTGGACCATCATTTATTTTTCAACAGGACAATGACCCATGGCTAATTGACCATGAAGGAGAGTGATGGGGTGCTGCGCCAGATGACCTGGCCTCCACAGTCAACGGACCTGAACCCAATCGAGATGGTTTGGGGTGAGCTGGACCGCAGAGTGAAGGAAAAAGGGCCAACAAGTGCTAAGCATCTCTGGGAACTCCTTAAAGACTGTTGGAAGACCATTCCAGGTGACTACCTCTTGAAGCTCCATCAAGAGAATACCAAGAGTGTGCAAAGCAGTAATCAAAGCAAAAGGTGGCTACTTTGAAGAACCTAGAATATGACATATTTTCAGTTGTTTCACACTTTTTTGTTATGTATATAATTCCACATGTGTTAATTTATAGTTTTGATGCCTTCAGTGTGAATCTACAATTTTCATGGTCATGAAAAAAAGAAAACTCTTTGAATGAGAAGGTGTGTCCAAACGTTTGGTCTGTACTGTATATATGTATATATTTAATTTAATGTTTGTGTGTCAGGTTACAAGTTATCTACAGCACCCCCCTTCCCCCTTCAATAGTGACCTCCACAGCAGCCCACCCCTTTAACTTTGACCTTCACATCAGCCCACTCCTTTAACAGTGACATCCACACTGTCCGACCCCATTAACTGTGACCTTCACAGCCCCCACCCCCATAACAGTGTTCTCCACTGTGGCCTATTCACTTAACACCAATCTTCCACAGCACCCTGCTATTTTAACAGTAACCTCCACAACATACCACCTGCCCCCTAACAAAGACCTCCACAGCGGCCTGCCCCCCTTAACAGTGACCCTCCCCTTTGATCTACCCCTTAACAGTGATCTTGACAGCACCCCGCCCTCCCAACTGTAACCTCCACAGCGGCCCGCCCCCTTAACAGTAACCTCCACAGCACCTGCCCTGTTAACAGTGACTTCCACAGTACTCCGCTGCCTTAACAGTGAGCTCCACAGTGCCCTGCCTCCTTAACAGTAACTTCCACAGCATCCTCCCCTTTAACAGTGACTTCCACAGTACCCCAATGGCTTAACAGTGACCTCCACAGCGGCCCGTCCCCTCAACAGTGATCTCCACAGTGCCTTGACGCCTTAACAGTAACCTTCACTGCGCCCACCGCTTTAACATTGACTTCTACAGTACCCCACTGCCTTAACAGTAACCTCCAGAGCAGAATGCCCCTTAACAGTGACCTCCACAGTGATCTGCCCTTTTAACAGTGACTTACACAACGCCCGACCCTTTATTAGTGACCTCCACAGTACCCCAGCTCCTTAACAGTGCTTTTCACAATAATCTGCCCCTTAACAGTGACCTTCACAGTACCTCGTCTCATTAACAGTGATTTCCACAATAATTTGCCCCCCACTAACAGTGACCTCCATGGCGCTCCGTTGCCTTAACCACCTCCGGACCGCCTAACGCGCCGATGCGTCCGGAAGGTGGTTGCTTTTCTCCTCCTGGACGCATCGGCGCGTCATCTCGCGAGACGCGAGATTTCGCCGCAGCCGGCCCGCACATGCGCATCGCGGGCCGGCATTTCATAGAGGAGTGTTTCGTCAGGACCTGCCAGCCAGCGATCATTGGCTGGCAGGTTGCTGATTTTCAAAAAAGCCAATCACAGAGCCGTATAGCAGATCATATTAGTAAATATGATCTGTTATATGGCTGCCTGCTCCTCTGCTGGTTCTTTTCGTCGGTTGGATCCAGCAGAGGAGCAGGCTTCACAGTGAGTACACCAACAGTACATACTTAGCCCCAGATCACCCCCCTGAACCCCTATTAACCCTTTGATCACCCCTTCTAGCCCCTGTCAATCACTAGTGAAAGGAAAAAAAGTGATCAGTGCAAACTGTCACTTTTTTTTTTCACTGGTATTGACCGTTAGGTTTTAGGTATAGTTTAGGTCCCTTGGTTAGGTAGTTAGGGATCAGTTAGCGCCCAGCCCACCGCACCGCAGTCCGTTATTCGCTGATTAGCGTATCGCTAATCAGCATTTGTACTTTTATAGTATCTGGAAGTGATCAAAACTGATCACGGTCAGATCTATAACTGTATTAGTGTCACTTTAGGTTCGCCCTCCACCCAAAACGCAGTGTTTGCCCGATCAGGCCTGATCGGTCGCCCACACGTGCGTTCGCCCACACCCGCCCCACCGCAGTGACAAAAAAAAATTTTTTTTTGATCGCTGCACATCCACTTTACACGCACTGCGGCGATAAAAAAATCACTTTTGATATTTTTTATCAACCGCAGCGGCCTCCGGTACTTCGCTAGCCTCCCCTTTGTAAGACAGGCTTGCTTTTTTTACCTGGGTAGTCTCAGGGAATACCCCTAAATTTAGTTGCCCACATGTCAAACAGGGGATATTCCTCTGAAGAGGCCTACAGGCTTCTGACCCAGTCGGATGAGGAGTGGGAACCCTCATCTGATGAATCCAGCGGGTCAGAATACGAACCTGTAGAAAGCAGCGGCTCTCTGACCCAAAGTTCGGACGAGGAGGCTGAGGTCCCTGATAGAACCAGGCGTACCCGGCCCCGTGTTGCTAGACCGCAGGTTGCGCAGGATCCGCTTCAAGAGCATCAGAGTGGGGCTGGTGCTGCCGGATTACGTGGTGAGGCATACACCAGCAGACCAGCCCATCCTGGACCTAGTACCAGCACTGCCGTACAACCTGGTGAAGTAGCGAGCACCAGAAGGGCAGTTGAAGCTGGTACGGTGGCACGAGCAGTAGTGACCCCGTCGCAGCCACCGCAAAGACGTGCCCGTAGAGCCCCTAGAATCCCAGAGGTGCTGGCAAACCCTGATTGGCAGCCCCCAACTTCAGCCGCACCTGTAGTTCCCCCTTTCACCGCCCAGTCTGGAGTTCGGGTTGAGACGGCTCAGATCGGTTCGGCCCTGGGATTTTTTGAGCTGTTCTTGACTGCGGAGCTCTTAGACATAGTCGTGGCAGAGACAAACCGGTATGCCACACAATTTATAACCGCTAACCCGGGAAGCTTTTATGCCCAGCCTTTCCGGTGGAAACCAGTCCAAGTTTCCGAATTTAAAACTTTTCTGGGCCTCCTCCTCAACATGGGCCTGACAAAAAAACATGAATTGCGGTCATATTGGTCCACGAACCCAATTCATCACATGCCCATGTTCTCTGGTGCAATGTCCAGGACACGATTTGAGACCATCCTGCGTTTCTTGCACTTTAGTGACAACACCGCCTCCCGTCCCAGAGGCCACCCTGCTTTTGACCGGCTCCACAAAATTCGGCCCCTCATAGACCATTTCAACCAGAAATTTGCAGATTTGTATACCCCTGAGCAAAACATCTGCGTAGACGAGTCCCTAATACATTTTACCGGGCGCCTTGGCTTCAAGCAATACATCCCAAGCAAGCGCGCCCGGTATGGGGTCAAATTGTATAAGCTCTGTGAAAGGGCCACAGGCTATACCCACAAATTTCGTGTCTATGAGGGAAAAGATCAGACCCTGGAGCCGGTCGGTTGCCCTGACTACCTGGGGAGCAGTGGGAAGATAGTTTGGGACTTGGTGTCACCCTTATTCGGCAAGGGGTACCATCTTTATGTGGACAATTTTTACACAAGTGTGGCCCTCTTTAGGCATTTGTTTCTAGAACGGATTGGCGCCTGTGGTACCGCGCAAACTAGTCGCGCGGGCTTCCCCCAACGGCTCGTTAGCACCCGTCTTGCAAGGGGGCAGAGGGCCGCACTGTGTAACGAAGAACTGCTCGCGGTGAAATGGAGAGACAAGCGTGACGTTTACATGCTCTCCTCCATTCACGCAGACACGACAATACAAATTGAGCGAGCAACCCGTGTCATTGAAAAGCCCCTCTCAGTCCACGACTATAACCTCCACATGGGAGGGGTCGACTTCAATGACCAGATGTTGTCTCCGTATTTAGTTTCCCGCAGAACCAGACGCTGGTATAAGAAGGTGTCTGTATATTTGATTCAATTGGCGCTGTATAATAGTTTTGTTCTCTACAGTAAGGCTGGGAGAACTGGATCCTTCCTCAAATTTCAGGAAGAGATCATTGAGAACCTCCTGTATCCAGAAGGTTCCGTGGCCCCATCCACCAGTGTAGTTAGCCGTCTACACGAGCGACATTTCCCCAATGTCGTTGCTGGTACCTCAACCCAACCGTCACCCCGAAAAAGATGTCGTGTCTGTAGCAGGAGTGGAATAAGGCGTGACACCCGGTATTTCTGTCCTGACTGTCCCGACCACCCTGCCCTATGCTTAGGGGATTGTTTCCGAAAGTACCACACACAGGTACACCTAGCATAGGGATCATCTCACCAGGATAGGCACACAGGGCTATTAGGGCCCATTCACTCACACAGCTGCTGCAAACGTCTCCTTTCACATGGGACAAAGTGCATAACGCACTTCGCCACATCTTTGGGCGATTTGCGCTTTGCACATTGACCCATGGGGGAGGAGAGGTTTGTTCTATAAAGGTAAAAAACAGGTAAGCAAACAGGTTAATGTTTAGTTCCAAAAGTTAAAGTTAAATGTTCTGTTCCAAAGTTAATAAAATTATTGCGTTGTGGCCTGGTTTTTTCTTTTTTTTTTTTTTTGTCTTTTTACCTTCCAGGTGGACCAACCGATGAACTAGCTGCAGCACCGATGTGCATTCTGACAGAAGCATTGCGCTGCTGTCAGATTACACGCAAGTCGGTGTATGCGGCGCTGCAAGACGGGATTTTCTCCTCTGCAGTGACAGATACGTTTGCCGAAGCATACGAGCTGAGGAGGAGGCGGCGTTCCTATGCTTTGGCAAGCATTTTGTATATATATATATATATATATATATATATATATATATATATATATATATATAAAAAAAATCCCGGCAATGATTTATTCATCCACATCGATTGATGCGAATGGAGAAATCTGGTTTGCCAGGGCATACGAGCTAAGTGGGTATGGATGTAGGGCGGAGCTCCTATGTCCTGGCAGACGCCTTTCCCCTCCATTTTTTTTTTTTGGCAGAGATTTTTTCATCCACATTGATCAATGCGAATGAAGAAATCTGTGCCGTTCATTTTTTTCTTTCAGCCCAGAGGCTGAACGGAAAAAAAAATCTCATTACCTGTATGCTCAATATAAGGAGAATAGCAGAAACTCCTAATGCTGGCCATACATGTAATGATCGCGGAGACCCTCAAATGCCAGGGCAGTACAAACACCCCACAACTGACCCCATTTTGGAAAGAAGACACCCCAAGGTATTTGCTGAGGGGCATATTGAGTCCATGAAAGATTGAAATTTTTGTCCTAAGTTAGCGGAAAGTGAGACTTTGTGAGAAAAAACAAAAAAAAATCAATTTCCGCTAACTTATGCGAAAAAAAAAAAATTCTATGAACTTGCCAGGCCCCTCATTGGATACCTTGGGGTGTCTTCTTTCCAAAGTGGGGTCACATGTGGGGTATTTATACTGCCCTGGCTTTTTAGGGGCCCTAAAGCGTGAGAAGAAGTCTGGGATCCAAATGTCTAAAAATGCCCTCCTAAAAGGAATTTGGGCCCCTTTGCGCATCTAGGCAGCAAAAAAGTGTGACACATCTGGTATCGCCGTACTCAGGAGAAGTTGGGGAATGTGTTTTGGGGTGTCATTTTACATATACCCATGCTGGGTGAGAAAAATATCTTGGTCAAATGCCAACTTTGTATAAAAAAATGGGAAAAGTTGTCGTTTGCCAAGATATTTTTCTCACCCAGCATGGGTATATGTAAAATGACACCCCAAAACACATTCCCCAACTTCTCCTGAGTACGGCGATACCAGATGTGTCACACTTTTTTGCTGCCAAGGTGGGCAAAGGGGCACATATTCCAAAGTGCACCTTTCGGATTTTGCAGGGCATTTTTTACACATTTTGATTGCAAGGTACTTCTCACACATTTGGGCCCCTAAATTGCCAGGGCAGTATAACTACGCCACAAGTGACCCCATTTTGGAAAGAAGACACCCCAAGGTATTCCGTGAGGGGCACGGCGAGTTCCTAGAATTTTTTATTTTTTGTCACAAGTTAGCGGAAAATGATGATTTTTTTTTTCTTTTTTCATTACAAAGTCTCATATTCCACTAACTTGCGGCAAAAAATAAAAAATTCTAGGAACTCGCCATGCCCCTCACGGAATACCTTGGGGTGTCTTCTTTCCAAAATGGGGTCACTTGTGGCGTAGTTATACTGCCCTGGCAATTTAGGGGCCCAAATGTGTGAGAAGTACCTTGCAATCAAAATGTGTAAAAAATGCCCTGCAAAATCCGAAAGGAGCACTTTGGAATATGTGCCCCTTTGCCCACCTTGGCAGCAAAAAAGTGTGACACATCTGGTATCGCCGTACTCAGGAGAAGTTGGGGAATGTGTTTTGGGGTGTCATTTTACATATACCCATGCTGGGTGAGAAAAATATCTTGGCAAACGACAACTTTTCCCATTTTTTTATACAAAGTTGGCATTTGACCAAGATATTTTTCTCACCCAGCATGGGTATATGTAAAATGACACCCCAAAACACATTCCCCAACTTCTCCTGAGTACGGCGATACCACATGTGTGACACTTTTTTGCTGCCAAGGTGGGCAAAGGGGCGCATATTCCAAAGTGCACCTTTCGGATTTCACCGGTCATTTCTTACACATTTTGATTGCAAAGTTCTTCTCACACATTTGGGCCCCTAAATTGCCAGGGCAGTATAACTACCCCACAAGTGACCCCATTTTGGAAAGAAGACACCCCAAGGTATTCTGTGAGGGGCATGGCGAGTTCCTAGAATTTTTTATTTTTTGTCGCAAGTTAGTGGAAAATGAGACTTTGTAAGAAAAAAAAAAAAAAAAAAAAACATCATCATTTTCCGCTAACTTGTGACAAAAAATAAAAAGTTCTATGAACTCACTATGCCCATCAGCGAATACCTTAGGGTGTCTACTTTCCGAAATGGGGTCATTTGTGGGGGTTTTCTACTGTCTGGGCATTGTAGAACCTCAGGAAACATGACAGGTGCTCAGAAAATCAGAGCCGTTTCAAAAAGCGGAAATTCACATTTTTGTACCATAGTTTGTAAATGCTATAACTTTTACCCAAACCATTTTTTTTTTGCCCAAACATTTTTTTTCTATCAAAGACATGTAGAACTATAAATTTAGCGAAAAATTTATATATGGATGTCGTTTTTTTTTGCAAAATTTCACAGCTGAAAGTGAAAAATGTCATTTTTTTGCAAAAAAAATCGTTATATTTTGATTAATAACAAAAAAAGTAAAAATGTCAGCAGCAATAAAATACCACCAAATGAAAGCTCCATTAGTGAGAAGAAAAGGAGGTAAAATTCATTTGGGTGGTAAGTTGCATGACCGAGCGATAAACGGTGAAAGGAGTGTAGTGCCGAAGTGTAAAAAGTGGCCTGGTCATGAAGGGGGTTTCACCTAGCGGGGCTGAAGTGGTTAAAATGCAACCTCTCTAACACCCCGCTACCTTAACAGTGACCTCTATAGCATCCTGCCCCTTAACACTGACCTCCATAGCGGACCGTCCCCTTAACTGTGACCTCCACAGCACTCCGCTCCCTTAACAGTGTGTGTTTAGTGACTTCCACAGTACCCTGCTGCCTTAACAGTAACCTCCACAGCATCCGCCCCTTTAACAATGGCTTCCACAGTACCCTGTCTCATTAACAGTGATTTCCACAATAATCCGCCCCCTAACCAGTGACCTCCACAGAGTTCCGTTGTCTTAAGATGCAAACTCCATAACAGCCCACCCCCTTAACAGTGACCTCTACAGCACTCCACCCCTTAACACTGACCTCCATAATGGACCGTCCCCTTAACTGTGACCTCCACAGCAGCCCTCCCCCTTAACAGTGACCTCCACAGCACTCAACTCGCTTAACAGTGTCATCCACAGCGCCCTGCCCCTTTAAAGGTGACCTATAGCAGTAAAGAAAAAAGGCTGGGTTGTTATGTAAACCTGGTGTGAAACTGTGTATGTCGAGACTGAAGGACCTGCAATAATGTGACTGTGTGTATGGAAATTGGGATATGAGTGAAAGACCTTCTATTGGCTAATGCATGTCATGTGCCATATTTGCATTTTTTTAAATATTTTTTTTATATCTTTCGATATATACCCTTTGGTGACCTACAGCAGTGAAGAAAAATGAGTTGTTATGGAAACCTGGTCTAACTGTGTATGTCAAAACTGAAGGACCTGCAAGTTTCTATTGGATAATAAGGGTCATGTGACTGTATGAATGGCAGTTAGAACAATAGGTGCTACCAACTTCACTCACATTCTAATACATTTTTGGGAATATATCAGTAACGGTACATCCTAGAGAGCTGAGAACATTCTAAAACATTCCCGATGTACCTATGTGCCAAATGTGGTGCAGATCAGTTCAGTCTTTTAGCATCGCATAAAGAACAGACAGAAGTTCATTATTATACAGTATATATACTAGCAGAAGGGCCCAGATTCGCATGGGTATATTTCAACTATTTAATTTAATGTTTCTGTTTGTCGTTAAAATATATTGACATTATCCCCCATAACAGTGAACTCCATAGCCCCTCAACACTGAACCCCCATAGTGCCCTGCCTCCTTGGCTTCGCACGGGTATATTTCAACTATTTCATTTAATGTTAAAAGATATCAACAGTGTCCCCATAACAGTGACCTCTACAGCACTCCGCCCCTTAACAGTGAACTCCACAGGCCACCATCCCTTAACACTGACCCCCCCCCCCACACAGTGCCCACCTTCTTAAAATGTGACCTCCACCAGCAGCTTGACTCCACAGCTCCTCAACACTGAACCCCCATAGTGCCCCAACTCCTTAAAATGGGACAGTCACAGCAGCCCGCCCCTTTAACAGTGAGTTTCACAGCACCTTACTCCCTTGACATTGACCTCCTCAGGGGCCCACCCGCTTAAGTGACCTATACAGCACCCTGCCCCTTAAAGGGATTGTCCGGGTTCAGAGCTAAACCCGGGCAAACCTCTATTTTCACCTAGGCAGCCCCCCTGACTTGAGCATCAGAGCAGTTTATGCTCCGATGCTCTCCTTTGAGCTGCACTAAAGCACGCAGGGCAAAGGCTCTTTTGTTTACAATAACACACTGCCAGGCGGAGGCTTCCGTCTGGCAATGTGTTCGGTGTCATCACCGGCTCTGATGGGTGTGCTTTAGCGCTGCCCTAGCCGTTTTACTGGTGATGTCGCCGGGCTCCCTGAGCAGCCAGAAGAAGATGCTTCAGCGCTCCTGCAAGGGACCTGGTACGTCACCGAATCTAAGAAAACTTCACTTCTGGGGAAGAATTTCCTATAAGCATGTTAAAGGAAATATGGTTTTCAGCCAGAACCTCGTCCTGATGACCACACAAATATGCCTAATAATTGGACCCAGCGGTATTCACCCAATCAGTATGGCCAGTAGCATTGTGCCCCTTGTTAGCATATCTAAGGCAGGAAGGGCACATTATAAAAGTAGTTGAGCAACATTCTCTTGACCAAGAGATGGGGGAAGATATTTGGGTGGTCACAGGGTGGAGTCTATGGTGTGGGGGGGCCGAGACACAGGAAAATATAGGTGAAAGTTGGGAGTGGGGCTTGCTCTTCTCTTCCTGGACACCCTTGGATGAACAGCATTTTAGGAGCAAGCTAAGTTATATGAGTGCGTGTGTGGGTATGTATATAAGTATAATATCCCAGTAGACTTTATATGCGTACAGTATAGATATTTGCAATCTGCAATTGTATTACCAGTAGATTATTTATGCTGGTTGGTTAGAAGAGTAGATCCAGTAGCCTGTAAATTGGTGGACTCTGGATATACTAGATATACATACACATTATTAGCCACATTTGCTTAGCATCCAGGGTGCACAGGAACGGAGGTGGCTGTGTGTGGTGATGTCCTCTATGTATTGTGTTATCTGTATCCTTATGCTTTGTCATCTCTGTTATCAGTAAACTATTTTTATATAGAAGTATCTGCGAGGGTTGTGTGCAGTGTTCCCTCTAAGCCTTGGCAGCTGCTGAGCGGGGTCGGCTCAGAGCTGAAACACAGCGCCATCAAAGGGGGGCGATAGGAAAACCTAAAATAATTGCTACAGTAAAGAGCATACAATGTAACCCCTGCACCATGCTGTGTAATATACAGCATAATCCCTGCACCATGCTGTACAGAATACATTATAATCCCTGCACCATGCCGTATAATATACATTATAATCCCTGCACCATGCTGTACAGAATACATTATAATCCCTGCACCATGCTGTACAGAATACATTATAATCCCTGCACCATGCCGTATAATATACATTATAACCCCTGCACCATGCTGTACAGTATACATTATAATCCATACACCATGCCGTTATACTATATATTGAACGGCATTGTGTATGGATTATAATGTATACTGTACAGCAAATGTATGGAGGTTACACCATGCCAGACAATAGAACCCCTGTGGGATAGATAATAGATAGATAGATATACCTATACACAGCCTATACCTATGTACATATATACTGCCTATACCTATATACAGTCTATACCTATATCTGCCACCCCCCCAGCTGTGTGGAGAAGGCCTCGGTGGAAGGCACATACCGGCAGAGGTGCACCCGACGTTTGCTCCTTAGGGTTTATTGTTCTGCGGTCTAGGAAAGCTGGGTGAAGGTCGGGATGCAGCAATATTGGCTTTCACCCAGCTTTTCTAGAAGCGGATAGAACTAAAGAAAATAAATATTATTGCAGTATAGGCACACAGAGATTTGTGAACAGATGTAGCAGAGCTTGGTTTTTAAATGGACTGAGGCCGCAGTGTCTGTGCTGGGAACAGTCGGTAAATGCGGCTACAGTCCAATGTAAGGAGTCAGGACACAGTAGTATTTCACAACAAGTTGTACCCCAACATATACAGTAAGCACCTGCCCTGCTGCATCTAACAAGATCAGCTCTGCAGAATCAGCTCTGCCCTGCTGCATCTAACGATCTCTGCCCTGCTGCATCTAACGAGCTCTGCCCTGCTGCATCTAACGAGCTCTGCCCTGCTGCATCTAACGAGCTCTGCCCTGCTGCATCTAACGAGCTCTGCCCTGCTGCATCTAACGAGCGCTGCCCTGCTGCATCTAACGAGCTCTGCCCTGCTGCATCTAACGAGCTCTGCCCTGCTGCATCTAACGAGCTCTGCCCTGCTGCATCTAACGAGCTCTGCCCTGCTGCATCTAACGAGCTCTGCCCTGCTGCATCTAACGAGCTCTGCCCTGCTGCATCTAACGAGCTCTGCCCTGCTGCATCTAACGAGCTCTGCCCTGCTGCATCTAACGAGCTCTGCCCTGCTGCATCTAACGAGCTCTGCCCTGCTGCATCTAACGAGCGCTGCCCTGCTGCATCTAACGAGCGCTGCCCTGCTGCATCTAACGAGCTCTGCCCTGCTGCATCTAACGAGCTCTGCCCTGCTGCATCTAACGAGCTCTGCCCTGCTGCATCTAACGAGCTCTGCCCTGCTGCATCTAACGAGCTCTGCCCTGCTGCATCTAACGAGCTCTGCCCTGCTGCATCTAACGAGCTCTGCCCTGCTGCATCTAACGAGCTCTGCCCTGCTGCATCTAACGAGCTCTGCCCTGCTGCATCTAACGAGCTCTGCCCTGCTGCATCTAACAAGCTCTGCTCTGCTGCATGCATCCCGTCCACATTTAGGACCGGTATCCTGGTCTCCATACGTAGCAATCCCCACAAAGTGACTTTTCCTTGTGGGGAACAGACCTTACCGCCCCAGAATTCCTCTTGTCAAGGAGTGTGTCCGGTTTAATAAATATTAGCGGCCCCCCTTATTACTGTGGCGGTGTCAGGGTGACTGCTTTGGGGCGGGATGTGAGGAATACATTAGGATTTCATGAACAGGGACTGCTCTGTCTCCTTCTTCCACCTGCACAGCAGTGAGATTTATGGAGCCGGGGGACATTAACACCACTGCAGCGGGGCCCTTCTCTCCATCAGACTGCCACATTACCTCTGCCTGTGCTGTGCACTGCTGCGCTCAGTCCTCCTCTTCAGTTAGAAAAGGAGGAGGCAGCAGTAGCGCGGGAACATGTAGTAGGCGGCGCCCCGCTGAGTCGCTCACGGAAGGAGGAAGTGTTGATAAATAGTGTGGGCATTTTGCGAGCGGGTGCTGCTGAGGACTTATTAAACTTGTGAGCGGGGGCACAATAATTGCTGTGCGGCCGCTCACCCGCGCAGCTTAGAGGGAACACTGGTTGTGTGTTGCTTCTGGGGTATATGAAGGACTGGAAGAGGTGTAATTATACACAGAATAATCGGGTTGTATGGGAAACAAGTGCAACATGCTAGGAATAGAACAGAAGAGATGGAAAACAGAGATATACATAAATCTCCAATTTCCAAGAAGCAAAAAACCCCTCTTCAAGGGCAAGCTAGGCTTAACTGTTTTAATTGATCTCTGTTAGGATATACTGTTGAAATTGCTGTTATACTGTGAATTTAGGTTTTTAGACCTGGGAGATTCGGACAGGTAACAGTTTCATTGAGTCCTAGTGTGAGTTCAATTACCGTATTTATCGGCGTATAACACGCACAGGCGTATAACACGCACCTTCATTTTAAGAGGGAAATTTCAGGAAAAAAATGTAAATTTCAAATAAAGAACTTTGAAGCAAAATAAGAGTAGCTCAGAACTTTTTTTTTATTAATATTATTACCACTTATAAGGTAAATAATGTAAAAGGATGACACTTATGGGGCTCTGTCATCCACAGATCCCCATCAGATGGATCAGTGTGGAGAGAGGAGGCGGGGACACTCATGGCGGGGCCCGGTGCAGTGACTCTACTCTAATACACCGGGCCCCGCAACTGTTAAACATTCAATCTGATCTCTATATCTAATTGTAGACGCGCTGTACGGTACTTACTGTAGTACCGGAGGTATAACATTAAGACGGCGCAGACCGGCATCTCCCTCGGTCATGCGCCGCCTGCCCCAGCTCCCTCTGCCATGCGGCGCCTGCCCCAGCTCCCTCTGCCATGCGGCGCCTGCCCCAGCTCCCTCTGCCATGCGGCGCCTGCCCCAGCTCCCTCTGCCATGCGCCGCCTGCCCCAGCTCCCTCCTGATGCGCCGCCTGCCCCAGCTCCCTCCTGATGCGCCGCCTGCCCCAGCTCCCTCCTGATGCGCCGCCTGCCCCAGCTCCCTCCTGATGCGCCACCTGCCCCAGCTCCCTCCTCATGCGCCGCCTGCCTGCTTATCTCACTTTATGAATGAACAGGCAGGCGCCGCATGACAGAGTGAGCTGGGGCAGGCGCCGCATGACAGAGTGAGCTGGGGCAGGCGCCGCATGACAGAGGGAGCTGGGGCAGGCGCCGCATGACAGAGGGAGCTGGGGCAGGCGCCGCATGGCAGAGGGAGCTGGGGCAGGCGCCGCATGGCAGAGGGAGCTGGGGCAGGCGCCGCATGGCAGAGGGAGCTGGGGCAGGCGCCGCATGGCAGAGGGAGCTGGGGCAGGCGCCGCATGGCAGAGGGAGCTGGGGCAGGCGCCGCATGGCAGAGGGAGCTGGGGCAGGCGCCGCATGGCAGAGGGAGCTGGGGCAGGCGCCGCATGGCAGAGGGAGCTGGGGCAGGCGCCGCATGACAGAGGGAGCTGGGGCAGGCGCCGCATGACAGAGGGAGCTGGGGCAGGCGCCGCATGACAGAGGGAGCTGGGGCAGGCGCCGCATGACAGAGGGAGCTGGGGCAGGCGCCGCATGACAGAGGGAGCTGGGGCAGGCGCCGCATGACAGAGGGAGCTGGGGCAGGCGCTGCGCCGTCTTAATGTTATACCTCCGGTATGTAAAAACATGGCTTCTTAACATTATATCGGCGTATAACACGCATACATCATTTGCCCCCTATTTTCAGGGGGAAAAAGTGTGTGTTATACGCCGATAAATACAGTAATTACAGAGAACCTATTTAAGTGACGTTCCTCGGATACTGACTGTTTCCTTTGTTTCCCATTATAACAAGTGAGATGCTTGTTTTAGTTTTGTATTTTTTTTCAGTCCTTCAGTAGAATCCTGCTGGTTGGTAAGAGGCTTTCTTGGTCCCAAGCAGCGGAATACAGGAGCAGTGATTGCCAGTTCGCCGTGTTCGCCCGCAAAGACATGAGGGGTGCCATCTTAACTCACTTGTGAGTTAAGATGGCAGCCCGCATGTGTTCGCGGGCGAACTGGCCATCACTGTACAGGAGTAACACACAGTTCGCAGGGATAACCATGAATGACAAAGCAGGACATGGGACTTTTCAAAAGGTAAGTAGATACAGTATGTTTAACCCTGTATTGCCTAGATCAAATGAATCTGTGCAAATGTTATGGGAATCTCTGGTAGATCAAGCTGATTCCTATGACAAATTGCACATTGCTAAGCGTGGTGTGTTCAAACAAACATCCAAGCACCTTCACATGCTTGCTAAGCTGATGTGCATACTTGATGATGCCATTAGCAAGCTGGAGAAGGCGGAATCATTTGAAGAGACAAAGGCCCCTGTAAATTTGCATGGTTGTTGTTGTGCAGAAGTGGTTAAACAGGTTTCTGGTCTAGAAACACAACACAAAGAAAAAGAAGAGATACTTGTAGAAAAAGTCAGTCAGATTAGCATGCTGCAGCCTCAGTTAGCTGAGAAAGAAAAATATTCTGCAGACGTTGATCACGTTTTTATACAGCTGTATAAAAGGGCTATAAGAAAAAAGCAGCCTCTACAGAGGTGATAACTGCTGACCTGAGGACCGAGTTAACTAAGAGGGATGAGAAAATTAGCAACATGTGCAATGGGCAGGACACTGGGTCAGTGGGGTTGCAATGCAGTGGGTCAGTTTATACGTGTATAAGTTCGTGACGCCAATTGCAGCTTGCGCAGGTACTGTACCAGGGCCCTTTAAGATGTTACAGCTCATACCAGGTGAGGAATGCCAGGGGGATAATGTCTCTATGCAGTGTCAACGGTGTCTCCTACCTTGGTGCGGCTGGTAGGGTTGCCACCTTTTCTTCAAGCCAAACCCGAACAGAAGGGAGGGAGGGCCCCCTTCCAGGCCCCGCCTCCAGCCACGCCCATGTCCCGCCTCCAACCATGTCCCGTCTCCACCCCTGGTCGCTGTCGCACCGCAATCGTTACGCCCCTGATCCCATGCCTGCGCTGTCCCTTTTAGTATTCGCTGCAGGCGCGGGATTTACGGGACGAAGAGGAGAACTTAGACGTCAATCAACTGGACATGGGCGTGCCACTGCCAAAGGGTGAATAGACTGAGCCTCTAGGTGCTGCAGGAACGCCCTCATAGCACCTAGAGGCTCATTAGCATATTATAAGTCTTTATTTTAAGAGAACGGCGGCAGCGGCAGGGAGTTATAAAACATACTGTTATGTAGTATTAGCACATCGCTATATCAGTCAGCTACATAACATAACGTTTTTTCTGATGATTGACAGATTCAGAAACCTGTTTAAAGGGCTTCTGTCCCCCCACTAAACTCTTTTTTTTGGCTTCTTATAATCCCTATACTGCGATATATGAATACATAATGTTATTAGTCATTTTGGTTTAGTAGATAATGAATAAAACAGACTTTTATAATATGTAAATTACCTGTCTACCAGCAGGTAGGGCGGTTACTTGCTGGTAGCAGCCGCATGCTCTTTTCATAATGACGCCCCCTCCTCATGTCGATTGACAGGGCCAGCGAACGCGATCGTCCTCTGGCTGGCCCTGTCTGGTATCAAGATCTCGCGCCTGCGCCGTAACGGTCTTCAGTTGGTGCAGGTGCACTGAGAGGAGGACACTCGATCGGCCGCTCCATCCTCAGTGCGCCTGCGCCGATGACGTCACATCTACACCCGGCGCAGGCGCACTGAGGATGGAGCGGCCGATCGAGTGTCCTCCTCTCAGTGCACCTGCACCAACTGAAGACCGTTACGGCGCAGGCGCGAGATCTTGATACCAGACAGGGCCAGCCAGAGGACGATCGCGTTCGCTGGCCCTGTCAATCGACATGAGGAGGGGGCGTCATTATGAAAAGAGCATGCGGCTGCTACCAGCAAGTAACCGCCCTACCTGCTGGTAGACAGGTAATTTACATATTATAAAAGTCTGTTTTATTCATTATCTACTAAACCAAAATGACTAATAACATTATGTATTCATATATCGCAGTATAGGGATTATAAGAAGCCAAAAAAAAGAGTTTAGTGGGGTGACATAAAACATTTGAATTGTGTAATTGTATGTAACAGTTTCTATGTATACCTTTTTAGAAGTGAGTGACAGACTAGGACAGGTGTCAGGACTCAGGAGTCAGGACTGTCTTGGTCAGGTTGTCTGCATGTAGGGCACAGTGGGCACTGGGCTGGGCACTACATGGGCAGGCTGCTGGAGCTGGGCTGGAGAGGAGAAGTAGAATGATTTCTCCCACGGAGCTCCCTCTGCCTCTCTCTCTGATGTCATCACTTCCTGTTCCTTATCAGAGAGAGAGGGAGGGAGGGACTGGGAGGCAGAGGAGGAGCCTGAACAGTGAGTGAACACACAGCGCTGCCTGGCATCACTGTAGACTGGAGGAGGGAGGAGGAGGAAGGAGGAGGAGGGAGGGGGGAGGCTCGGGAGCGCTGCGCTCAGCTGATCACCCGGAGTGACAGCTTAAATATGCGATCGGAGTCTCGGTCGGACCACACTGCAGTTTGAATGAATAATCCTGTGCCCGGGTCTAAGAAAGGCTTGTACCCGGGCACAGGATTACAAACCCGGACTGTCCGGGTGAATCCCGGACGGGTGGCAACCCTAGCGGCTGGACTCCTGTATCCTGGCTCACATGCAATAAATTGAGTGTTGTTAATAGGAGTTCTGATGGAATAATTAAGATCCAGACAGGAAATATAGTCCAACTCGTCTTTACTTAATGGCAGCTTTGAATCCGTACAAGTTACAGCTTCAGTCTTTAGGTCCCAGCAGGTTTTGGCAATATGTGGCAGGAATTTATATCTATCCTGCGTCTGGAACATATGCCTAGTAGATCTGGCAGGTATTAGTCTTCTGCTCTGTCTGTATTCTGCTTGGTAATGGGCCTGACTAGCTGAGGAGGTATTTGGCTTCTTCTGGACTTGGGAAATGTACTCACAGCTTGGCTCACAGGGTATGCGTCTTCCTGGAGGCTGGAGATGGCTGCTTCTCTGGCCGTCCAGCTGAGGTAGATGACTCAGGCTGGGAAGATGGATCCCGGCCTCACCTGAGGTTGGATCTAGGGTTGGGATCCCTGATTCTGGGAGCTCCTACTAACACAACCTACCCCAACGGGGGTGGCTGATACACTAACTAGACTTCCTACTCCTCCTCATGAGACAGGACATGGGAACGTCCCACTTCTGCTCATACAGGGGAGCCTAGACTGGAATGGACTATTCCGGTCTAGATATACTAAACTGTTCTATAGACTGTCTGCACATTGCCGCCACCTACTGGTGCACATGAATACAGCAATTTACATAAAAACAGTCATAGGAAATCCAGATAATAGAAAATGTAATGTAAGATTACACAAGATAACCCATTTACACTTAACATCATGTAGCTGGGTGACAGAGTTTTAGTGACATACTCTGGGATGTGACACATGCAGAAGACAATAACTGATGTCTCACATCACAAAGATTTGCACTCAAAGCAAATTTGTGTTTTTAGTGCAAACAGGAGGACACATGAGTGAGACCGCTTCTATGGCTGCCTCCAATCAGACTGATACCACTCAAATAGCTGTACAAAGTGCTGCTGGTGACACAATTCATGGATTAGGCATGGGAGGGTGGCATGGGAAATTTACAGACCACTTCCACTCACAGACTTGTCACAGCATTGCGGCAGAATTGCATTCTTTCCATAACATAGAGAGGATGCAATTTCTGCTAAAGATATGTAAACTGATTCCTACATATCATCCAGATGCAGATCCTTTCACTTCCTGTGATATTTTTTTAGGGACATTGCCAGAAATTTTCTGTCCCTCCAGAATATTGCATGGAACTGTTCAAGCTATGGTTGCCTACACATCTTTTTCAAAGATATGAGGTCATAGAAAAAAAAATGCCTCCAGGAATGCCCTATTTCATGATGAGGACGACAGGCTTTCCATCCTCATGAAATTGGTAACAGGGCATACGGACGTCAGCCCAGAGGTCCTAAGTAACTTCAGGCCTACCATCCATGATGAGCCCTTGTCGCTTTGTGGAAGGTTTGAAGCTATGTATAGAAAGGTGACAAAGGATCATGGTGTAGGAGCAGCACAAGGCATGATACGTATGTTTGTGGAGACGTTTCCTTATCTTGATACCACAATTTATTTAAATGCAGCTAAGGAGACATCACAGAATATAGCAGCAATGGTAATAGAGCAGGTCAGGCAATATTTGCTAAAGAGTCACAAATCTATAAAATCAGGAAGAAGGTAGCATTTAATAAAAAAATGCAAGATGGCTGCATGTTAAAGGGGATGGCAGCCCAAAAAATATATGTGTATTCTAGTGCTCTTCAACGAAAAAAGTGGGAGAATATACAGTGTTTCAGAGACAGAGACCTGTTTCATTTGTGAGCCAACAGGCTACACATGAAATAGGGCTGCAAGACACAATTTCAACAGATATCCCTACTGGAAATCTGTTATAATAGATTTTTGGTGGGGATCCCTAAAGATCGGGCCATAATCTGTATTCAGGGGTCCCCCATATACTGGCCAGAGCATGCAATCAATGTAAACCTATAATAGGGACTAGTGCATGGTCACCAACACAGGGGGAGGGATTAGGTTTACTGTTGCAGAACCTTTTGTTTGTTTGTCCTCAGTATGTAATGCAAATGTGATAGAGTTCTTGTCTTTAATCTCTACACCCAGATGTCTGTTGGGGGAGCGGTTAGGAATTTATAACTCTCTTTATTGTAGGGGTAAGGCCATACAGCTCACAAATAGATGGTATTGTCCCTCGACCATGAGGAGACAATGAATTTTAGATAAACTCTTTTGCTTGCATCAATTGGCAATACTGTTGGTTCATAAAGGATTGTTATAACTTCTTGTACAATAGGACTGTTCAGTCTGGGAGTGCTCTTTTCATGTTGGTGCAGGTACCTTAAAAAAAATAAAAATAACAGTCTGGTTGTGAGGCGGCCCTCAACTATATCACTAGGACGGCATATAATATATGGTTCTAATTTTTGGTGCCAAGGTCTGTTGCTCCCTAAACTTGGCTCAGAGTGTCATCATTAGGGCAGGTCATTGTATATCTCCAGTGTGTCTTACTCAGGTAAACCATGTACTGTCAGCTTCTGAATTGGGTCACTAAAGAGTATGGAGAAATGGCAGTCTATCTCCCTGTCTGTTACTGGCACTTATAAGTAGGCGTTTAGTCAGGCCAAAACTAACTGGTCCTCGAAGTGGTTCCAATGCCTGCCAGGAAGGGTGACTGGGACCGGAAGATACTCCAGAAGGAAACTGAATGGATTTATCGATTCCGATCCCAGTCACCAGGAGGAATGAACGAAAGATTAACATACACCTGTTTTATCTAACTGGTAATTTTTGTCCAAAACTGACCTTCCTCTGTCTTATTAAACAACCAATATCCTAGTATTGGACCATGCTGATACGAGAAGTATCATAAGAAATAGGGATAGTTTTATCATTAAACCCTTATCCTAACTATTTTTTACTTTTGGACCACCTATGAGATGGGTGGACCTTTTGTAAAATGAAGATGGGGCTTCAAAACAGAGCCACATCCTTTCAATCTCCCACTTACGATTGATAGCCGGTTTATAGTAATATATAATAATGGACTGCTGTGTTTCATAAACATATCACTAATACCGTTACTATTTAAAAAAGAGATATGTCTCCGGTTTCTCCTTACATAGGGGGGACGGTTTTAGACCATAATGAATAAATATCAGTACCCTATCCATCGTTTGATATTTGTCAAAAATGCGGCTCAAAGACCGGAACCTGAAGCTGGTAACTTCCGGTGGCATGCGTTTCACCATGCGTGCCATCAACCGGAAGTGACGTATCGCAACTCTGCATGCGTCTCACCAGCCGGAAATGCCTGGCTTTTTCAGCGTCCGGAAGTAACAGTAAGACCGGTGCTTATAAGCTGAGCACTGGCAACAAGTAAACCGGCCACATCTGCTCTCCTATGATGAGTATCTAAATATGACAGTGGGATTGCCCTGCGCAGTAAGTAAATTGAATGAGAACCTGTACTTATTTATTTATTTATTTATTTATTTATTTATTTTGTCAGGATCTGTATCGATTTTTCTCTTTTCTGTTCACCCCTCTACAGGCTACCTACTTACTGACAGGACCTAGTATCTCTATACCCCCACTGATCAACAATAGGAGCTAAGTATCAGATATTCATATCCGTTACATCATTATATATATTAAATTCTTTTCCCTACAAAATAGGGTTGTCTATCACCCCCTGATGATCTGCCGGGCGCAGATGAAACGCGTCGGGGTTCGTTTCACTATTATTATTTTTTGCAACCTGCTATCATCTATATAGGTAGGGCTTTATTAGGTTAACTACAGTCATAGGCACGGGGACAGGGTATCTCTACCATATGGGGATATCCCTGGGCTGAGGGCCTAGTCTGTCAGGGACATCTAGGGAGAGTGAATTCCTCCCGTCTGATACCCCACAATCCCTGTCTTTGGATTTATTACCTAGTTGACTGTAGATTTTCCCTCTTTATCAGGTTATTTTTTAATCGTGTTGTGGCATCCAAATCTAAGTAGGAGTTTGTGTAAAAAAGACTCAAAACCGAATAGTATTGAGTCTCGATCACTATATGAGCAGCATTCTGCTCCATTTACCCAATAAGGTACAATAAAGGTATTGTTTTTAAGAGCACGTTATAACTTTCTAGATACGCTTAATACTAAAGACGTGGTGACTATCAAATATATCATACTTATTTTCTTTTTGAATTTGATTTACATATAGCATGGCCAACTTTCTATCTGGGATTCTGTTTACAGAGGAACTAATTCAGGAGGCCAGAGACATCTTTTCGGATAAAGAATTGCCAGGTTTGTCCTCCACTACTTCATGTAAGATAGCCTTTAGAGATCTCTATTCCGGCTACAAAGAAAACATAAAATCGTGGTGGGAAGTGAGGTCTCTGGAGAGCTATATTGAACACAAAATTGTCCCGAGGGGATTACGTATTCCCATTAAACCCGCAGCCCGAATTAACTCTGAGGAACTGCTGGGGAAGTGGGAATCGGAATTAACCAATAGCTCCCTCCGTTTGATGACCATTCTTCTTGAAGAAGAACGAAAGGTCTTTGAACAAACCTCATCCAAACTAAAGGAGCTCATTGAAAGCGCTCTGAAATATAAATCAGACACCGAGTTTAATAAAAGAGAATCTTCTCTACAGACATCGGTGGAGCGCTTTCAGGGGCTCATAAAAGAGAGGAAACACAGGCAATTTCTAAAAGATTTAGCAGAGTTCCGTGAAAACAAAGCATACAATTTTGAAAATAAAACACCAATCCAGGTCGAGTCCGAGATTTCCTCCTCAGAGACAGAGTTTTCGGACTCGGACACGTCTGGGTTGTCAAAAAACATCTACAGGGGTCGGGGCGGATTTAATCCAACCCGCAGAACTGGGCGTGGGGGGCAAAGATGGGGAAGACAGCGAGGGTATGGAGGCCGAACTGGAGGAGATATATCACAACAATATCCCCCTCCACCTCCCTCCACATCCTCTTCTTCCTCCTTTCCTATTCCTACATCACAACCTCAGGTGTCTTTTTTAGCGAACAGTCAAGGCCCATATCAGCTCAGGGAACGCACGAAGGTGGTCGACAATCGAACATAACAGATAGTCTACAGATTATCAATTTATCATCTAGACCACTAACCAGTACCGAAATAAAAATACTAGAGAAAGGTCTTTCGTTCGTACCTACAACAACCTGTAACAAATTTATGTGGATCAAGGATCTCAATTTATTTTGCAGGAGACTTAGGTGGCACAAATTTTATCAGAATTACAATAGTCAAACATGTAAAGATTTGGGCATTAACCCTGAAGACTTCCCGGATCTTCAGAACTTGATGGATCTTTGGGAAGAAGGAACTAGAACAGTAGGGGATGGTCCCTTCACTGATTTACATCCGACTAGCACCAGGTTGCCCCCACCGATAAACTCCGAGCATATAGATATCTTTCTGCGGCTGGTTAGCGCTGACCTTGAGAGGTTGGACATTAGAAAAAATAGAGAACATAATCTCTCTAGAAGTGAATTCTCCAGCCTCAGACAACTTGAGTCCGATAGCTCTATAGTTATTAAACCATCGGATAAGGGAGGCAACTTGGTGCTAATGGATCATTCTAAATATCAGAAAATATGCCTCGATCTATTAAAAGACATGAATAGCTATCATATTCTGTCTAGTGACCCCTCTATAACTTTTCTGTCCCAATTAAGGACAATTCTCCAACTAGGTCTGGAACAAAAAGTCATTAATAAATCTGAGTATCAGTTTCTCCTACCAAAAAACCCCCAATTGGCGACCTTCTACAGCCTCCCAAAAATCCATAAGGGGTTAAATCCCCTAAAAGGTCGCCCTATCGTATCAGGAATAGACTCACTCACCCATCACTGTGGGATCTATCTTGATAAAGTATTAAGGGACTTTGTATCTTGTTTACCATCACATACGAGAGATACGATGGATTTTTTGAGAAAGATTGAAACTGTATCACTTGATCCACACTGCTATCTCGCCAGTATAGATGTGGAGTCACTCTATACCTCAATACCGCATGATAAAGGCCTGGCAGCCACTGCATATTTTCTGAGATCAAGAGGGACGCAATTCCAGAATCATAATCAGTTTATTATGAATCTACTGGAGTATACCCTTACTCACAATTATTTTCTATATAACGGGTCCTTTTACCACCAGCTCAGGGGGACGGCAATGGGCAGTCCCTGTGCCCCGACTTATGCCAACCTCCTCCTGGGCTGGTGGGAAGATAGATATGTTTTCCCTGACCAAGCTACCTGGTGGGGTGACATGGTCATCTTTTGGACCCGTTATATAGACGATATCTTTTTGATCTGGAATGGTACTTTAGAGGAGTTCAACAAATTTGTGTTAGCTCTAAACAATAATGACATCGGACTAACATTCACAAGTGTCATTGACTCTAGGTGTATTACCTTCCTTGATGTAGAAGTGAGGCTGGTGGATAACAGTCTCACTACTACAGTTTTCCGGAAGCCGACTGCTACAAATAATATCCTACATTGGAGTAGCCACCACCCCCCTGCAGTGAAAAGGGGCATCCCCAAAGGACAGTATTTGCGCATGCGCAGAAACTGTTCAGGGAGGGAAAGTTTCTACATTGAATCCAGGAAACTGAAAAAGAGACTATCAGAAAGGGGCTATCCCCAGTCCATCTTAAAGGAGGCCTTTCATGTGGCAGAAAACAGCAAAAGGGAGGATCTCCTAATACCAAGATCAAAAGTTAGCGTGGAAAAAAATCCTATTCGTCTAATCTCTACATATGATTCAGCTAATAGAGAGGTATTGGCGATTCTGCGAACCTACTGGCCAATCCTTATGATGGACGGGGATCTCTCGAAGGCTATCTCTTCCTTCCCGCAAGTTACATACCGCAAGGGGAGGAGCCTTAGAGATAGACTTGTACACAGTCACTATACAGGAACAAAAAAAGAAGGTACCTGGCTTGACAGACAGCCTAAAGGAGTCTTTAGATGCGGGACATGTAAGGCCTGTAAATACATCAATCAGACAAAAACAGTGACCTGCTCCATGACTAAAGACTTATACACCATAGGCAAGTTTGTTAACTGCAAAACGAAAGGAGTTATCTATATAGGTCAATGTACCTGTCCTAAAGACTATATAGGGAAAACATATAGAGAACTTAGACGCAGAATATGCGAGCATGTCAATGACATTGTGAAAAAGAAGGACACATCCGTGGCTAACCATATGAATCAATGTCATAATGGCGATCTTGGATGTATCCGTTTTTCGGCCCTCGAAGTGGTTCCAATGCCTGCCAGGAAGGGTGACTGGGACCGGAAGATACTCCAGAAGGAAACTGAATGGATTTATCGATTCCGATCCCAGTCACCAGGAGGAATGAACGAAAGATTAACATACACCTGTTTTATCTAACTGGTAATTTTTGTCCAAAACTGACCTTCCTCTGTCTTATTAAACAACCAATATCCTAGTATTGGACCATGCTGATACGAGAAGTATCATAAGAAATAGGGATAGTTTTATCATTAAACCCTTATCCTAACTATTTTTTACTTTTGGACCACCTATGAGATGGGTGGACCTTTTGTAAAATGAAGATGGGGCTTCAAAACAGAGCCACATCCTTTCAATCTCCCACTTACGATTGATAGCCGGTTTATAGTAATATATAATAATGGACTGCTGTGTTTCATAAACATATCACTAATACCGTTACTATTTAAAAAAGAGATATGTCTCCGGTTTCTCCTTACATAGGGGGGACGGTTTTAGACCATAATGAATAAATATCAGTACCCTATCCATCGTTTGATATTTGTCAAAAATGCGGCTCAAAGACCGGAACCTGAAGCTGGTAACTTCCGGTGGCATGCGTTTCACCATGCGTGCCATCAACCGGAAGTGACGTATCGCAACTCTGCATGCGTCTCACCAGCCGAAAATGCCTGGCTTTTTCAGCGTCCGGAAGTAACAGTAAGACCGGTGCTTATAAGCTGAGCACTGGCAACAAGTAAACCGGCCACATCTGCTCTCCTATGATGAGTATCTAAATATGACAGTGGGATTGCCCTGCGCAGTAAGTAAATTGAATGAGAACCTGTACTTATTTATTTATTTATTTATTTATTATTTATTTATTTTGTCAGGATCTGTATCGATTTTTCTCTTTTCTGTTCACCCCTCTACAGGCTACCTACTTACTGACAGGACCTAGTATCTCTATACCCCCACTGATCAACAATAGGAGCTAAGTATCAGATATTCATATCCGTTACATCATTATATATATTAAATTCTTTTCCCTACAAAATAGGGTTGTCTATCACCCCCTGATGATCTGCCGGGCGCAGATGAAACGCGTCGGGGTTCGTTTCACTATTATTATTTTTTGCAACCTGCTATCATCTATATAGGTAGGGCTTTATTAGGTTAACTACAGTCATAGGCACGGGGACAGGGTATCTCTACCATATGGGGATATCCCTGGGCTGAGGGCCTAGTCTGTCAGGGACATCTAGGGAGAGTGAATTCCTCCCGTCTGATACCCCACAATCCCTGTCTTTGGATTTATTACCTAGTTGACTGTAGATTTTCCCTCTTTATCAGGTTATTTTTTAATCGTGTTGTGGCATCCAAATCTAAGTAGGAGTTTGTGTAAAAAAGACTCAAAACCGAATAGTATTGAGTCTCGATCACTATATGAGCAGCATTCTGCTCCATTTACCCAATAAGGTACAATAAAGGTATTGTTTTTAAGAGCACGTTATAACTTTCTAGATTCCCATTAACGGTAGCAACTAACTACAATGGATACATGGCGTATAATTTGGGTGCTAGCCCACAAAGTCCGCGGCACAGCCAGTAGGTTGTTGGGCATAGCTCTCCCTATTGGGGATTCTATGAGGGAATGGGTTGACCCCACAGTGATCCACAGAGGCGCTTTGCAAAAATTGCAACTGTCCAGTCAGACGCAGAACTTGGGCGCAGCCGTTGCAAGTGGGAGCTCCCACTGGGTTGTGATATATAGCCTCAGTTTGTAATGTACCTACTATAAGTGCCAAGTGTTATCTACAGATACTGTCAACAGGGCGAGGCCATGATATCTCCTGATGGATTTTCAGAACTGCAGCTGTTGAGGTGTGCTCCCCCGAGGAGCAGACTGTTGTGTTATATTATTATTTCAGGTGGAGAAATGCCCAGAGACACAATAATTTCCTTTGATCTAAGAAGATGACCAGACATCTGTACCCATCATGAAGGCACTAGATGAAAGCCCAGATGAACCTCAGAACCATCAATGCTCTAGAAGATGAATCAACCAATTGGCCAAAAATGCAACATAAATGAGCTTATAATGCATTGTGTTTATTCTTATTGTAAATACTTCCACACACAGACCAGGCTTCCAACATAGTGTGTCAGTATACCGATAACAGGGGGATATGTTAAAGGAAATATGGCTTCCAGCCAGAACCTCATCCTGATGACCACACAAATATGCCTAATAATTGACCCAGAGGTATTCACCCAATCAGTATGGCCAGTAGCATTGTGCCCATTGTTAGCATAGCTAAGGCAGGAAGGGCACATTGTAAAAGCAGTTGAACAGCATTCTCTTGACCAAGAGATGGAGGAAGGGAGGTGGCTGTTTGTGGTGGTGTCTTTTATGTATTGTATTATCTGTATCTTCATGTATAATGTCCATTCCTTTGTCATCTCTGTTATCAGTAAACTATTTTTATATATAAGTCTCTGCGAGGGTTGTGTGTTGCTCCTGGGGTATATGAAGGACTGGATGAGGTGTAATTATACACAGAATAATCGGGTTGTATGGGAAACAAGGGCAACATGCTAGGAATAGAATAGAAGAGATGGAAAACGGAGATCTACATAAATCTCCAATTTCCAAGAAGCAAAAATCCCCTTATCAAGAAACGGGGGCTTCAGAAACACGTGGAAAAGGTAGGGCATGGATGAATGTTATATCTATGTCTGTCTTGTACTAATGGAACAAAGTCCTCAATCCTGGACAACCCCTTTAACATTGACCTCCATTGGGGACCAACCCCTTATCTGTGACCTCTACTGTTTCCTGCCCCCTTAACAGAGACCTTCACAGCACCTGTCCCTTTAACATTGACTGCCACAGTACCCCGTTCTATTAACAGTGACCTCTACAGTACCCTGCTTACTTAACAGTGACCTCCACAGCAGCTGCCCCTCTATAATAGTGGCCCCTGCCCCCTTAACAGTGACCTCCACAGAGCTCGCTCCTTTAACAGTGACCTCCACAGCTGGCTGCCCTCTTAACAGTTTCCTCCACAGCAGCTGCCCTTTTAATTGTGGCCCCTGTCGCCTTAACAGTGACCTCCACAGCAGCTGCCCCTTTAATAGTGGCCCCTTTTGTCGTACCAATGTTGCACAACAATTTTTATAATGATAGGCTATGGTGTGACACTGCAACATGCTGGATGCATGTAGCAGTGTAGTTGTGCCCTATGTGTTGCGCGACTTATTGTCGTTGTGTAGCCGTAGCTGACCTACAGCAGTGAAGAAAAATGGCTGGGTTGTTATGGAAACCTAGAGTAAAACTGTGTGTATGTGGAGACTAAGGGCTTGTGAGCTTCTGTTGGCTGATGAGGGACATGTGACCGTGTGTATGGCAGTTGGGATATGAGTGGAAGACTTGCTGGCTTCTGTTGGCTAATGCAGGTCATTTTTGGGGAATATCTCAGGAATGGTACGTCCTAGAGAGCTGAGACCTGATCTAAAACCTTTCCGGACACCTGATGTACGTGTGTGCCAATTTTGGTGACGATCGCTCCAGTCGCTTGGTCGCGCATAAACAGACAGACAGACAGATGTCGGGACAGACAGACAGAAAATCATTTTTATAGTATAACAGATTAATTACAGCACATTGGGGAAATTTATCAATGGGTGTATACTAGTTTTCATTGTTTCTCACTTTTCCTGTAACTTTTAAAAAACCATGCGAAAAGTGGGCTTGGCTTTTTTAGAGGGCTCTTCCATAGCCTTACAGATTTACCATAAATTAAGCTACAACTTGGTGTAAATTATGGCACATATCTATGAATACTTAAATCAGATGTGGATTTGATTTTCTGGTGTATGGATACCCCACCAATATGCTTTGTAATACATTTGCGACATCTTTCTCCAATGTGCTTCAGATTAACTCCAAGTGTACAAAACACTGTCCTTAATACATTTACCCCATTGAATATTATGAATGGATCACTGGCCAAGGCTGCAACAATCTTGCAGTCTTTCTAAAGGGAACCTGTCATCAACTTTATGCTGCCCTCACTGAGGCCAGCATAAAATGGTGACAAAAATGCTGATCTCAGCGGTGTGTCACTCATGAGCTAAAAGTAAGTGGTTACTGAGAACCAGCATCATAATCATTGCAGCCCAGGCCTTGAAAAGAGTCAAAACAATTTGAGAAGAGTCATGGTTAGAGTTGAGCGAACACCTGGATGTTCGGGTTCGAGAAGTTCGGCCGAACTTCCCGGAAATGTTCGGGTTCGGGATCCGAACCCGACCCGAACTTCGTCCCGAACCCGAACCCCATTGAAGTCAATGGGGACCAGAACTTTTCGGCACTAAAAAGGCTGTAAAACACCCCAGAAAGAGCTAGAGGGCTGCAAAAGGCAGCAACATGTAGGTAAATCCCCTGCAAACAAATGTGGATAGGGAAATGAATAAAAATAAAAATAAAATAAATCAAAATTAACCAATATCAATTGGAGAGAGGTCCCATAGCAGAGAATCTGGTTTCACGTCACCCACCACTGGAACAGTCCATTGTCATATATTTAGGCCCAGGCAGAGGAGAGAGGTCCCGTAACAGAGAATCTGGCTTCATGTCAGCAGAGAATCAGTCTGCATGTCATAGCAGAGAATCAGGCTGACTTAATAGGATGTAAGATTACTTCAGTCAGCTGCCCAACCAACCCAACTACCCTCTCCTCCCAAGAAACACTCAAAAGCCAACGTCTTGGTATAAATGGCTGTAGCAGCCCGTTTATTAGACAAATAAATAACTTCTTCAACTTTTCTTTTAGTGATCACAATCATAAACACATAAACACATAAATCAAATTACAATAAATTCCAACACATTGAGAAAGGATCCTAGAAGGCAACCCAAGCAAGCTGCGCTCTTCACTCCACATCTCCACTTGATTTCCACCTTACCCTTGGCCGCAGTCACCGACCCAAAGGTACCAAATCCTCCAAATTATATCTCCATCCACCCCTGTAGGCATTTTAGCCCAAACAGGAGCCCCAGCCATCAGCTTACCGAACCTGATGAGATGCACGCTCCAACGTGTCATGCACCTCTTAAACATTGTATTGCCTTCCAGGACCCTCTATTAACCGGCCCCACTACACCACCCTGTCCACCACCGGAAACCTAATAACCAAACCAAGGGCGGGAGGGTGGGTAACTCACCGCAATGCCCCGGACACTGGTATAGATCCCACCCCCTCTACAGCTAATATACAGCCCGCGAATTACCAACTCCACCTACTAATTTTAACCCTGCGGACACCTCAACCTGTAATTCACCACTAACCCTTTACTGCCTGAACACTTCCCCCTAAGTCAAGCTTCACTTCGCTACTGTCTGCGCCCCGCTCCGTTGCTCTACTTCACGTCAGCCACCACTGTAACAGTCCATTGTCCTATATTTAGACCCAGGCAGAGGAGAGAGGTCCGGTAACAGAGAATCTGGCTTCATGTCAGTAGAGAATCAGTCTGCATGTCATAGCAGAGAATCAGGCTTCACGTCACCCAACATTGGAACAGTCCATTGGCATATATTTAGGCCCCGGCACCCAGACAGAGGAGAGGTTCATTCAACTTTGGGTTGCCTCGCAATATAATGGTAAAATGAAAATAAAAATAGGATTGAATGAGGAAGTGCCCTGGAATACAATAATATATGGTTAAGGGGAGGTAGTTAATGTCTAATCTGCACAAGGGATGGACAGGTCCTGCGGGATCCATGCCTGGTTCATTTTTATGAACGTCAGCTTGTCCACATTGGCTGTAGACAGGCGGCTGCGTTTGTCTGTAATGACGCCCCCTGCTGTGCTGAATACACGTTCAGACAAAACGCTGGCCGCCGGGTAGGCCAGCACCTCCAAGGCATAAAAGTCTAGCTCTGGCCACGTAGACAATTTAGATACCCAGAAGTTGAATGGGGCTGAACCATCAGTCAGTACGTGGAGGGGTGTGCACACGTACTGTTCCACCATGTTAGTGAAATGTTGCCTCCTGCTAACACGTTGCGTATCAGGTGGTGGTGCAGTTAGCTGTGGCGTGTGACAAAACTTTTCCACATCTCTGCCATGCTAACCCTGCCCTCAGAGGAGCTGGCCGTGACACAGCTGCCTTGGCGACCTCTTGCTCCTCCTCTGCCTTGGCCTTGGGCTTCCACTTGTTCCCCCTGTGACATTTGGGAATGCTCTCAGTAGCGCGTCTACCAACGTGCGCTTGTACTCGCACATCTTCCTATCACGCTCCAGTGCAGAAAGTAAGGTGGGCACATTGTCTTTGTACCGTGGATCCAGCAGGGTGGCAACCCAGTAGTCCGCACACGTTAAAATGTGGGCAACTCTGCTGTTGTTGCGCAGGCACTGCAGCATGCAGTCGCTCATGTGTGCAAGGCTGCCCAGGGGTAAGGACAAGCTGTCCTCTGTGGGAGGCGTATCGTCATCGTCCTGCGTTTCCCCCCAGCCACGCACCAGTGATGCAGTGATGGGCCCGAGCTGCGTTGGGTGCCACTCTGCTGTGACAATGCTTCATCCTCATCCTCCACCACCTCCTCCTCATCCTCGTCCTCCTCGTCCTCCTCGTCCTCCAGTAGTGCGCCCTGGCTGGCCACATTTCTACCTGGCCTCTGCTGTTGCAAAAAACCTCCCTCTGAGTCACTTCGAAGAGACTGGCCTGAAAGTGCTAAAAATGACCCCTCTTCCTCCTCCTCCTCCTCCTGGGCCACCTCCTCTTCCATCATCGCACTAAGTGTTTTCTCAAGGAGACATAGAAGTGGTATTGTAACGCTGATAACGGCGTCATCGCCACTGGCCATGTTGGAGTACTCAAAATAGCGCAACAGGGCACCCAGGTCTCGCATGGAGGCCCAGTCATTGGTGGTGAAGTGGTGCTGTTCCGCAGTGCGACTGACCCGTGCGTGCTGCAGCTGAAACTCCACTATGGCCTGCTGCTGCTCGCACAGTCTGTCCAGCATGTACAAGGTGGAGTTCCACCTGGTGGGCACGTCGCATATGAGGCGGAGAGCGGGAAGACCGAAGTTACGCTGTAGCGCAGACAGGCAAGCAGCGGCAGGATGTGAACGCCGGAAGCGCGAACAGACGGCCCGCACTTTAGGCAGCCGCTCTGACATGTCGGGGTAGTTGTGAATGAACTTCTGCACCACCAAATTCAGCACATGCGCCAAGCAAGGGATGTGCGTCAAACCGGCTAGTCCCAGAGCTGCAACGAGATTTCGCCCATTATCGCACACCACTCGTCGGTCTGTTGTTCTATACCATGCCACAACTCCTGTGCGGTGTGGGGCCTGTCCCCCAAACATATGAGTTTCAGAATGGCCTGCTGACGTTTACCCCGGGCTGTGCTGAAGTTGGTGGTGAAGGTGTGTGGCTGACTGGATGAGCAGGTGGAAGAAGAGGAGGAGGAAGCTGAGTAGGAGGAGGTGGCAACAGGAGGCAAAGAATGTTGCCCTGCGATCCTTGGCGGCGGAAGGACGTGCGCCAAAGAGCTCTCCGCCTGGGGCCCAGCTGCCACTACGTTTACCCAGTGTGCAGTTAGGGAGATATAGCGTCCCTGGCCGTGCTTACTGGTCCACGTATCTGTGGTTAGGTGGACCTTGCCACAGATGGCGTCGCGCAGTGCACACTTGATTTTATCGGATACTTGGTTGTGCAGGGAAGGCACGGCTCTCTTGGAGAAGTAGTGCTGGCTGGGAACAACATACTGTGGGACAGCAAGCGACATGAGCTGTTTGAAGCTGTCTGTGTCCACCAGCCTAAATGACAGCATTTCATAGGCCAGTAGTTTAGAAATGATGGAATTCAGGGCCAGGGATCGAGGGTGGCTAGGTGGGAATTTACGCTTTCTCTCAAATGTTTGTGAGATGGAGAGCTGAACGCTGCCGTGTGACATGGTTGAGATGCTTGGTGACGGAGGTGGTGGTGTTGGTGGTACATCCCCTGTTTGCTGGGCGGCAGGTGCCAACGTTCCTCCAGAGGCGGAGGAAGAGGCCGAGGCGGCAGCAGCAGAAGAGGTAGCAGGGGGAGCCTGAGTGACTTCCTTGTTTTTAAGGTGTTTACTTCACTGCAGTTCATGCTTTGCATGCAGGTGCCTGGTCATGCAGGTTGTGCTAAGGTTCAGAACGTTAATGCCTCGCTTCAGGCTCTGATGGCACAGCGTGCAAACCACTCGGGTCTTGTCGTCAGCACATTGTTTGAAGAAGTGCCATTCTAGGGAACTCCTTGAAGCTGCCTTTGGACTGCTCGGTCCCAGATGGCGGTCAGTAGCAGGCGGAGTCTCTTGGCAGCAGGTGTGTTCTGCTTTTGCCCACTGCTCCCTCTTTTGCTACGCTGTTGGCTCGGTCTCACCACTGCCTCTTCCTCCGAACTCTGAAAGTCAGTGGCACGACCTTCATTCCATGTGGGGTCTAGGACCTCATCGTCCCCTGCATCGTCTTCCACCCAGTCTTGATCCCTGACCTCCTGTTCAGTCTGCACACTGCAGAAAGACGCAGCAGTTGGCACCTGTGTTTCGTCATCATCAGAGACATGCTGAGGTGGTATTCCCATGTCCTCATCATCAGGAAACATAAGTGGTTGTGTGTCAGTGCATTCTATGTCTTCCACCGCTGGGGAAGGGCTAGGTGGATGCCCTTGGGAAACCCTGCCAGCGGAGTCTTCAAACAGCATAAGAGACTGCTGCAAAACTTGAGGCTCAGACAGTTTCCCTGGTATGCATGGGGGTGATGTGACAGACTGATGGGCTTGGTTTTCAGGCGCCATCTGTGCGCTTTCTGCAGAAGACTGGGTGGGAGATAATGTGAACGTGCTGGATCCACTGTCGGCCACCCAATTGACTAATGCCTGTACCTGCTCAGGCCTTACCATCCTTAGAACGGCATTGGGCCCCACCAAATATCGCTGTAAATTATAGCAGCTATTGGGACCTGAGGTAGTTGGTACACTAGGACGTGTGGATGTGGCAGAACGGCCACGTCCTTTCCCAGCACCAGAGGGTCCACTAACACCACCACGACCATGTCCGCGTTCTTTTATTAGATGTTTTCCTCATTGTTATCGTTTACCACAACAACAAAAATATTATTTGGCCCAATGTATTGAATTCAAATTCAGGCCTTTTTTTACAGACACCTAACACTATCTGGCTATCTAGACTATTTAGGTACCGTATTACACTAATACAGGCACAGCATTAACCACAGATTTAGCTGACTATAAATTTGAGGCCTATTATTTAGGCGCTGGGTGACAGGTATACGTTTACAGACAGAATTAGACTGGGATATGCACAGTAGCGTGTGTGTGAAGTTATTGAGAATGACCCTATGTGCACCTTGAATCTTATATACCCTTTTAGGGATAGATTTAAAGTAGGTCTGATACAGCAGAAACCACTAAATTAGGAAATTGCTAAATTGGGAATTGTATTTCAACCCAGAACAAAAACTGGGCTTTGACGGACACTAAATAACTTGACCAGCTACAGCAATAATGACAGATTTGGATAAATATAAATTTGAGGCCTTATATTTAGGCGCTGGATGACAGGTATACGTTTACGGACAGAATTAGACTGGGATATGCACAGTAGCGTGTGTGTCAAGTTATTGAGAATGACCCTATCAGCATCTTGATTCTCATATACCCTTTTAGGGATCTATTTAAAGTAGGCCTGATACAGCAGAAACCACTAATTTAGAGAATTGCTAAATTTGGAATTGTATTTCAACCCAGAACAAAAACTGTGCTTTGACGGACACTAAATAACTTGACCAGCTACAGCAATAATGACAGATTTGGATGAATATAAATTTGAGGCCTATTATTTAGGCGCTGGGTGACAGGTATACATTTACAGACAGAATTAGACTGGGATATGCACAGTAGCGTGTGTCTCAAGTTATTGAGAATGACCCTATCAGTGTAACGTACCTAGTTGATCAGTTAAGATCTCAACTGCGGAAGCAATGGACATCCACTATTATCCCACCACCCTTGTGTTTGGCTGTGGGATTCGCGGTTACTCAGTATGTACCCCAGGCGTCACTCAGTCTTAGGCGGAGAGTTTGGGGTAACAAAATCATTTACCGCTATCCATCCAAAAAGTTTTACTGATGGCAAGGAGGGACTCCCAGAGTCACAAGTTAGTATAAGCTAGTGCAGAGTTCAGAGTTAGCATCTAGTATGCAATAGCTTCAGAGTTAGTATATAGCATGTCCTCAGTTTAGTATATAGTATGCCATAGGTTCAGAGTTAGTATAGCATGTCCACAGTTTGGTATATACTATGCAGTAGGTTCAGGGTTAGTATAGCATGTCCACAGTTTAGTATATACTATGCAGTAGGTTCAGAGTTAGTACAGCATGTCCACGGTTTAGAGTTGAATTGGGAGTATCGCCTCACACCAGCAGTAACCACCCCACTCTGAGTTCCAGGACATTAATCAGAGCAGATAACAGGCATATACTTGCGGTTAGTTGGTCCTGGCTAGAAGCCTGTGGCAAGAAGGTAGACAGTCCTTCTCGATGTTGTTAGGTATCCAGGTTTAGATATGTGGACAGAGTCCTCAGATGCAATGGAGCTAGCAGGGTGCGCACTCCATTAGGGGAACACCCTGCTTAGCACCTGTCTACTATTTAAGGCCCGGGCGGTAAGTGGGCAGAGTCGCAGAAGGCCCGGCGGCCACTGCGTTCCACGCTGGAGCGCAAGCCAGCGTAACAACACAGGCGGTCGCTGTGTTCCACGCTGGAACGCAAGCCAGCGTATCATCGCAGACGGCCGGTGCGTTCCACGCTGGAGCGCAAGCCAGCGTATCGTCACAGGGAGCCGCTGCGGTCCAGGCTGTATTGTTACAATCAGCACCTTGATTCGTATATACTCTTTTAGGGATGTAGTTAAAGTAGGCCTGATACAGCAGAAACCACTAATTTAGAGAATTGCTAAATTGGGAATTGTATTTCAACCCAGAACAAAAACTGTGCTTTGACTGACTCTAAATAACTTGACCAGCTACAGCAATAATGACAGATTTGGATGAATATAAATTTGAGGCCTATTATTTAGGCGCTGGGTGACAGGTATACGTTTACAGTCAGAATTAGACTGGGAAATGGCCAAAAAACAACCACACTATTGAGGGTTAAATGCACTTGGTGACAGCTTGCCCCTGATGTAGTATATGGCCAAAAAATAACCACACTATTGATGGTTAAATGCACTTGGTGTGACAGCTTCACCCTGATGTAGGATATAGCCAAAAAACAACCACACTATTGAGGGTTAAATGCACTTGGTGACAGCTTGCCCCTGATGTAGTATATGGCCAAAAAATAACCACACTATTGATGGTTAAATGCACTTGGTGTGACAGCTTCACCCTGATGTAGGATATAGCCAAAAAACAACCACACTATTGAGGGTTAAATGCACTTGGTGACAGCTTGCCCCTGATGTAGTATATGGCCAAAAAATAACCACACTATTGATGGTTAAATGCACTTGGTGTGATAGCTTCACCCTGATATTAGGATATAGCCAAACAATAACCACACTATTGATGGTTAAATGTACTTGGTGGCAGCTTGTGCTGGCGCACCACAAGACACAAAATGGCCGCCGATCACCCCAGAATAAAGTGAATGAAAAACGCTCTGGGCAGCCTAAAAACAGTGAGCAATTGAATAGCAGCAGTTCAATTATCCACAGCTGCAGATCGATCACTGAATAAAGTCTTTTGGAGGAGTTAATCACTGCCTAATCTCGCCCTAATGTCGCAGCTGAAACCTCTCCCTATACTGATCAGAGCAGAGTGACGGGCGGCGCTACGTGACTCCAGCTTAAATAGAGGCTGGGTCACATGCTGCACTGGCCAATCACAGCCATGCCAATAGTAGGCATGGCTGTGATAGCCTCTTGGGGCAAATAGTATGACGCTTGTTGATTGGCTGCTTTGCAGTCTTCCAAAAAGCGCAAAGAAAGCGCCGAACACCAAACCCAAACCCGGACTTTTACGAAAATGTCCGGGTTCAGGTCCGTGTCACGGACACCCCAAAATTCGGTACGAACCCGAACTGTACAGTTCGGGTTCGCTCATCCCTAGTCATGGTTATTTATAATCTCCTGCACTCCTCACCCATCTGCTGATAATTATCAGTTCTCACCTAGACAGAAAGGGAGAAAACTAGGTAGAAGACTGTCAGTCATCAGCAGCTAGGCAGGGAGAGCAGGAATTTATGGATAACTATGACTCTTCTCAGGGGGCCATGACTCTTTTCCAAGCCCAGTCTGCAATGATTTATTTTTAACTTTTAAATGACAGACCGCTGAAATCAACTCGTCTCGTTCTACTTTATACTGCTGTGAGTATGGGCAGCATAAAGTTGATGACAGGTTTCCTTTAAGGCTACTTTCACATCTGCGCTTTCCCTTTCCGCTATTGAGATGCCATGACTGAAACACTTCTGTTTTGTCCCCATTCATTATCAATGGGGAGAAAACTGAACTGAACAAAATGGAATGCACCAGAATGCATTCCGTTCTGTTTAGTTGCTTCCCCATTGTGGACAGAATAAAGCTGCAAGCGATGTGGTGCGGAGAAAGACGGATCCATCATGACTCACAATGTAAGTCAATGGGAACGGATCGGTTTTCTCGGACACAATAGAAAACAGATCTTTCCCCTATTGACTTTCAGTGATGTTCATGATGGATCCGTCACGTCTATTTTAACCCCTTAAGGACCTCCACCGTATATGTATGGCGGAAGTCCGGTCCCCAAACATGGTGCCCGCTCGCGCATGCTGCAGGCACCATAGCCGCTAGGTTTCTGCTATTTTAAATAGCAGAGACCTGTGACACATGTATGCAATCAGCCATAAGGCTGATCGCATACATTTTACCCTTCAGATGCTGTGGTCAATTGTGACCACAGCATCTGATCAAAGTCCGGAAGCGAAAATCGCGCACTTCTGCTCCGGTAACAGTGTTCCCCAACTGAGATCGGGGAACCTGTGATATCTATGAAATAGCCCGAAGCCTCAAGCAGGCTTTGGAGCTTATTTGAAGACTATACCAATAGTGCAAATGAAGTCTTTAATGATGGAAATGTAATGATTGCCAGTGAAGGTGAGTTAAAAAAAAAAGTTTATTTTTTTTTAAATATTTTTGAACAAATATAAAAAAAAAGTTAAAATCACCCCCCTTTCCTTAAAATAAAAATACTTAACAAATAAAAAATGAAACATTATGGGCACCGCCGCATGCTAAAATGCCCATACAATTAAAATATAACAATATTAATGTCATACGGCAAAAGGTGTAACGGGAAAAAATATAAAAACAGACAATTTGCCATCTTTTGTCACTTGAACTACCCAATAATTTTTTGCTAAAAAGTGATCAAAAAGTCGCACACACTTCAAATTGGTATCAATGAAAAGAACAGATCGTCCCGCCAAAAATTAGCCCTCACATAGCCCAGTAAATATAACTACAAAAAAGTTATAGGGGTCAGAATATGATTATAAAGTTATAATTTTTTTCCTCAAAATCTTTTTTTCAGTATTAAAACGCAAGAAAAATTATACAAATGTAGTATCGTTATAACCGTACTGACCTGGAGAATAAAGATAACAGGTCAATTTTATCTCATAGTGTAATTTTTTTTCCCCCAATTCTACCCCATTTGGATTTTTTTTTTCCCGCTTCCTACATGGTGCCATTAGAAAGTACAACTTGTCCCACAAAAAAATAAGCCCTCTAAGGCTATGTGAATGGAAAAATAAAAAAGTTAGGACTATGGGAAGGCAGAGAGTGAAAAACAAAACCCAAAAAAGGAAATCTCAGGGTCCTTAACCCCTTAAGGACTCAGCCCTATTTCACCTTAAGGACTTGGCCATTTTTTGCAAATCTGACCAGTGTCACTTTAAGTGCTCATAACTTTAAAACGCTTTGACTTACCCAGGCCGTTCTGAGATTGTTTTTTTGTCACATAATGTACTTCATGACACTGCTAAAATTGGGTCAAAAAAGTAAAAAAAAAAGTAAATTTTTTTGCATAAAAAAATACCATAGTCGCAAAAATTTTGAAAAATTAGCAAATTTCAAAGTTTCAGTTTCTCTACTTCTGTAATACATAGTAATACCCCCAAAAATTGTGATGAATTTACATTCCCCATATTTCTACTTCATGTTTGTAGCATTTTGGGAATGATATTTTGTTTTTTGGGGATGTTACAAGGCTTAGAAGTTTAGAAGCAAATTTTGAATTTTTTTTTGAAATCTTAAATCCCACTTTTTATGGACCAGTTCAGGTTTCAAGTCATATTGTGAGGAATAGATAATAGAAACCTCCCAAAAATGTTTTTTCAAACTTTGTTAACCCTTTAGGTGTTCCACAAGAGTTAATGGCAGATGGAGAAACAATTTAGAAATTTAAATTTTTTTGAAAATTTTCCAATATAATCATTTTTTTCCAGGAATAAAACAAGGGTTAACTACCAAACAAAACTCAATATGGGTTGCCCTGATTCTGTAGTTTGCAGAAACACCCCATATGTGGTCGTAAACTACTGTTTGGCCGAACGGGAGGACATAGAAGGAGGGGAACACCATATGGGTTTGCAAGGCAGATTTTGCAGGACTGATTTTGTTTATACCATGTCCCATTTGAAGCCCCCTGTTGCACCCCTAGAATAGAAATTTCAAAAAAGTGGCTCCATCTAGGAAAGTACACCCCTCAAGGTATTCAAAACTGGGTTTATAAACTTTGTTAACCCTTTAGGCCTTCCACAAGAGATAATGGCAGATGGAGAAACAATTTACAAATTTCTATTTTTTGGAAAATTTTCCATTTTAACCCTTTCTTTATTACTGTAAAAAATGGGTTAACAGCCAAACAAAACTCAAAATGGGTTGCCCTGATTCTGTTATTTGCAGAAACACCCCATATGTGGTCGTAAAGTACTATTTGGCTAAACGGCAGGACATAGAAGAAGGGGAAAGCCATATGGTTTTTGGAAGGCAGATTTTGCTGGACTGGTTTATTTACACCATGTACCCATTCAAGCCCCCTGATGCACCCCTAGAGTAGAAACTCCATACAAGTGACCCCATCTAGGAAACTATGAGATACGGTGGTTGTTGTTTAGGGACTATTTTAGGGGTAAATATGATTTTTGGTTGCTCTATATTACACTTTTTTAAGGAAAGGTAACAAAAAAATTTAAATTCTAAAATTGTTTCTACATTCGCAATTTAGTTTTGTGGAACACCTAAAGGGTTAGTAAGTTTGTAAAGTAGCTTTTGAATACCTTGAGGGGTGTACTTTCTTAGATGGGGTCACTTTTTTGGAGTTTCTAGTCTACATCAGTAGGGGCTTCAAATGGGACATGGTGTACAAAAAAAACAGTATCAAAATCTGCCTTTCAGAAATCATATGGAGTTCCCTTCGTTCTATGCCCTGCCGTGCGGCTATATAGCCATTTACGACCACAAATGGGGTGTTTCTGCAAACTACAGAATCAGAGCAATACATATTTAGTTTTGTTTGGCTGTTAACCCTTGCTTTATTACTGGAAAAAAGTATTCAAATGGAAATTTTGCCCAAAAATGCGTGTTTTGGCACCGTTTTTATTTTATATTTTTAACGCTGTTCATCTGAGGGGTTTGGTCAAATGTTATTTTTATAGCGACGCCTTTTACGCACACGACGATGCCCAATATGTATGGCTCTCAGACTTTGGAGACACTAAGCAGGCATCCTAAAAACTGCAGCCCTCCAGATGTTGTAAAACTACAATTCCCACCATGCCCTGCTGATGGCTCTAGGTTGTCTGGGCATGCTGGGATATAGGTATAGTTTTACAACATCAGGAGGGCCGCAGTTTGAGGATGCCTGCTCTAAAACTAATATTTTTTGGGGGGGTGGGGGAATTGTTTCCGTATCTCCAAAGTCTGAGAGCCATAGTTTTTTATGTTCTCTAGTGGACTGTTGGGGATTATAAAAATGTAGTACTCCATGGAAGTGTGATACTCCCTGAAGCAATCGATAACGCAGAGGACCGGATGATCGGGGCAAGTGTCACACTGAGTGGTGGTGTCCTTCCGTATCCCCCTCTTGTGACACACTCTGCACCTTTTTTGGGTTTGTCCCTTCTTTCCAGTATGGGGAACCACACCTGGAAAGTGTTGGCCAGGGACGATCCGGGCGCCTCCAGTTTCCGAGGTACTCCGGTGCTCTTTCCCGGTCCGAAAAGATCAGGGCCTTGAGGACTGCCTCATAGAACTGGACAAATGTCCCTGTGCTGCCAGCGCTTTGGGATAGTACAAAAGAGTTGTACATGGCAACCTGCACCAAGTAGAGCGCAACTTTTTTTTACCATGCCCCGGTTTTGTGCATGGCATTATATGGTTTGAGGACTTGATCAGAGAGATCAATTCCTCCCATATACCGATTGTAGTCGACGATACAATCGGCTTGAGGACCGTTTCCGCGGTACCTCGCACAGAGACGAGGGTGGTGCTGTTACCGTGGATTGTGGACAGCATAAGGACATCCCTCTTGTCCTTATACCTGACCAGCAACAGGTTTCCACTGGTGGGTGCACGGGTCCAACCCCTGGGGATAGGTACCTGGAGGGGGTGGGCAGGGAGGCCGCGTTGATTTTTCCGCACGGTCCCACAAGCGAACGTGGATCTGGCGGCAAGGGACCTGAACAAGGGAATGCTGGTATAAAAGTTATCCACATACAAGTGGTAACCGTTATCCAGCAGTGGGAACATAAGGTCCCACACGAGTTTCCCGCTAACACCCAGAGTGGGGGGACATTCTGGGGGTTGAATACGAGAATCTCGCCCCTCGTACACACAAAATTTGTAAGTGTATTCTGAGGTACTCTCACAAATTTTGTATAGCTTTACGCTATACCTCACCCGCTTTGTGGGAATGTATTGGCGGAAACTGAGTCTCCCCTTGAACGCAACGAGAGACTCATCAACCGCGACCTCCCTTCCAGGTACGTAGGCCTGTTCAAATTTGGCCCCAAAGTGATCGAGGCAGGGGGGGGTCCTGGGGTCTGAACGGTGCCTCTCCCTAACGGCCTAACGGTGCCTCTCCCTCACTGACCCTAACCTACTTGGATGGCGATGGGTGCAGGAGGGTGATGGATGGCGATTAGGGGGGACTCAGGAGCTGGTGCTGGACGGTGCTGCAGGGTGCTCGTGCAGAACAGGAAAAGGTGGGGAGAGAGGAGCGCAGGAAGTTTGAATCTCGCACCTCTCTCCCCTGCACAATCAGCACCCTGGACAGCGGCGTTCAGCACCAGTGCCAGCACCGCCTCTCCAAATGCACGGACTGTGATTGGTGTGTAATCACGCCACCGATCAGTCTTTTTCCGGTTCATCGGGTCACCGGAGACCCGAATGGACCGGAAACGCAGAAAACAGCAGGTCTGAATTGACCTGCGGTTTTCTGCGATCGCCGATACGGGGGGTCAAATGACCCCCCCTGCGTTGTTACAGGATTCCGGCTGAATGATACTAGCCGGCATCCCGTTCCGATTAACCCCCGCGGCGCCGGAATCGCAAATTAACCACTTCAGCCCCGCTAGGTGAAACCCCCTTCATGACCAGGCCACTTTTTACACTTCGGCACTACACTCCTTTCACCGTTTATCGCTCGGTCATGCAACTTACCACCCAAATGAATTTTACCTCCTTTTCTTCTCACTAATGGAGCTTTCATTTGGTGGTATTTTATTGCTGCTGACATTTTTAGTTTTTTTGTTATTAATCAAAATGTAACGATTTTTTTGCAAATAAATGACATTTTTCACTTTCAGCTGTGAAATTTTGCAAAAAAAACGACATCCATATATAAATTTTTCGCTAAATTTATAGTTCTACATGTCTTTGATAAAAAAAAGAAATGTTTGGGCAAAAAAAAAATGGTTTGGGTAAAAGTTATAGCATTTACAAACTATGGTACAAAAATGTGAATTTCCGCTTTTTGAAACGGCTCTGATTTTCTGAGCACCTGTCATGTTTCCTGAGGTTCTACAATGCCCAAACAGTAGAAAAACCCCACAAATGACTCCATTTCGGAAAGTAGACACCCTAAGGTATTCGCTGATGGGCATAGTGAGTTCATAGAACTTTTTATTTTTTGTCACAAGTTAGCGGAAAATGATGATGATTTTTATTTTTTTTCTTACAAAGTCTCATATTCCACTAACTTGCGACAAAAAATAAAAAATTCTAGGAACTCACCATGCCCCTCACAGAATACCTTGGGGTGTCTTCTTTCCAAAATGGGGTCACTTGTGGGGTAGTTATACTGCCCTGGCAATTTAGGGGCCCAAATGTGTGAGAAGAACTTTGCAATCAAAATGTGTAAGAAATGACCGGTGAAATCCGAAAGGTGCACTTTGGAATATGCGCCCCTTTGCCCACCTTATCAGCAAAAAAGTGTCACACATGTGGAATCGCCGTACTCAGGAGAAGTTGGGGAATGTGTTTTGGGGTGTCATTTTACATATACCCATGCTGGGTGAGAGAAATATCTTGGCAAAAGACAACTTTTCCCATTTTTTTTATACAAAGTTGGCATTTGACCAAGATATTTTTCTCACCCAGCATGGGTATATGTAAAATGACACCCCAAAACACATTCCCCAACTTCTCCTGAGTACGACGATACCAGATGTGTCACACTTTTTTGCTGCCAAGGTGGGCAAAGGGGCACATATTCCAAAGTGCACCTTTCGGATTTTGCAGGGCATTTTTTACACATTTTGATTGCAAGGTACTTCTCACACATTTGGGCCCCTAAATTGCCAGGGCAGTATAACTACGCCACAAGTGACCCCATTTTGGAAAGAAGACACCCTAAGGTATTCCGTGAGGGGCACTGCGAGTTCCTAGAATTTTTTTTTTTTTGTCACAAGTTAGCGGAAAATGATGATTTTTTTTTTTTCTCACAAAGTCTCATATTCCACTAACTTGCGACAAAAAATAAAAAATTCTAGGAACTCACCATGCCCCTCACAGAACACCTTGGGGTGTCTTCTTTCCAAAATGGGGTCACTTGTGGCGTAGTTATACTGCCCTGGCAATTTAGGGGCCCATATGTGTGAGAAGTACTTTGCAATCAAAATGTGTAAAAAATGGCCTGCAAAATCCGAAAGGTGCACTTTGGAATATGTGCCCCTTTGCCCAGCTTGGCAGCAAAAAAGTGTGACACATCTGGTATCGCCGTACTCAGGAGAAGTTGGGGAATGTGTTTTGGGGTGCCATTTTACATATACCCATGCTGGGTGAGAGAAATATGTTGGCAAAAGACAACTTTTCCCATTTTTTTATACAAAGTTGGCATTTGACCAAGATATTTATCTCACCCAGCATGGGTATATGTAAAATGACACCCCAAAACACATTCCCCAACTTCTTCTGAGTACGGCGATACCAGATGTGTCACACTTTTTTGCAGCCTAGATGCGCAAAGGGGCCCAAATTCCTTTTAGGAGGGCATTTTTAGACATTTGGATCCCAGACTTCTTCTCACGCTTTAGGGCCCCTAAAAAGCCAGGGCAGTATAAATACCCCACATGTGACCCCACTTTGGAAAGAAGACACCCCAAGGTATCCAATGAGGGGCCTGGCAAGTTCATAGAATATTTTTTTTTTCGCATAAGTTAGCGGAAATTGATTTTTTTTTTGTTTTTTTCTCACAAAGTCTCACTTTCCGCTAACTTAGGACAAAAATTTCAATCTTTCATGGACTCAATATGCCCCTCAGCAAATACCTTGGGGTGTCTTCTTTCCAAAATGGGGTCAGTTGTGGGGTGTTTGTACTGCCCTGGCATTTGAGGGTCTCCGCAATCATTACATGTATGGCCAGCATTAGGAGTTTCTGCTATTCTCCTTATATTGAGCATACAGGTAATGAGATTTTTTTTTCCGTTCAGCCTCTGGGCTGAAAGAAAAAAATGAACGGCACAGATTTCTTCATTCGCATCGATCAATGTGGATGAAAAAATCTCTGCCAAAAAAAAAAAATGGAGGGGAAAGGCGTCTGCCAGGACATAGGAGCTCCGCCCTACATCCATACCCACTTAGCTCGTATGCCCTGGCAAACCAGATTTCTCCATTCGCATCAATCGATGTGGATGAATAAATCATTGCCGGGATTTTTTTTTTTTATATATATATATATATACAAAGTGCTTGCCAAAGCATAGGAACGCCGCCTCCTGCTCAGCTCGTATGCCTTGGCAAACGTATCTGTCACTGCAGAGGAGAAAATCCCGTCTTGCAGCGCCGCATACACCGACTTGCGTGTAATCTGACAGCAGCGCAATGCTTCTGTCAGAATGCACATCGGTGCTGCAGCTAGTAGATCGGTTGGTCCACCTGGAAGGTAAAAAGACAAAAAAAAAAGAAAAAAGAAAAAACCAGGCCACAACGCAATAATTTTATTAACTTTGGAACAGAACATGTAACTTTAACTTTTGGAACTAAACATTAACCTGTTTGCTTACCTGTTTTTTTTTTTTGTTTTTTTTTTGTTTTTTTACCTTTATAGAACAAACCTCTCCTTCCCCATGGGTCAATGTGCAAAGCGCAAATCGCCCAAAGATGTGGCGAAGTGCGTTATGCACTTTGTCCCATGTGAAAGGAGACGTTTGCAGCAGCTGTGAGTGAATGGGCCCTAATAGCCCTGTGTGCCTATCCTGGTGAGATGTGATCCCTATGCTAGGTGTACCTGTGTGTGGTACTTTCGGAAACACTCCCCTAAGCATAGGGCAGGGTGGTCGGGACAGTCAGGACAGAAATAGCGGGTGTCACGCCTTATTCCACTCCTGCTACAGACACAACATTTTTTTCGGGGTGGCGGTCGGTTTGAGGTACCAGCAACGACACTGGGGAAGTGTCGCTCGTGTAGACGGCTAACTACACTGGTGGATGGGGCCACGGAACCTCCTGGATACAGGAGGTTCGCGATGATCTCTTCCTGGAATTTGAGGAAGGATCCAGTTCTCCCAGCCTTACTGTAGAGAACAAAACTATTGTACAGAGCCAATTGAATTAAATATACAGACACCTTCTTATACCAGCGTCTGGTGCGTCGGGAAACTAAATACGGAGCCAACATCTGGTCATTGAAGTCGACCCCTCCCATGTGGAGGTTATAGTCGTGGACTGAGAGGGGCTTTTCAATGACACGGGTTGCTCGCTCAATTTGTATTGTCGTGTCTGTGTGAATGGAGGAGAGCATGTAAACGTCACGCTTGTCTCTCCATTTCCCCGCGAGCAGTTCTTCGTTACACAGTGCGGCCCTCTGCCCCCTTGCAAGACGGGTGCTAACGAGCCGTTGGGGGAAGCCCGCGCGACTAGTTCGCGCGGTACCACAGACGCCAATCCGTTCTAGAAACAAATGCCTAAAGAGGCGGTGTTGTCGCTAAAGTGCAGGAAACGCAGGATGACCTCAAATCGTGTCCTGGACATAGCAGCAGAGAACATGGGTATGTGATGAATCGGGTTCGTGGACCAATATGACCTCAATTCATGCTTTTTTGTCAGGCCCATGTTGAGGAGGAGGCCCAGAAAAGTTTTAAATTCGGAAACTTGGACTGGTTTCAACCGGAAAGGCTGGGCATAAAAGCTTTCCGGGTTAGCGGTAATAAATTGTGTGGCATACCTGTTTGTCTCTGCCACGACTAAGTCTAAAAGCTCCGCAGTCAAGAACAGCTCAAAAAATCCCAGGGCCGAATCGATCTGAGCTGTCTCAACCCGAACTCCAGACTGGGCGGTGAAAGGGAAAACTACGGGTGCGGCTGAAGTTGGGGACTGCCAATCAGGGTTTGCCAGCACCTCTGGGATTCTAGGGGCTCTACGGGCACGTCTTTGCGGTGGCTGCGACGGGTTCACTACTGCACGTGCCACCGTACCAGCTTCAACTGCCCTTCTGGTGCTTGCTACTTCACCAGGTTGTACGGCAGTGCTGGTACTAGGTCCAGGAAGGGCTGGGCTGCTGGTGTATGCCTCACCACGTAATCCGACAGCACCAGCCCCACTCTGCTGCTCTTGAAGCGGATCCTGCGCAACCTGCGGTCTAGCGACACGGGGCCGGGTACGCCTGGTGCTATCAGGGACCTCAGCCTCCTCGTCCGAACTTTGGGTCAGAGAGCCACTGCTTTCTACAGGTTCGTATTCTGACCCGCTGGATTCATCAGATGAGGGTTCCCACTCCTCATCCGACTTGGTCAGAAGCCTGTAGGCCTCTTCAGAAGAATACCCCCTGTTAGACATGTTGGCAACTAAATTTCGGGGTATTCCCTGAGACTACCCAAGAAAAAAAAAGCAAGCCTGTCTTACAAAGGGGAGCCTAGCGAAGTACCGGAGGCTGCTGCGGTTGATAAAAAATATCAAAACTGATTTTTTTTATCGCCGCGGTGCGTGTAAAGTGAATGTGCAGCGATCAAAAAAAATAATTTTTTTTTGTCACTGCGGTGGGGCGGGCGTGGGTGTACGCACGTGTGGGCGACCGATCAGGCCTGATCGGGCAAACACTGCGTTTTGGGTGGAGGGCGAACTAAAGTGACACTAGTACAATTATAGATCTGACCGTGATCAGTTTTGATCACTTCCAGATACTATAAAAGTACAAATGCTGATTAGCGATACGCTAATCAGCGAATAACGGACTGCGGTGCGGTGGGCTGGGTGCTAACTGATCGCTAACTACCTAACCAAGGGACCTAAACTATACCTAAAACCTAACGGTCAATAACAGTGAAAAAAAAAAGTGACAGTTTGCACTGATCACTTTTTTCCTTTCACTAGTGATTGACAGGGGGGGATAAAAGGGGTGATCAAAGGGTTAATTGGGGTGATCTGGGGGCTAAATGTGGTGTGGTGGGTACTCACAGTAATGATGTGCTCCTCTGCTGGAACCAACCGACCAAAAGAAGGAGCAGAGGAGCACAGCAGCCATATAACCCCATCATATTTACTAATATGTGGGGTTATATGGCTGCTGATTGGTTTTTTTAAAAATCAGCAGCCTGCCAGCCAATGATCGTGGCCGGCAGGCTGCTGACGAAATACTCTTCTGCGAAATGCCGGCCCGCGATGCGCATGCGCGGGCCGGCTGTGACGTAATCTCGCGTCTCGCGAGAGGACGCGCCGATGCGTCCAGGAGGAACTAAACAACCACCTCCCGGACGCATCGGTGCATACAGCGGTCGGGAGGTGGTTAAAGCCATGACATACCCGTACGTCATGGGTCCTTAAAGGACTCGGGAAACATGCCGTATCGGTACGTCATGTGTCCCTAAGGGGTTAAGGGGTTAAAGATAATACAACCAGATCCATTCATAATGGAGGAAAGAGGAAACTTAGGCAAACTTTAATCATTATTTCTATTTGAATAAACCCCTTAGTGACCACCCATACGCCTTTTTACGGCAGTCACTAAGGTGCCTTGGGCTGGAGCACTGCCTCTTCGTGGTGGCACTTCAGCCAAAGCTAGCACGGAAGTTCCCTGCCCACAGCTACTGGAGGGGCAATGATCAGAGACTGTAACGTCACCAAAAATGCTGGCAGCAGAGCTGCTGGCAGTAAACTTTCCCCCTCCTCTCATGTAAGAGAAGAGAAAGTCTCTGGTACCAGGATCGGGTTCCCCAGCATACCCATAAGTGAAAGCTGGGTTACAGTCCCCCCTTCTTCCCCCCAGTCCCTTAACAAAGATCGTTGCTTTTACCCACGTGCATGTGCGGTGAATAGGCCGACTGCAGAGTTCCCGGCAGCAAGATTTATCTCTCCTCTCGCACAGATGACCAGAACAACCCAAGCACCCCAATCGGGGCAAAATTGCCACCTTGAGTGCCCCCCCAATTTAAAAAAAATAATCACACACACAATGGCGCAGACATGTGCACTATTTACTGTGCTGAGAACATAACACAGTAACGAACAGGGACCATTACTATTGGTCCCTGATCATGTGATCTCCATGAAAACCCTATAATGGAGAACACATCCAGTATATTTACTAACAAATTTGAGAAATATTGCGAATTCGAATATTGCATTTGCCGCTCATCAGTATTAGGGACAGTCAGTTAGTGTCTGTCAGGCATCAGTGTCCGTCCATTAATGATGGTCAGTTAGCATCTGTTATTAGGGACTGTATCCATCCATTACTGACAGTCAGTTAACATCTGTTATTAGGGACCATGTGTCCGTCCGTTACTCACGGACAGTTAGCATCTGTTATTAGGATCCCATTAGTATCAGTCTGTTAACCCTTTCATGACCAGTTCAAAATTAACAGTTCTGGTATGCACTGTTTTAAATAATAATATCTTTACAAGTGCTTTGCATATCATAACTGTTTTGACTTTATTTTTTCCAAGACACATAGGGTAAATATTTTATTGACTGATTTAATAAATTACTGTGTTTTTTTATTATTATGAGCAGAGAAATAGCGAAAAAAGTCTTTTTTTTAAACTTTTTTGTTTGTTAATTTGGCCACTACACTCCATTGATTAGTAGTACAAATAAAAATATTGATACCAAAATATATTATCTTACTGATCAGGACGTATAGAATATCTGAATTGTGTACGTCGCCCACTCCCAGGGCACTTTATCTTGCCCAGAAGTAAAGGCATACCTTTCAGCTTTAAAGTGCCATTTTTTCTATAGGCCATTAGATAGCAGCATGTTGTCTTTGCAGTGGCCCTATGCAGCCAAAACATAAAAAATCACCTAAAAAGGACACTACTGAGTAAAATAGACATCTTAAAGTATTCAACGAGGGGTATATTGTAAAAATGCAATTTTCCTTTTGGAAGATGGAACAAAAAATAAAAAAAATTGCATTTTTTCATTTTGCTGCTAATTTAGCCCAAATTACTGCACCCCAATCAAGAAAAAGCACCCCAATATCAATGCGGGAAAAACTCCTGAAAAAAATGACACACCAATCGTGTACGTCGCCCATTCCTAGGGCACTTTATGGCACCCAGAAGTAAAGGCATACCTTTCAGTTTAGATATCAGCATGCTGTCTTTGCAATGGCCATATGCAGCCAAAACATTACAAATCACCTAAAAAGGACACTACTGACTAAAATAGACAATACAAAGTATTGAACAAGAGGTTTATTGTAAAATAACTTTTTCCATTTTTTTACACCTTTTTGTAAACAAAAGATGTAACAAAACATAAACAACTGCATTTTTTCCCTATGCTGCTGATTTAGCAAACTACAAAAAAATAAATAAATACTAATATAAGTACTATGTGTACCAAAAATGTAAAAAGAGAACAGCAATATTATATATATTTTTCTTCATCAAGAAAATGTAAAAGTGTGCCTGTGTATGATACACTTTAAAACAGTTTCCAATACACAGTGCTGGCCGAGGGGGGCAGTCAGGGCAAAAGTGTCTTGTATCTCGTCTGATGCCTCGTTTTGTGCAGACATGGCACCTCCTTTGTGGATGTCTTTGGTTTAATGTTGTGGGTATATCTGCAATAAAGTGCCATTTAACTAATCTCCTTATTTCTTCTGCTTCCAGTGGTAGGGTGGGGCCTCTAATGGGGTACATTAATTTCTCAATAATTATTTCTTGATAGCAAAGAAATGTTTGTGTTCCCCCAGACTTTTGTACAGCACATAGGAGTTGTACATTGCCTCTGTAGCAAATAGATGGATAACTTTTTATACCAGACATAGGACTTGCGCATTACCTCGTATGGTTTAAGTACCTAATCAGACAGGTCAGTGCCCCCCATGCACTTATTGTAATCTAGTACGCAAGTCAGTTTTTGTTTATCGGTGGTTGGTTCCCTTTCTCTTACTGACACTGTGGCATCTGTGTGAATTGTACTTAGCATAAGTACATCTTTTCTGTCCTTGTAGCATAGTGCCAGCAGGTTGCCACTACGAAGGGGATCAGATTGTCAGGAATTGTGGGGAAAATTTTTTTGCGATTTCTCCAGAACGTGCCACATGCTCCTGTATTTGCTTCTTGCAGGCTCTGGAAAAGGGGAATACTTGTGTAATAATTGGGAACTAATGGGTCCACTGTTACAAAAGGGGTACAAATTATTTATAGACAGACCACTTTCGCATTTGTTCCTAAACCAGCTGGGCATCCTTGGGGGTTTAGTTCTCTGTCCCTCCCTTGGTGCACTCGAAATGCAGAAGTATAACCTGTTGTGCTTTCACACAACTTGTAAAGTTTTATGCCATATCTGGCCCGCTTGGATGGAAGGAATTGCTTGAAATGTAACATTCCTTTTAAATTTAACAAGTGACTCATCAACTGAGACATTTTCAGAGGGGGTATAAACAGTTAAACATTTTTCTTATAGATAATTTAGAAGCGGCCTCATTTTATATAACCGGTTGTAATCCGGAGAAGAATTTGAGGGGCACTGACTGTTGTCATTGAAATGGAAGAACTTGAGGAGCATTTCATATCGCTGTCTGGACATAACAGTTGCAAAACTTGGGGTGCTAAGGATGGGACTTGCCTCCCAATAAGACTGTATTGTAGTTTTTTTTTATGATACCCATTGCAAATGTTAAGGCCAAATTTTTTTTCATTTCTTCCACATTTGTGGGTGTCCATTGTCCAGACCGGGCATAGTAGGAGGAGGGGTTATTTGAAATATATTCAGCACCAAATAAATTTCTCTCTTTTACAAAAAGCTCAAAAAGGTTGTCCGGTACAAACAGCTGAAAAAACTGTAGTGGGTCGAATCCAGTTGCATCCAGTGTAATACCTGGTACAGCATTAAATTCTGGGACAAACGGGATGCCTGTACTTGGGGATTGCCAATTCAGAGAGGCAATTCGAGGGAGCATTTCAGGCACTGGTGCCTCTCTGCTGGAAGTTGATATATCTCTGCTGGTGCTAAGTGTGTCAGGACTTGGTGCACCTGTAGTTGGCACGTCTCTGCTGGTGCTAGGCGTGTCTGAACATGGTGCACTTGTAGTTGTAACATCTCAGCTGGTGGTAGGCTTGTCAGAATTTTGTGGTTTGGTGGTTCTGCACCTCTTTGATAATCGTCCACACTACTGTCGGAGCTCTCTGTGTCGCTTTCATCAAAACCACAGAAGCTGACCTCACTATCAGTGTTATCAGACAGCTCAATGTCTAAGCACAACAGTTTATAAGCCTCATCTGCAGTGTACAGTTTCTGAGACCTATTTCTGAAAAAAAAATATATATATATAACTATCAGCGAACACACTATTATTTATTCTCCATTTAACTATATTAGGATGGATTAAAACAGAAAGTGTTCCTTTTGTTATACCAATTCTGTTATTTTTCATTATAACCATGTTATACGGAAATCAAAACGCTTATGTGAGTGACTCCCCCCTTGCAACCTAATTAGCCCTATGTGACTTTTGGGCAGTTATTTCCATCAGTTATTGTGAGACAAAACTAGGTGCAAATCTTTCCATCATACCTGATCTCTGAGTAGGCATCACTACTGGTTTTGGCTCACAATAACTGATGGAAATCACTGATCAAATAACTGAAGTGGGAACTCAACCTTACATTTCTGGAATGTATTGTATAAAGTAACACTGACAGCATTATGTAAGGGTTATACTGCATCATAAATCAATATAATGCTATGTGACCCAGTCAGTGCTGGAAGGTCAGGATGGGTGCTACAAAAAACTGAAATTACTGTGCGCATTTCGTGTCTGTATGTCCACATGTCCATTCTGCAATAAAATAAAAATAAATTGAACATGCCCTGTTCTTGTCTTTTTTGCACACAAGAACAGACATTGTTACAATGGATCGGCAAAGCAAAAAATGGATGCAGCACAGGTGTCATGCAGATATAATTTTTTTTGTGGATCCTTGTTTTGCGGACTGCAAGATTCATACTGTAACATACATAGTAACATAGTACATAAGGCCGAAAAAAGACATTTGTCCATCCAGTTCGGCCTGTCATCCTGCAAGTTGATCCAGAGGAAGGCAAAAAAACCCTGTGAGGTAGAAGCCAATTTTCCTCACTTTAGGGGAATAAAAATTCCTTCCCGACTCCAATCAGGCAATCAGAATAAATCCCTGGATCAACGATCTCTCTCTAGTAGCTATAGCCTGTAATATTATTACGCTCCAGAAATACATCCAGGCCCCTCTTGAATTCCTTTATTGTACTCACCATCACCACCTCCTCCGGCAGAGAGTTCCATAGTCTCACTGCTCTTACCGTAAAGAATCCTCTTCTATGTTTGTGTACAAACCTTCTTTCCTCCAGACGCAGAGGATGTCCCCTCGTCACAGTCACAGTCCTGGGAATGAATAGATGATGGGATAGATCTCTGTACTGACCCCTGATATATTTATACATATTAATTAGATCTCCTCTCAGTCGTCTTTTTTCTAAAGTGAATAACCCTAATTTTGATAATCTTTCAGGGTACTGTAGTTGCCCCATTCCAGTTATTACTTTAGTTGCCCTCCTCTGGACCCTCTCCAGCTCTGCTATGTTTGCCTTGTTTACAGGAGCTCAGAACTGTACACAATACTCCATGTGTGGTCTGACTAGCGATTTGTAAAGTGGTAGGACTATGTTTTCATCACGGGCATCTAAGCCTCTTTTGATGCAACCCATTATCTTATTGGCCTTGGCAGCAGCTGCCTGACACTGTTTTTTGCAGCTTAGTTTGCTGTTTATTAAAATTCCTAGATCTTTTTCCATGTCAGTGTTACTGAGTGTTTTACCATTTAATAAGTACGGGTGACTTGCATTATTCCTTCCCATGTGCATAACTTTACATTTGTCAGTGTTAAACCTCATCTGCCACTTATCTGCCCAAGCCTCCAATCTATCCAGATCGCTCTGTAGTAGTATACTGTCCTCATCAGTGTTAATTACTTTACACAGTTTAGTGTCATCTGCGAAAATTGATATTTTACTATGCAAGCCTTCTACAGGATCATTAATAAATATATTGAAGAGAATAGGGCCCAATACTGACCCCTGAGGTACTCCACTAGTGACAGTGACCCAATCTGAGTATTTACCATTAATAACCACCCTCTGTTTTCTATCATTGAGCCAGTTACTTACCCACTTCCAGACGTTTTTTCCAGTCCGAGCATTCTCATTTTATATACTAACCTTTTATGTGGTACAGTGTCAAATGCTTTGGAGAAGTCCAGATACACAACATCCATTGATTCGCCGCTGTCAAGTCTAGAACTTACCTCCTCATAGAAACTGATTAAATTTGTTTGACATGACCGATCCCTCACAAAGCCATGCTGATATGGCGTTATTTGCTTATTTCCGTTAAGATGCTCTAACATGGCATCTCTCAGAAAACCTTCAAACAGTTTACCCACAACAGATGTTAAACTTACCGGCCTATAGTTTCCAGGCTCTGTTTTTAGACTCTCTTTAAATATTGGCACCACATTTGCCATGCGCCAGTCCTGTGGGACATTCCCTGTCAATGTACTTCTTCCTGGGTCAGACAGAACACTTTTAATGGGGAATTTATTTCAACATTCTGCATGTCATCTGACAGTTTATTTTCCTCAGTGAATACATTGGAGAAAAAAATATTTAACAGCTTTGCTTTCTCCTCGTCGCTCTCTGCGACTCCCCCCTCATTACTCTTTAACGGGCCGACACCTTCAGATTTATACTTTTTAGCATTTATATAATTGAAGAACATTTTAGGGTTAGTTTTACTCTCTTTGGCAATTAATCTCTCGGTCTCTAGTTTGGCCGCTTTTATTAGTTTTTTACATGTTCAATTTTTTTCCTTATAGTTTTTTAGTTCTTCCGTGCTACCTACCTGTTTTAGTGTTTTATATGCTTTCTTTTTGTCATTTATTGCTTTCTTTACAGTTCTGTTTATCCACATTGGTTTCTTTTTGTTCCTTAACCTTTTATTCCCATACGGTATGTACCTCTCACACTGAGATTTTAGGATGCTTTTAAAGATATCCCATTTTGTGGCTGTATTTTTATTTGTGAGGACTTTATCCCATTTAGTTAGGCCTATGGCCTCTCTTAGTTGGCTAAATTTAGCTTTTTTGAAGCTTGGTATTTTTGTTCCTCCCTGTAGAAACGCTCTTTTGAATGATAATTGGAAGGTTATTACTTTGTGGTCACTATTTCCCAGGTGTCCCCCAACCTGCACGTCTGTTCTATCAGGCCTATTGGTTAATACTAAGTCCAGTATGGACGTCCCTCTAGTCGGGTCCTGAACCAGTTGGGAGAGGTAATTGTCATGTGAATGAGCCCTTAACGGTATCACTAACGATATATATGGTATATTATATAAGAAAAAGAAACTGCAGCACATCCAACTTTAGTGAAGAAAGTACACTACTCTTTTCACTGAAATTGGATATTGTGCGGCTATTTTTTCTTCTCTAAAGCCTCATTCACACATCAGTGTTCCATACAAGTGTGCAGGATGCCACCCGTATTTCGTGGATCATTAGAAATAAAAAACTAAGACAGATCCTTTATGGATGCATAACTGACCACATTTTCACGGATTTGAGCACAGACACGGATGTGTGAATGAGACTTAACTGTCAGATGGTTGATCCCACCTAAACTGCTGTCACTTTTTTTCCATACCTGCCTAATCAAGTTAGTAAAAAAAAAAATTATATATATATATATATATATATATATATATATACAGGGTGGGCCATTTATATGGATACACCTTAATAAAATGGGAAGATACGAGATGTGCAGCACCTGAAACTGAGGATACTGGAAGCCTGTGCTAGCATTTTTCCTGCGGTGTTGCTATCAGTGTGTGAAGAGTGGGAGAAGAGGGTTGCATTGACAATCCAACACAATGGGCAGCACATTGAACACATTTTTAACCACTTCAGCCCCGCTAGGTGAAACCCCCTTCATGACCAGAGCACTTTTTACACTTCGGCACTACACTCCTTTCACCGTTTATCGCTCGGTCATGCAACTTACCACCCAAATCAATTTTACCTCCTTTTCTTCTCACTAATGGAGCTTTTATTTGGTGGTATTTTATTGCTGCTGACATTTTTACTTTTTTTGTTATTAATCAAAATGTAACAATTTTTTTGCAAAAAAATGACATTTTTCACTTTCAGCTGTAAAATTTTGCAAAAATAAAACGACATCCATATATAAATTTTTCGCCAAATTTATTGTTCTACATGTCTTTGATAAAAAAAAAATGTTTGGGCAAAAAAAAAAATGGTTTGGGTAAAAGTTATAGCATTTACAAACTATGGTACAAAAATGTGAATTTCCGCTTTTTGAAACAGCTCTGACTTTCTGAGCACCTGTCATGTTTCCTGAGGTTCTACAATGCCCAAACAGTAGAAAACCCCCACAAATGACCCCATTTCGGAAATTAGACACCCTAAGGTATTTGCTGATGGGCATAGTGAGTTCAGAACTTTTTATTTTTTGTCACAAGTTAGCGGAAAATGATGATGATTTCTTTTTTTTTTTTTTTTCTGACAAAGTCTCATATTCCACTAACTTGCGACAAAAAATAAAAAATTCTAGGAACTCGCCATGCCCCTCACAGAATACCTTGGGGTGTCTTCTTTCCAAAATGGGGTCACTTGTGGGGTAGTTATACTGCCCTGGCAATTTAGGGGCCCATATGTGTGAGAAGAACTTTGCAATCAAAATGTGTAAAAAATGACCAGTGAAATCCAAAAGGTGCACTTTGGAATATGTGCCCCTTTGCCCACCTTGGCAGCAAAAAAGTGTCACACATCTGGTATCGCCGTACTCAAGAGAAGTTTGGGAATGTGTTTTGGGGTGTCATTTTACATATACCCATGCTGGGTGAGAAAAATATTTTGGTCAAATGCCAACTTTGTATAAAAAAATGGGAAAAGTTGTCTTTTGCCAAGATATTTCTCTCATCCAGCATGGGTATATGTAAAATGACACCCCAAAACACATTCCCCAACTTCTCCTGAGTACGGCGATACCAGATGTGTCACACTTTTTTGCTGCCAAGGTGGGCAAAGGGGCACATATTCCAAAGTGCACCTTTCAGATTTTGCAGGCCATTTTTTACACATTTTGATTGCAAGGTACTTCTCACACATTTGGGCCCCTAAATTGCCAGGGCAGTATAACTACGCCACAAGTGACCCCATTTTGGAAAGAAGACACCCCAAGGTATTCTGTGAGGGGCATGGCGAGTTCCTAGAATTTTTTATTTTTTGTCACAAGTTAGCGGAAAATGATGATTTTTTTTTTTCTCTTTTTTCCTTACAAAGTCTCATATTCCACTAACTTGCGACAAAAAATAAAAAATTCTAGGAACTCGCCATGCCCCTCACGGAATACCTTGGGGTGTCTTCTTTCCAAAATGGGGTCACTTGTGGCATAGTTATACTGCCCTGGCAATTTAGGGGCCCATATGTGTGAGAAGTACTTTGCAATCAAAATCTGTAAAAAAATGACCGGTGAAATCCGAAAGGTGCACTTTGGAATATGTGCCCCTTTGCCCACCTTGGCATCAAAAAAGTGTCACACATCTGGTATCGCCGTACTCAGGAGAAGTTGGGGAATGTGTTTTGGGGTGTCATTTTACATATACCCATGCTGGGTGAGAAAAATATCTTGGTCAAATGCCAACTTTGTATAAAAAAATGGGAAAAGTTGTCTTTTGCCAAGATATTTCTCTCACCCAGCATGGGTATATGTAAAATGACACCCCAAAACACATTCCCCAACTTCTCCTGAGTACGGCGATACCAGATGTGTCACACTTTTTTGCAGCCTAGATGCGCAAAGGTGCCCACATTCCTTTTAGGAGGGCATTTTTAGACATTTGGATCCCAGACTTCTTCTCACACTTTAGGGCCCCTAAAAAGCCAGGGCAGTATAAATACCCCACATGTGACCCCACTTTGGAAAGAAGACACCCCAAGGTATCCAATGAGGGGCCTGGCAAGTTCATAGAATTTTTTTTTTTTCGCATAAGTTAGCGGAAATTGTTTTTTGTTTTTTTTTCTCACAAAGTCTCACTTTCCGCTAACTTAGGACAAAAATTTAAATCTTTCATGGACTCAATATGCCCCTCAGCAAATACCTTGGGGTGTCTTCTTTCCAAAATGGGGTCAGTTGTGGGGTGTTTGTACTGCCCTGGCATTTGAGGGTCTCCGCAATCATTACATGTATGGCCAGCATTAGGAGTTTCTGCTATTCTCCTTATATTGAGCATACAGGTAATGAGATTTTTTTTTCCGTTCAGCCTCTGGGCTGAAAGAAAAAAATGAACGGCACAGATTTCTTCATTCGCATCGATCAATGTGGATGAAAAAATCTCTGCCAAAAAAAAAAATGGAGGGGAAAGGCGTCTGCCAGGACATAGGAGCTCCGCCCTACATCCATACCCACTTAGCTCGTATGCCCTGGCAAACCAGATTTCTCCATTCACATCAATCGATGTGGATGAATAAATCATTGCCGGGATTTTTTATTTTATTTTTTTAATTTTTATATATATATATATATACAAAGTGTTTGCCAAAGCATAGGAACGCCGCCTCCTCCTCAGCTCGTATGCCTCGGCAAACATATCTGCTACTGCAGAGGAGAAAATCCCGTCTTGCAGCGCCGCATACACCGACTTGCGTGTAATCTGACAGCAGCGCAATGCTTCTGTCAGAATGCACATCGGTGCTGCAGCTGGTCGATCGGTTGGTCCACCTGGAAGGTAAAAAGACAAAAAAAAAAACAGGCCGCAACGCAATAATTTTATTAACTTTGCAACAGAACATGTAACTTTAACTTTTTAACTGAACATTAACCTTTTTGCTTACTGGTGTTTTTTTTGTTTTTTTGTTTTTTGTTTTTTTACCTTTATAGAACAAACCTCTCCTTCCCCATGGGTCAATGTGCAAAGCGCAAATCGCCCAAAGATGTGGCGAAGTGCGTTATGCACTTTGTCCCATGTGAAAGGAGACGTTTGCAGCAGCAGTGAGTGAATGGGCCCTAATAGCCCTGTGTGCCTATCCTGGTGAGATGATCCCTATGCTAATAGTGTACCTGTGAGTGGTACTTCCGGAAACACTCTCCAAAGCATAGGGCAGGGTGGTCAGGACAGTCAGGACAGAAATAGCGGGTGTCACGCCTTATTCCACTCCTGCTACAGACACGACATCTTTTTCGGGGTGACGGTTGGGTTGAGGTACCAGGAACGACATTGGGGAAATGTCGCTCGTGTAGACGGCTAACTACACTGGTGGATGGGGCCACGGAACCTCCTGGGTACAGGAGGTTCTCGATGATCTCTTCCTGAAATTTGAGGAAGGATCCAGTTCTCCCAGCCTTACTGTAGAGAACAAAACTATTGTACAGAGCCAATTGAATTAAATATACAGACACCTTCTTATACCAGCGTCTGGTTCTGCGGGAAACTAAATACGGAGACAACATCTGGTCATTGAAGTCCACCCCTCCCATGTGGAGGTTATAGTCGTGGACTGAGAGGGGCTTTTCAATGACACGGGTTGCTCGCTCAATTTGTATTGTCGTGTCTGCGTGAATGGAGAAGAGCATGTAAACGTCACGCTTGTCTCTCCATTTCACCGCGAGCAGTTCTTCGTTACACAGTGCGGCCCTCTGCCCCCTTGCAAGACGGGTGGTAACGAGCCGTTGGGGGAAGCCCGCGCGACTAGTTTGCGCGGTACCACAGGCGCCAATCCGTTCTAGAAACAAATGCCTAAAGAGGGCCACACTTGTGTAAAAATTGTCCACATAAAGATGGTACCCCTTGCCGAATAAGGGTGACACCGAGTCCCAAACTGTCTTCCCACTGCTCCCCAGGTAGTCAGGGCAACCGACCGGCTCCAGGGTCTGATCTTTTCCCTCATAGATCCGAAATTTGTGGGTATAGCCTGTGGCTCTTTCACAGAGCTTATACAATTTGACCCCATACCGGGCGCGCTTGCTTGGGATGTATTGTTTGAAGCCAAGGCGCCCGGTAAAATGTATAAGGGACTCGTCTACGCAGATGTTTTGCTCTGGGGTATAAATATCTGCAAATTTCTGGTTGAAATGGTCTATGAGGGGCCGAATTTTGTGGAGCCGGTCAAAAGCAGGGTGGCCCCTGGGACAGGAGGCGGTGTTGTCACTAAAGTGCAGGAAACGCAGGGTGGCCTCAAAACGTGCCCTGGACATAGCAGCAGAGAACATGGGCATGTGATGAATCGGGTTCGTGGACCAATATGACCGCAATTCATGCTTTTTTGTCAGGCCCATGTTGAGGAGGAGGCCCAGAAAAGTTTTAATTTCGGAAACTTGGGCTGGTTTCCACCGGAAAGGCTGGGCATAAAAGCTTCCCGGGTTAGCGGTGATAAATTGTGTGGCATATCGGCTTGTTTCGGCCACAACTATGTCTAAAAGCTCCGCAGTCAAGAACAGCTCAAAAAAATCCCAGGGCCGAACCGATCTGAGCTGTCTCAACCCGAACTCCAGACTGGGCAGTGAAAGGGAAAACTACGGGTGCGGCTGAAGTTGGGGACTGCCAATCAGGGTTTGCCAGCACCTCTGGGTTTCTAGGGGCTCTACGGGCACGTCTTTGCGGTGGCTGCGACGGGGTCACTACTGCACGTGCCACCGTACCAGCTTCAACTGCCCTTCTGGTGCTCGCTACTTCACCAGGTTGTACGGCAGTGCTGGTACTAGGTCCAGGGAGGGCTGGGCTGCTGGTGTATGCCTCACCACGTAATCCGACAGCACCAGCCCCACTCTTCTGCTCTTGAAGCGGATCCTGCGCAACCTGTGGTCTAGCGACACGGGGCCGGGTACGCCTGGTGGTATCAGGGACCTCAGCCTCCTCGTCCGAACTTTGGGTCAGAGAGCCACTGCTTTCTACAGGTTCGTATTCTGACCCGCTGGATTCATCAGATGAGGGTTCCCACTCCTCATCCGACTGGGTCAGAAGCCTGTAGGCCTCTTCAGAAGAATACCCCCTGTTAGACATGTGGGCAACTAAATTTAGGGGTATTCCCTGAGACTACCCAAGAAAAAAAAAGCAAGCCTGTCTTACAAATGGGAGGCTAGCGAAGTACCGGAGGCCGCTGCGGTTGATAAAAAATATCAAAACTGATTTTTTTTTTATCGCCGCAGTGCGTGTAAAGTGATTGTGCAGTGAACCAAAAAAATAATTTTTTTTGTCACTGCGGTGGGGCGGGTGTGGGCGACCGATCAGGCCTGATCGGGCAAACACTGCGTTTTGGGTGGAGGGAGAACTAAAGTGACACTAGTACTATTATAGATCTGACCGTGATCAGTTTTGATCACTTCCAGATACTATAAAAGTACAAATGCTGATTAGCGATACGCTAATCAGCAAATAACGGACTGCGGTGCGGTGGGCTGGGCGCTAACTGATTGATAACTACCTAACCAAGGGGCCTAAACTATACCTAAAACCTAACGGTCAATACCAGTGGAAAAAAAAAGTGACAGTTTACACTGATCACTTTTTTCCTTTCACTAGTGATTGACAAAGGGGTGATCAAAGGGTTAATTGGGGTGATCGGGGGCTAAAGTGTAGTGTTTGGTGTACTCACTGTGAAGCCTGCTCCTCTGCTGGATCCAACCGACGAAAAGGACCAGCAGAGGAGCAGGGCAGCCATATAACAGATCATATTTACTAATATGATCTGCTATGTGGCTTCTGATTGGTTTTTTAAAAAATCAGCAACCTGCCAGCCAATGATCACGGCTGGCAGGTTGCTGACGAAATAGTCCTGAACGAAATGCCGGCGCAAACTGCGCATGCGCGGGCGCATATTCGCGTCATCTCGCGAGATGACGCGTATATGCGTGACTGTGCGCAGCGCTGCCGCCTCCGGACCGCACATCTGCGTTAGGCGGTCCGGAGGCGGTTAACCTCCTCACGACCGCCGTACGCAGGATTGCGTCTTCGCGGCGGTCGTGCTGTTCTGGGTGGACGCGCCGGTGCGTCCTCTCGCGAGACGCGAGATTTCCGGGTATGCCGGCCCGCGCATGCGCATCGCGGACCGGCAAAATTCAAAGAAGAAGTTCGTCATCAACCTGCCGGCCACGATCATTGGCTGGCAGGTTGATGATTTTCAAAAAAAACAATCAGAAGCCACATAACCCATCATATTAGTAAATATGATGGGGTTATATGGCTGCTGTGCTCCTCTGCTCCTTCTTTTGGTCGATTGGTTCCAGGAGAGGAGCAGAGGAGCACATCATTACTGTGAGTACCCACTACACTACACTTAGCCCCCAGATCACCTCCCAGCACCCAATTAACCCTTTGATCACCCCTTCTTGCCCCTGTCAATCACTAGTGAAAAGGAAAAAAAGTGATCAGTGCAAACTGTCACTTTTTTTTTTTTCACTGGTATTGACCGTTAGGTTTTAGGTATAGTTTAGGTCCCTTGGTTAGGTAGTTAGCGATCAGTTAGCGCCCAGCCCACCGCACCGCAGTCCGTTATTCGCTGATTAGCGTATCGCTAATCAGCATTTGTACTTTTATAGTATCTGAAAGTGATCAAAACTGATCACGGTCAGATCTATAATAGTACTAGTGTCACTTTAGTTCGCCCTCCACCCAAAACGCAGTGTTTGCCCGATCAGGCCTGATCGGTCGCCCACACGTGCGTTCGCCCACGCCCGCCCCACCGCAGTGACAAAATTTTATTAACTTTGCAACAGAACATGTAACTTTAACTTTTTAACTGAACATTAACCTTTTTGCTTACTGGTGTTTTTTTTTTGTTTTTTTTTTTGTTTTTTTTACCTTTATAGAACAAACCTCTCCTTCCCCATGGGTCAATGTGCAAAGCGCAAATCGCCCAAAGATGTGGCGAAGTGCGTTATGCACTTTGTCCCATGTGAAAGGAGACGTTTGCAGCAGCAGTGAGTGAATGGGCCCTAATAGCCCTGTGTGCCTATCCTGGTGAGATGATCCCTATGCTAATAGTGTACCTGTGAGTGGTACTTCCGGAAACACTCTCCAAAGCATAGGGCAGGGTGGTCAGGACAGTCAGGACAGAAATAGCGGGTGTCACGCCTTATTCCACTCCTGCAACAGACACGACATCTTTTTCGGGGTGACGGTTGGGTTGAGGTACCAGGAACGACATTGGGGAAATGTCGCTCGTGTAGACGGCTAACTACACTGGTGGATGGGGCCACGGAACCTCCTGGGTACAGGAGGTTCTCGATGATCTCTTCCTGAAATTTGAGGAAGGATCCAGTTCTCCCAGCCTTACTGGCTTCAACCATTAAAATGGCTTCAACCATTAAAATGGTTTTTTCTTTATTTTTATTTTTTTTTATTTATTTTTTAATTTTTTTTGTCTTTTTACCTTCCAGGTGGACCAACCGATCTACTAGCTGCAGCACCGATGTGCATTCTGACAGAAGCATTGCGCTGCTGTCAGATTACACGCAAGTCGGTGTATGCGGCGCTGCAAGACGGGATTTTCTCCTCTGCAGTAACAGATATGTTTGCCGAGGCATACGAGCTGAGGAGGAGGCGGCGTTCCTATGCTTTGGCAAACACTTTGTATATATATATATATATATATATTAAAAAATAAATGAAAAAATCCCGGCAATGATTTATTCATCCACATCGATTGATGCGAATGGAGAAATCTGGTTTGCCAGGGCATACGAGCTAAATGGGTATGGATGTAGGGCGGAGCTCCTATGTCCTGGCAGACGCCTTTCCCCTCCATTTTTTTTTTTTGGCAGAGATTTTTTCATCCACATTGATCAATGCGAATGAAGAAATCTGTGCCGTTCATTTTTTTCTTTCAGCTCAGAGGCTGAACGGAAAAAAAAATCTCATTACCTGTATGCTCAATATAAGGAGAATAGCAGAAACTCCTAATGCTGGCCCTACATGTAATGTTTGCGGAGACCCTCAAATGCCAGGGCAGTACAAACACCCCACAACTGACCCCATTTTGGAAAGAAGACACCCCAAGGTATTTGCTGAGGGGCATATTGAGTCCATGAAAGATTTAAATTTTTGTCCTAAGTTAGCGGAAAGTGAGACTTTGTGAGAAAAAACAAAAAAAAATCAATTTCCGCTAACTTATGCGAAAAAAAAAAAAATTTCTATGAACTTGCCAGGCCCCTCATTGGATACCTTGGGGTGTCTTCTTTCCAAAGTGGGGTCACATGTGGGGTATTTATACTGCCCTGGCTTTTTAGGGGCCCTAAAGCGTGAGAAGAAGTCTGGGATCCAAATGTCTAAAAATGCCCTCCTAAAAGGAATGTGGGCACCTTTGCGCATCTAGGCTGCAAAAAAGTGTGACACATCTGGTATCGCCGTACTCAGGAGAAGTTGGGGAATGTGTTTTGGGGTGTCATTTTACATATACCCATGCTGGGTGAGAGAAATATCTTGGTCAAATGCCAACTTTGTGTAAAAAAATGGGAAAAGTTGTCTTTTGCCAAGATATTTCTCTCACCCAGCATGGGTATATGTAAAATGACACCCCAAAACACATTCCCCAACTTCTCCTGAGTACGGCGATACCAGATGTGTGACACTTTTTTGATGCCAAGGTGGGCAAAGGGGCACATATTCCAAAGTGCACCTTTCGGATTTCACCGGTTATTTTTTCCAGATTTTGATTGCAAAGTACTTCTCACACATATGGGCCCCTAAATTGCCAGGGCAGTATAACTACGCCACAAGTGACCCCATTTTGGAAAGAAGACACCCCAAGGTATTCCGTGAGGGGCATGGCGAGTTCCTAGAATTTTTTATTTTTTGTCGCAAGTTAGTGGAATATGAGACTTTGTAAGGAAAAAAAGAGAAGAAAAAAAAATCATCATTTTCCGCTAACTTGTGACAAAAATAAATAAATTCTAGGAACTCACTATGCCCATCAGCGAATACCTTAGGGTGTCTACTTTCCGAAATGGGGTCATTTGTGGGGGTTTTCTACTGTTTGGGCATTGTAGAACCTCAGGAATCATGACAGGTGCTCAGAATCGTTACATTTTGATTAATAACAAAAAAAGTAAAAATGTCAGCAGCAATAAAATACCACCAAATGAAAGCTCCATTAGTGAGAAGAAAAGGAGGTAAAATTCATTTGGGTGGTAAGTTGCATGACCGAGCGATAAACGGTGAAAGGAGTGTAGTGCCGAAGTGTAAAAAGTGCTCTGGTCATGAAGGGGGTTTCACCTAGCGGGGCTGAAGTGGTTAAAGTGGTCAGAAACTTGTAAATAACTCATGAAAGAATAAAGTTACGTTTAACCAAGCACACCATTGTTTTTCTTGTGAAATTCCCAATAAGTTTGATGTGTCACATGACCCTCTTCCTATTGAAAAAACTAAAGTTGGATTCAAAATGTCCGACTTCAAAATGGCGCCATGGTCACCACCCATCTTGAAAAGTTTCCCCCCTCACATATACCAATGTGCCACAAACAGAAAGTTAATATCACCAACCATTCCCATTTTATTAAGGTGTATCCATATAAATGGCCCACCCTGTATATGTGTGTATATATATATATATATATATATATATATATATACATATATATATAAAATTAGGACAGCACTCAGTGTAGGAATAAATTGTGTGCCTTACCAATTATCTGCTGTATAAAAAAGAAGAAAATCTGCGTCACATCCAGATAAAGTGAAAAAAGTGGCGTCCTTTATTCACCCAAGTACCGATATTTCAGTTCTCTTACTGGTACTAAGCAGATTATATTCCAGTAAGAGAACTGAAACATCACTAAAGGACGCCACTTTTTTCAATTTACCTAGATGTGACACTGCTTTTTTTATATACTGTATATTTGTGGCCGCGGCCACGGTCAGTGAGGTGACAGGAGGGGGTCCTAACAGAGGCTGGTGTGTGCCTGGAGCCACGGGACGTGGGCCTGCCTAAAAGAGGGCCAACCCTAGGGAGAGTAGAAGAAAGGGGGGGAACAAACGGAGGAGCGAGCGCAGCGATGAGGGTTTGTGAGCAGGGGGTTTAAGAAGGGGACCTGGCCCCTCCCACAATTGCAGGCTGCATGCAGCCTTAACTATTTGTGGCCACGGCCACGGTCAGTGAGGTGACAGGAGGGGGTCCTAACAGAGGCTGGTGTGTGCCTGGAGCCACGGGACATGGGCCTGCCTAAAAGAGGGCCAAAAGACACTGGGTAGGGAAGGTGCTGTTTAATGCGTATGGAACAGATTACAAAACCAAGGAACGGAATACCTGGCGGGTTTCAGTCAGCGGATCCGGAATGTACCAGGAAAAACAGGCAGATCACCACCTACCCATGTGGCGAATGACGTGCGGAGGTGTCCCGTGCTTGGAGGCTGCGGAGGCCGCCCCGATGCGGAAGGAATGACCCGATATGGTTTTGGGGTCCACCCCTAACCCAGCGACCAGGGAACGGATGTATGAGACAAACTGTGGCGTGGATAGGGGTTTCCCTTGGCACGGGAGCAACGGAGCCTCTGGATTCGGAGAAGGCGTGGAATCAAGGAGACCTTGGAGTACCACCACTAGGCACCAGGCGTTTTCGGACTTGAAGAAGCGGATCTGTATGGGAGGACCGGTTTGTGACGTCTTGGTGGATGGAAGACTTAACACCAGATGGTCCTGATTCCAGGACAGCTGTTTTCTCTTCAGGAAGGTCGACTTCTGGGAAGAGACTGAGAATTCTCCTGGGCGCAGGAATCCGTAGAAGCTCAGGTACATCGTGGCCTTGATGACCAGGCTAACGGAAGGGCCAAAAGGGTTGCCATCTAGGGATGCGGAAAGTTGCCTGAAAAGTTCGCCGGAGACCGGCCGACGGGAAGGACTTGAATCCTTGCTGCTTTTTTCAATACCCCTGAGAGTGGCCTTGACGGCTTGGGAACCGAAAGCTGTGCGAACTTCGGGATTCTGTATAACCAAGAAATGTTGAGCCCCGGCCAGATACAAACGGATGGTGCTGGGTGCCAGCTTGAGATTGACATGGCAATGGGCCATGAAAGCCATGATGTATGGCACGAAGGCTGTATCTTGCTGAGGATGATCTTTGGAAAATTTTTGGAACAGGTTCCAACCTGTGTTATAATTACGGGCCGCGTTGACCAAGAGGGACCGGTGCATGAGGTCCTTGGCGGTAGCCAGCAGGGACCTCAATCCAACATCAGGTCGTAGAAACCGGGAATCCGGGCCCCGGTCTGGTCTGCTTCGGGACACACCTGAAAGAAGGTTTGAAAGTTGAACTTGGACAAGGCATCAGCCGCCGTGTTGCTGGCACCTGGGATATGGACACAAGTGAAATGGAAATTATTGACCATGGCCAGCCAGACCAGTTTACGCAACAAGGACATGACCCTGGCAGATTTGGCTCGGCCTTTGGAAATGATATCCACCAGGTCCTGACTGTCAGTGATAAACATGACGCTGGAATTGGCCCAGAGGTGACCCCAGACAGATACAGCTGCCACGATGGGGTAACATTCCAGAAACGGGGATGACCTGAGGGACTGCGGGTCAGCACTGACCTGAGGAGGCCATGGCCCAGCCAACCACTGGGATCCGCAGATGGCCGCGAAACCCTGGGATGCCGCGGCATCAGAGAACACCCTGGCGGATGACTGGGACCATGGGGGCACAAACAGGCTGACCCCGTTCCAGGTGGAAAGAAAGCTGTCCCACATGCGCAAATCTGCCATGGCAGCTCTGTCCAGGTGGATGATGCTACTGGGTTCGGAGGCTGTCGGAAGGAGTGAGAGCAGGCGGGAGATGAAGGCCCTGCCCTGGGGCATCACCCTCAAGGCAAAGTTCAGCCGGCCCAGTATGGACTGGAGCTCGACCTTGGTTACCTGGGACGAGGTGATGGCCCCTGCCATGACTTCCCGGATCTGGGACTGCTTTGCCTCTGGAAGCCTGGCCTCCATCCGGTCGGAGTCCAGGACAATGCCCAGGAAGGTGATGGACGTAACTGGCCCCGAGGTTTTTTTCCCCTGCGAGATGGGAATGCAAAGGCCGGAAAAAAGCTCCAGGAGGGAGCGCAGCCCGGCTGGCTGACATAGCGGAGGTTCTATGAGGAGGAAGTCGTCCAGGTAGTGGATGACCGCTGGGGTGCTGCCGTGGTGGAGCAGGATCCAATGTAAGGCCTGCGCCAACTGGTCAAATAACCACGGGCTGCTTTTGGAGCCAAAGGTCAACCGGTTGGCAAAGTAGAACCTGCCCTCCCACTGGATACCATAAAACTGCCATAAGTGTGGGGCGATGGGCAGCAGTTTAAACGCGTCCGCTATGTCGGCTTTGGACAGCCAGGCGCCTTTCCCCGCGCCAAGGATGAGGGCGATGGCCTCGTCAATGGAGGCATACGACATGGTAAACTCCTCAGAAGGAATCAGCGAGTTGATGCTGGGGATGACAGAACCATGGGGGGCGGAGCGGTCGTAAATTAGACGTTTTTTATTTGAGTCCTTTTTGGACACAATGCCTATGGGGCTGATCCGCCAGCGAGCGAAGGGCACTTGGCTGAAAGGGCCCAGGAGGAACCCCTTCTCTACCTCCGAGTTCAGGAGTTCCTGAACCGCGGCAGGATCTGCTTTGGCCGACTGCAGATTGTCGTACTCCCAGTTGGAATGGGGGAGCGCCACCAACCCTGTGTCGAAGCCAAAGCAGAGGCCCGTGACCAGGAAATCCGCAAAACCCGGGACCGGATGCTCCCGTAACAGGAGGGCCAGGAGGTCAATGTTGCAGTCGGCCAGTCATAGGTGCTTGGATGCCTTCTTGGGACATGTGGACCTGGGATGAGCCCTGAAGCAGATGGAGCAGATGTGCAGGGCCCTGCACCCGCTGAACAGACATGACCCGAAATTGAAATTGTTGCACACTTGACTGTTGCCAAGGTACACGATGGGTCTGCCCAGTTTATCGGTGGAGGAGGGGCTGCGGGATACCCCGGAGGGGCCTGGGATGACCCTGTCTGGCTGGGCCGTAGCAGTTTGGGGACACCACTCGGTGGCATGGAATATCGACTGACACATCGAACATGCGGGGGCCCGGAGACCGGCGAAGTGGCCCGCGGCGGCGGCCTTGGCAGAAAAGGAGCGATGATAGTCATAAAAAGCCGTGCCGCCGTACTTGTGCCCCAGATCAGTTACCCTGTATAGGTATGTGTCCAGCTCCTCCCGGCGAGCTGGGCAGGCGGAGCAGATCACATCCCTATACAGGCTGAAGGCCAAGAAAAACTCAGGCACCGTGAGTTTGCGATTGAGGCGGCCATCTTTGGCCCGAAGGACCACCGAGATCTCCCCACAGTCGAAGGTCTTATTATCAGCCGCATCGTGGGACGCGATCAGGATGGACGCGAGATTCACGTCCATGCCCGCCAAGATGTCCTTCCTGATGTTGTCCGGCACGAAGTGTGCCGGAGCCACCACGGGAGCGGCAGGGGTCGTACCTGGAGCTGGTAGCTGATACAGAGGGGGATCGCTGAGAGGGACCACCGCCTGGGATGGAGCCGGCGCCCTGGCCTCAAAGTCCACCACCCTGGACCTGATGTCGGCCACGGACGAGACCAGAGAATCCATTGAGGCCTGCAATTGTACCAAGGACTGCTGGATGGACGGGGTCGGATCTTCTCTCTCAGGAGGACCGGATTCCGTCATCAACAGCCTGTACAGCTCCGCCTTTCTGGCTGAGGCTGGGTGCCTGATGCCCCTTCTGCTCAACTCTGCCACCAGCCTCGGTACAGTCCATCTTCGGAGGGACTCGGGCCCGCCTTGGCCAGAGACCGAAGTACCCGGGAGGGACAACGCGTCGTCCATATCTGAGACCTGAGACATGGCTCCGCCGCTGGTCAAGACTTAAGCGAGACCTGGAATTAGAGACAACAATATGGCAGCTGGAACGGACATAGGGACCGTGTACCGTGGCTGCTGCGGCCGTGGGTGAATGTATGGATGACGTACCTGAAAGCTGGCATTCGACACCCTTGCCTTACCGTCTAAGGTTCAACGAGAACGACCCGGCTGGCCCTGAGGACTGGAAAAGTTAGGAGCGACGTGAGAAAATAATGGAGTGGACCCGAAAAACCATGCAGATGCGGACGGACCCGCCACTGTGCTAGCTCAAGGATGGAAACAGCGGGGTGAGGAAGAACACTGAACGAAGAACAGAGGAAAATCGGGCGAGCCCGGAGACGGAGTTGAAGACTGCGGAGAGGAGGAGGCCTGAAGGTACCGGGGTGGGTGGCGAGGAGTGACCTGAAGGTTTCAGGATGGGAACGCCAGCAGGGTTGCCTGGGTGCTGCCAGATACGTGGAACTGGTCGTGTTGGTTGCGACCGTCACGGGGGCTGTGTGCAGTAGGCAGAAGCAACCAAGAACGACCCTGGTGCTGTTGGCACCGGGGGACGGAGGAGACCGTTGGGCCCCGGGGTACCTGGCCAGAGCAGACCCCTGAACATTACAGGCTAGATGGACAGAGAAGACACCTGCACGCTACAGGAACCTGGACAGAGAAGACGCCTGAACGCCTCAGGCTAGGGTGGACAGAGAAGACACCTGAACGCTTCAGGGTACCTGGACAGAGAAGACGCCTGAACGCCTCAGGCTAAAATGGACAGAGAAGACACCTGACGTTTCAGGCTGGATGGACACAGAAGACACCTGAACACTTCAGGCTAAGGTGGACAGAGAAGACACCTGAACGCTTCAGGGTACCTGGACAGAGAAGACGCCTGAACGCATCAGGCTAATATGGACAGAGAAGGCACCTGACGTTTCAGGCTGGATGGACAGAGAAGACACCTGAACGCTTCAGGCTAAGGAGGACAGAGAAGACACCTGAACGCTTCAGGGTACCTGAACAGAGAGACGCCTGGACGTCTCAGGCTGAGATGGACAGAGAAGGCCCCTGAACGCTTCAGGGTACCTGGACAGGGAGGACACCTGAACGTTCCAGGTTGAGTAGGAGATGCCGAACGGAGGAACTGCCGCATTAACTTACCAGAAAAACCCTCGAACTAACGAAATCCCGCGAGTGGTTGGTAGCAACCTTCTGCAACCTGTGGGAAAGATAAATACCTTTTTTTTTTTTTTGGTGAGACCGTAATACCCCCGCCCAATACCTAAACCTGATGTCAGATTGCTGCGACAAGACACGGCGGGGACCACGCACGCTACTGGCACCTAGAAAAGAAATAAAGATGTGAGGATGGGGGCGGCGATGACCGGGGGTCCTGTGAGGCCCGGCTGGCAGGTCGTGGGATGAAGGGATGGAGCGAGGCCGGCTGGGGCGTGGAAGGCCTGGGGGGCCATGGGCCGGACCCGGGAGGCGTGGCGGTGTGTGTGTGCAGCTGGCCTGGCAGGTGCAGGAGGCACGGATGAGTGGACGGGCGGAGCAGTGGCACGTGGAGAAGTGCCGGCCTGCATCCATCAAGTTCCCTTTGAGTGTCTGCAATCAGCATTATTGCTGGTTGCAGGCTTGCTGTTGAACAGCAGAGGTCCGCTGGCTATGCTGTCCACCGCACGTGCAAGCAAGTGCCATGTTTAAAGACTCTGCCAGCGCTGTGCATGTACGGTGCTGGCAGCAAAGGGTTAAGTATATTCGGACATGGAGGAACAGAATGGAACACATACAAAATGGCACGTGTGCTTCATGTAGTAAGTCTCAACACACGAATGAGAGAATGTGATGGCAATACTCTGTGGTGGCATTCAACTAAGATGTGGAATTAGCCCAAACATCACAAAATAACAATAAAAATGCAGCATGGAACATTTCTCGCAGTATGCCCTAGTCTGACCTGGTACGGTTGCCTAACATCCGAAGTGAATGCACATGAAACGTGGGGGAGGCGTGGGTGGCTGGCGTGCCGCCCGGCTGTGTGAGGGAGCCATGGCAGCGGTCGGGGCTCCTCCTCCGCTCTCCCCCCCCCTCCATCTCCCAGCAGCCGGCGCAGAGAACGGCAGCTGGCCGCTGCGATCGGGACCCGTCCGCGGCAGGGCCCGACCTCTCGCGAGAGTACGGGCGGACCGGAGCCCGCGAGGATCGGGGCGGTGTGCGAGGCTGTGGCGCCGACGAGACCCGAGACGGCGAGCTTGAGGAGGAGGGGGAGCGGGATGACCGGGGACACGCGGTGCGAGGCGGCCGGCGCACTTACCTGACGGCGATACCTACCGGAAGTGACGTGAGTCACAGAACAAACGGAGGAGCGAGCGCAGCGATGAGGGTTTGTGAGCAGGGGGTTTAAGAAGGGGACCTGGCCCCTCCCACAATTGCAGGCTGCATGCAGCCTTAACTATATATCAAAAGGAAAATTCAAGGCAGCACAAAATTGTAACCAAAGCGTGGATTGCCTGCAACCCACCGTATTGAAATACAAAGAAGAAAAGACTGCAGCACTTTTAATCAGTGAAAAAAATGTGAGGTCCTTTATTCACCCACGCAACGTTTTAGTCCCCTTTCTGGAACCGTTCTCAAGTCCCAGAAAGCGGACTGAAATTTTGCATGGGTGAATAAAGGACCTAACATTTTTTTCACCGATTAAAAGTGCTGCAGTCTTTTCTTCTTTGTATTTCAAGACGGTGGGTTGCGTCTTATTGCGGGCAATCCAGACTTTGGTTACAGTTTTGCGCTGCCTTGAATTTTCCTTTTGAGATATATATATGAAAAAAAGCTGGGTCACATCAAGATAAAGTTAAAAAAAAAGTGGCGTCCGTTATTCACCCAAGTAGCGATGTTTCAGTTCTCTTACTGGGTCTTAGCAGATTATCTTCCAGTAAAAGAACTGAAACATCACTAAAGGACACCACTTTTTTCAATTTACCTGGATGTGATGTGTGTATATATATATATATATATATATATATATATATGGTTGGGGCAAATGATAGATAATATGGAGATAATATATCTATATACTATGTATAAATATACAGTGGGATGCGGAAGTTTGGGCAACCTTGTTAATCGTCATGATTTTCCTGTTTAAATCGTTGGTTGTTACGATAAAAAATGTCAGTTAAATATAGGAGACACACACAGTGATATTTGAGAAGTGAAATGAAGTTTATTGGATTTACAGAAAGTGTGCTATAATTGTTTAAACTAAATTAGGGAGGTGCATAAATTTGGGCACCACAAAAAAGAAATGAAATCAAAATTTAGTAGATCCTCCTTTTGCATAAATTACAGCCTCTAAACGCTTCCTGTAAGTTCCAATGAGAGTCTGGATTCTGGTTGAAGGCATTTTGGACCAAAACATCTTTAGTTCATTCAGGTTTGATGGCTTCCGAGCATGGACAGCTCTCTTTAAGTCACACCACAGATTTTCAATTATATTCAGGTCTGGGGACTGAGATGGCCATTCCAGAATGTTGTACTTGTTCCTCTGCATAAATGCCTTAGTGGATTTTGAGCAGTGTTTAGGGTCGTTGTCTTGTTGAAAGATCCAGCCCCGACGCAGCTTCAGCTTTGTCACTGATTCCTGGACATTGGTCTCCAGAATCTGCCGATACTGAGTGGAATCCATGCATCCCTCAACTTTGACAAGATTCCCAGTCCCTGCACTGGCCACACAGACCCACAGCATGATGGAACCACCACCATATTTTACTGTAGGTAGCAGGTGTTTTTCTTGGAATGCTGTGTTCTTTTTCCTCCATGCATAACGCCCCTTGTTATGGCCAAATAACTCAATTTTAGTTTCATCAGTCCACAGCACCTTATTCCAAAATGAAGCTGGCTTGTCCAAATGTGCTTTACCCCACCTCAAGCGGCACTTTTTGTGGGCTGTGGGCGGAGAAAAGGCTTCCTCTGCATCACTCTCGCATACAGCATCTCCTTGTGTAAAGTGCGCCGAATGGTTGAACGATGCACAGTGACTCAATCTGCAGCAAGAATATGTTGTAGGTCTTTGCTGCTGGTCTGTGGGTTGACTCTGACTGTTCTCACCATTCGACGCTCCTGTCTATCCGAGATTTTTCTTGGTCTGCCACTTCGAGTCTTAACTTGAACTGAGCCTGTGGTTTTCCATTTTCTCAATATGTTCCTAACTGTGGAAACAGACAGCTGAAATCTCTGAGACAGCTTTCTGTATCCTTCTCCTAAACCATGATGGTGAGCAATCTTCGTCTTCAGGTCATTTGAGAGTTGTTTTGAGACCCCCATGTTGCTACTCTTCAGACAAAATTAAGAGGAGGGAAACTTACAATTGACCCCCTTAAATACTCTCTCATAATTGGATTGGATTCACCTGTGTATGTAGGTCAGGGGCCACTGAGCTTACCAAGCCAATTTGAGTTCCAATAATTAGTTCTAAAGGTTTTGGAATCAATAAAATGACAACATTGCCCACATTTATGCACCTGCCTAATGTTGTTTAAACAATTATAGCACACTTTCTGTAAATCCAATAAACTTCATTTCACTTCTCAAATATCGCTGTGTGTGTCTCCTTTATTATATATTTAACTGACATTTTTTATTGTAACAACCAACGATTTATACAGGAAAATCATGACGATTAACAAGGTTGCCCAAACTTTTGCATTGTCGGGTTGTAATAATTCAATTAAGAATTATTAATTATGGTCATAAAAATAATTACCGTAACCATAAAAAATAAAATGTATAAAATTTGTCATAAATTCTTAAAATCATGACCTGGTGAATTGTAGACAAGCTAATTGATACAATTCACATCTGAGTCCGACCATTTCCTCAGATAAATAAGTTCTTTTTGACGTGAGATGACGTTAATGATAAAACATGTAGTTCTGCATTATACAATAATACACAGGTATTATAAAAATATGCAGATTTATTGGTTACAAGATTATAAACATATATAAGTAAATAAACACAATGATACATGCAAATGAATATATATATATATATATATATATATATATAGCGTTAATATAAAGCATTACAAGCTTAACAATACATGGAAATAACTTGTCACATTATAACCAAGCTATTAATAGGTTAGGATTAGAGTTGAGCGAACACCTGGATGTTCGGGTTCGAGAAGTTCGGCCGAACATCCCGGAAATGTTCGGGTTCGGGATCCGAACCCGATCCGAACTTCGTCCCGAACCCGAACCCCATTGAAGTCAATGGGGACCCGAACTTTTCGGCACTAAAACGGCTGTAAAACAGCCCAGGAAAGGGCTAGAGGGCTGCAAAAGGCAGCAACATGTAGGTAAATCCCCTGCAAACAAATGTGGATAGGGAAATTAATTAAAATAAAAATTAAATAAATAAAAATTAACCAAAATCAATTGGAGAGAGGTTCCATAGCAGAGAATCTGGCTTCCCGTCACCCACCACTGGAACAGTCCATTCTCAGATATTTAGGCCCCGGCACCCAGGCAGAGGAGAGAGGTCCCGTAACAGACAATCTGGCTTCATGTCAGCAGAGAATCAGTCTTCATGTCATAGCAGAGAATCAGGCTTCACGTCACCCACCACTGTAAGAGTCCATTTTCATAAATTTAGGCCCAGCACCCAGGCAGAGGAGAGAGGTCCCGTAACAGACAATCTGGCTTCATGTCAGCAGAGAATCAGTCTTCATATCATAGCAGAGAATCTGGCTTCCCGTTACCCACCACTGGAACAGTCCATTCTCAGATATTTAGGCCCCGGCACCCAGGCAGAGGAGAGAGGTCCCGTAACAGACAATCTGGCTTCATGTCAGCAGAGAATCAGTCTTCATATCATAGCAGAGAATCAGGCTTCACGTCAGCCACCACTGCAACAGTCCATTGTCATAAATTCAGGCCCAGCACCCAGGCAGAGGAGAGAGGTCCCGTAACAGACAATCTGGCTTCATGTCAGCAGAGAATCAGTCTGCATGTCATAGCAGAGAATGAGGCTTCACGTCACCCACCACTGCAACAGTCCATTTTCATAAATTTAGGCCCAGCACCCAGGCAGAGGAGAGAGGTCCCGTAACAGAGGATCTGGCTTCATGTCACCAGAGAATCAGTCTGCATGTCATAGCAGAGAATCAGGCTTCACGTCACCCACCACTGCAACAGTCCATTTTCATAATATTAGGCCCAGCACCCAGGCAGAGGAGAGAGGTCCCGTAACAGAGGATCTGGCTTCATGTCAGCAGAGAATCAGTCTGCATGTCATAGCAGAGAATCAGGCTTCACGTCAGCCACCACTGCAACAATCCATTGGCATATATTTAGGCCTAGCACACAGGCAGAGGAGAGAGGTCCCGTAACAGACAATCTGGCTTCATGTCAGCAGAGAATCAGTCTTCATATCATAGCAGAGAATCAGGCTTCACGTCAGCCACCAATGCAACAGTCCATTGTCAGATATTTAGGCCCAGCACCCAGGCAGAGGAGAGAGGTCCCGTAACAGAGGATCTGGCTTCATGTCAGCAGAGAATCAGTCTTCATGTCATAGCAGAGAATCAGGCTTCACGTCACCCACCACTGTAAGAGTCCATTTTCATAAATTTAGGCCCAGCACCCAGGCAGAGGAGAGAGGTCCCGTAACAGACGATCTGGCTTCATGTCAGCAGAGAATCAGTCTGCATGTCATAGCAGAGAATGAGGCTTCACGTCACCCACCACTGCAACAGTCCATTTTCATAAATTTAGGCCCAGCACCCAGGCAGAGGAGAGAGGTCCCGTAACAGAGGATCTGGCTTCATGTCACCAGAGAATCAGTCTGCATGTCATAGCAGAGAATCAGGCTTCACGTCACCCACCACTGCAACAGTCCATTTTCATAAATTTAGGCCCAGCACCCAGGCAGAGGAGAGAGGTCCCGTAACAGAGGATCTGGCTTCATGTCACCAGAGAATCAGTCTGCATGTCATAGCAGAGAATCAGGCTTCACGTCAGCCACCACTGCAACAATCCATTGGCATATATTTAGGCCTAGCACACAGGCAGAGGAGAGAGGTCCCGTAACAGACAATCTGGCTTCATGTCAGCAGAGAATCAGTCTTCATATCATAGCAGAGAATCAGGCTTCACGTCAGCCACCAATGCAACAGTCCATTGTCAGATATTTAGGCCCAGCACCCAGGCAGAGGAGAGAGGTCCCGTAACAGACAATCTGGCTTCATGTCAGCAGAGAATCAGTCTGCATGTCATAGCAGAGAATGAGGCTTCACGTCACCCACCACTGCAACAGTCCATTTTCATAAATTTAGGCCCAGCACCCAGGCAGAGGAGAGAGGTCCCGTAACAGAGGATCTGGCTTCATGTCAGCAGAGAATCAGTCTGCATGTCATAGCAGAGAATCAGGCTTCACGTCAGCCACCACTGCAACAGTCCATTGTCATAAATTCAGGCCCAGCACCCAGGCAGAGGAGAGAGGTCCCGTAACAGACAATCTGGCTTCATGTCACCAGAGAATCAGTCTGCATGTCATAGCAGAGAATGAGGCTTCACGTCAGCCACCACTGCAACAATCCATTGGCATATATTTAGGCCTAGCACACAGGCAGAGGAGAGGTTCATTCAACTTTGGGTAGCCTTGCAATATAATGGTAAAATGAAAATAAAAATAGGATTGAATGAGGAAGTGCCCTGGAGTCCAATAATATATGGTTATGGGGAGGTAGTTAATGTCTAATCTGGACAAGGGACGGACAGGTCCTGTGGGATCCATGCCTGGTTCATTTTTATGAACGTCAGCTTGTCCACATTGGCTGTAGACAGGCGGCTGCGTTTGTCTGTAATGACGCCCCCTGCCGTGCTGAATACACGTTCAGACAAAACGCTGGCTGCCGGGCAGGCCAGCACCTCCAAGGCATAAAAGGCTAGCTCTGGCCACGTGGACAATTTAGAGACCCAGAAGTTGAATGGGGCCGAACCATCAGTCAGTACGTGGAGGGGTGTGCACACGTACTGTTCCACCATGTTAGTGAAATGTTGCCTCCTGCTAACACGTTGCGTATCAGGTGGTGGTGCAGTTAGCTGTGGCGTGTTGACAAAAGTTTTCCACATCTCTGCCATGCTAACCCTGCCCTCAGAGGAGCTGGCCGTGACACAGCTGCCTTGGCGACCTCTTGCTCCTCCTCTGCCTTGGCCTTGGGCTTCCACTTGTTCCCCTGTGACATTTGGGAATGCTCTCAGTAGCGCGTCTACCAACGTGCGCTTGTACTCGCGCATCTTCCTATCACGCTCCAGTGCAGGAAGTAAGGTGGGCACATTGTCTTTGTAGCGTGGATCCAGCAGGGTGGCAACCCAGTAGTCCGCACAGGTTAAAATGTGGGCAACTCTGCTGTCGTTGCGCAGGCACTGCAGCATGTAGTCGCTCATGTGTGCCAGGCTGCCCAGGGGTAAGGACAAGCTGTCCTCTGTGGGAGGCGTATCGTCATCGTCCTGCCTTTCCCCCCAGCCACGCACCAGTGATGGACCCGAGCTGCGTTGGGTGCCACCCCGCTGTGACCATGCTTCATCCTCATCCTCCTCCACCTCCTCCTCATCCTCGTCCTCCTCGTCCTCCAGTAGTGGGCCCTGGCTGGCCACATTTGTACCTGGCCTCTGCTGTTGCCAAAAACCTCCCTCTGAGTCACTTCGAAGAGACTGGCCTGAAAGTGCTAAAAATGACCCCTCTTCCTCCTCCTCCTCCTCCTCCTCCTGGGCCACCTCCTCTTCCATCATCGCCCTAAGTGTTTTCTCAAGGAGACATAGAAGTGGTATTGTAACGCTGATAACGGTGTCATCGCCACTGGCCATGTTGGTGGAGTACTCGAAACAGCGCAACAGGGCACACAGGTCTCGCATGGAGGCCCAGTCATTGGTGGTGAAGTGGTGCTGTTCTGTAGTGCGACTGACCCGTGCGTGCTGCAGCTGAAACTCCACTATGGCCTGCTGCTGCTCGCACAGTCTGTCCAGCATGTGCAAGGTGGAGTTCCACCTGGTGGGCACGTCGCATATGAGGCGGTGAGCGGGAAGGCCGAAGTTACGCTGTAGCGCAGACAGGCGAGCAGCGGCAGGATGTGAACGCCGGAAGCGCGAACAGACGGCCCGCACTTTATGCAGCAGCTCTGACATGTCGGGGTAGTTGTGAATGAACTTCTGCACCACCAAATTCAGCACATGCGCCAAGCAAGGGATGTGCGTCAAATTGGCTAGTCCCAGAGCTGCAACGAGATTTCGCCCATTATCACACACCACCAGGCCGGGCTTGAGGCTCACCGGCAGCAACCACTCGTCGGTCTGTTGTTCAATACCCCGCCACAACTCCTGTGCGGTGTGGGGCCTGTCCCCCAAACATATGAGTTTCAGAATGGCCTGCTGACGTTTACCCCGGGCTGTGCTGAAGTTGGTGGTGAAGGTGTGTGGCTGACTGGATGAGCAGGTGGAAGAAGAGGAGGAGGAAGCCGAGAAGGAGGAGGTGGCAACAGGAGGCAAAGAATGTTGCCCTGCGATCCTTGGCGGCGGAAGGACGTGCGCCAAACAGCTCTCCGCCTGGGGCCCAGCTGCCACTACATTTACCCAGTGTGCAGTTAGGGAGATATAGCGTCCCTGGCCGTGCTTACTGGTCCACGTATCTGTGGTTAGGTGGACCTTGCTACAGATGGCGTTGCGCAGTGCACACTTGATTTTATCGGATACTTGGTTGTGCAGGGAAGGCACGGCTCTCTTGGAGAAGTAGTGCCGGCTGGGAACAACATACTGTGGGACAGCAAGCGACATGAGCTGTTTGAAGCTGTCTGTGTCCACCAGCCTAAATGACAGCATTTCATAGGCCAGTAGTTTAGAAATGCTGGCATTCAGGGCCAGGGATCGAGGGTGGCTAGGTGGGAATTTACGCTTTCTATCAAATGTTTGTGAGATGGAGAGCTGAACGCTGGCGTGTGACATGGTTGAGACGCTTGGTGACGGAGGTGGTGGTGGTGGTGTTGGTGGTACATCCCCTGTTTGCTGGGCGGCAGGTGCCAACGTTCCTCCAGAGGCGGAGGAAGAGGCCGAGGCGGCAGCAGCAGAATAGGCCGAGGCGGCAGCAGCAGAAGAGGTAGCAGGGGGAGCCTGAGTGACTTCCTTGGTTTTAAGGTGTTTACTCCACTGCAGTTCATGCTTTGCATGCAGGTGCCTGGTCATGCAGGTTGTGCTCAGGTTCAGAACGTTAATGCCTCGCTTCAGGCTCTGATGGCACAGCGTGCAAACCACTCGGGTCTTGTCGTCAGCACATTGTTTGAAGAAGTGCCATGCCAGGGAACTCCTTGAAGCTGCCTTTGGGGTGCTCGGTCCCAGATGGCGGCGGTCAGTAGCAGGCGGAGTCTCTTGGCGGCGGGTGTTCTGCTTTTGCCCACTGCTCCCTCTTTTGCTACGCTGTTGGCTCGGTCTCACCACTGCCTCTTCCTCCGAACTGTGAAAGTCAGTGGCACGACCTTCATTCCATGTGGGGTCTAGGACCTCATCGTCCCCTGCATCGTCTTCCACCCAGTCTTGATCCCTGACCTCCTGTTCAGTCTGCACACTGCAGAAAGACGCAGCAGTTGGCACCTGTGTTTCGTCATCATCAGAGACATGCTGAGGTGGTATTCCCATGTCCTCATCATCAGGAAACATAAGTGGTTGTGCGTCAGTGCATTCTATGTCTTTCACCGCTGGGGAAGGGCTAGGTGGATGCCCTTGGGAAACCCTGCCAGCGGAGTCTTCAAACAGCATAAGAGACTGCTGCATAACTTGAGGCTGAGACAGTTTCCCTGGTATGCATGGGGGTGATGTGACAGACTGATGGGGTTGGTTTTCAGGCGCCATCTGTGCGCTTTCTGCAGAAGACTGGGTGGGAGATAATGTGAACGTGCTGGATCCACTGTCGGCCACCCAATTGACTAATGCCTGTACCTGCTCAGGCCTTACCATCCTTAGAACGGCATTGGGCCCCACCATATATCGCTGTAAATTCTGGCGGCTACTGGGACCTGAGGTAGTTGGTACACTAGGACGTGTGGATGTGGCAGAACGGCCACGTCCTCTCCCAGCACCAGAGGGTCCACTAACACCACCACGACCATGTCCACGTCCGCGTCCCTTACTAGATGTTTTTCTCATTGTTATGGTTCACCACAACAACAAATATATTATTTGGCCCAATGTATTGTATTCAAATTCAGCGGGATATAAATTTGAGGCCTAGTATTTAGGCGCTGGGTGACCGGTATGGATTTAGTGACAGAATTAGACTTGGAAATGCACAGAAGCGTGTGTGTGAAGTTATTCTGAATGACCCAATGTGCACCTTGAATATTATATACCCTTTTTGGGATAGATTTCAAATAGCTCTGATATAGCAGGAACCACTAAATTATGAAATTGCTAAATTGGGAATTGTACTTCAACCCAGAACAAAAAATGTGCTTTGACGGACACTAAATAACTTTCCCAGCTACAACAGTACAGCGGTAACGAGAGATTTAGAGGGATTAAATTTGAGGCCTAGTATTTAGGCGCTGGGTGACAGGTATGGGTTTAGTGACAGAATTAGACTTGGAAATACACAGTAGCGGGTGTGTGTGAAGTTATTCTGAATGACCCAATGTGCACCTTCAATATTATATACCCTTTTTGGGATAGATTTCAAATAGCTCTGATATAGCAGGAACCACTAAATTATGAAATTGCTAAATTGGGAATTGTACTTCAACCCAGAACAAAAAATGTGCTTTGACGGACACTAAATATCTTGCCCAGCAACAACAGTACAGCGGTGGTAACGAGAGATTTAGAGGGATTTAAATTTGAGGCCTAGTATTTAGGCGCTGGGTCACCGGTATGGATTTAGTGACAGAATTAGACTTGGAAATGCACAGAAGCGGTGTGTGTGAAGTTATTCTGAATGACCCTATGTGCACCTTCAATATTATATACCCTTTTAGGGATAGATTTCAAATAGCTCTGATATAGCAGAAACCACTAAATTATGAAATTGCTAAATTGGGAATTGTACTTCAACCCAGAACAAAAAATGTGCTTTGACGGACACTAAATATCTTGCCCAGCAACAACAGTACAGCGGTGGTAACGAGAGATTTAGAGGGATTAAATTTGAGGCCTAGTATTTAGGCGCTGGGTGACAGGTATGGGTTTAGTGACAGAATTAGACTTGGAAATACACAGTAGCGGGTGTGTGTGAAGTTATTCTGAATGACCCAATGTGCACCTTCAATATTATATACCCTTTTAGGGATAGATTTCAAATAGCTCTGATATAGCAGGAACCACTAAATTATGAAATTGCTAAATTGGGAATTGTACTTCAACCCAGAACAAAAAATGTGCTTTGACGGACACTAAATATCTTGCCCAGCAACAACAGTACAGTGGTGGGTAACGAGAGATTTAGAGGGATTTAAATTTGAGGCCTAGTATTTAGGCGCTGGGTCACCGGTATGGATTTAGTGACAGAATTAGACTTGGAAATGCACAGAAGCGGTGTGTGTGAAGTTATTCTGAATGACCCTATGTGCACCTTCAATATTATATACCCTTTTAGGGATAGATTTCAAATAGCTCTGATATAGCAGAAACCACTAAATTATGAAATTGCTAAATTGGGAATTGTACTTCAACCCAGAACAAAAAATGTGCTTTGACGGACACTAAATATCTTGCCCAGCAACAACAGTACAGCGGTGGGTAACGAGAGATTTAGAGGGATTTAAATTTGAGGCCTAGTATTTAGGCGCTGGGTCACCGGTATGGATTTAGTGACAGAATTAGACTTGGAAATGCACAGAAGCGTGTGTGTGAAGTTATTCTGAATGACCCTATGTGCACCTTCAATATTATATACCCTTTTAGGGATAGATTTCAAATAGCTCTGATATAGCAGAAACCACTAAATTATGAAATTGCTAAATTGGGAATTGTACTTCAACCCAGAACAAAAAATGTGCTTTGACGGACACTAAATATCTTGCCCAGCAACAACAGTACAGCGGTGGGTAACGAGAGATTTAGAGGGATTTAAATTTGAGGCCTAGTATTTAGGCGCTGGGTGACAGGTATGGGTTTAGTGACAGAATTAGACTTGGAAATACACAGTAGCGGGTGTGTGTGAAGTTATTCTGAATGACCCAATGTGCACCTTCAATATTATATACCCTTTTTGGGATAGATTTCAAATAGCTCTGATATAGCAGGAACCACTAAATTATGAAATTGCTAAATTGGGAATTGTACTTCAACCCAGAACAAAAAATGTGCTTTGACGGACACTAAATATCTTGCCCAGCAACAACAGTACAGCGGTGGGTAACGAGAGATTTAGAGGGATTTAAATTTGAGGCCTAGTATTTAGGCGCTGGGTCACCGGTATGGATTTAGTGACAGAATTAGACTTGGAAATGCACAGAAGCGTGTGTGTGAAGTTATTCTGAATGACCCTATGTGCACCTTCAATATTATATACCCTTTTAGGGATAGATTTCAAATAGCTCTGATATAGCAGAAACCACTAAATTATGAAATTGCTAAATTGGGAATTGTACTTCAACCCAGAACAAAAAATGTGCTTTGACGGACACTAAATATCTTGCCCAGCAACAACAGTACAGCGGTGGGTAACGAGAGATTTAGAGGGATTTAAATTTGAGGCCTAGTATTTAGGCGCTGGGTCACCGGTATGGATTTAGTGACAGAATTAGACTTGGAAATGCACAGTAGCGGTGTGTGTGAAGTTATTCTGAATGACCCTATGTGCACCTTCAATATTATATACCCTTTTAGGGATAGATTTCAAATAGCTCTGATATAGCAGAAACCACTAAATTATGAAATTGCTAAATTGGGAATTGTACTTCAACCCAGAACAAAAAATGTGCTTTGACGGACACTAAATAATCTTGCCCAGCTACAACAGTACAGTGGTGGTAACGAGAGATTTAGAGGGATTTAAATTTGAGGCCTAGTATTTAGGCGCTGGGTGACAGGTATGGATTTAGTGACAGAATTAGACTTGGAAATGCACAGTAGCGGTGTGTGTGAAGTTATTCTGAATGACCCTATGTGCACCTTCAATATTATATACCCTTTTAGGGATAGATTTCAAATAGCTCTGATATAGCAGAAACCACTAAATTATGAAATTGCTAAATTGGGAATTGTACTTCAACCCAGAACAAAAAATGTGCTTTGACGGACACTAAATATCTTGCCCAGCAACAACAGTACAGCGGTGGGTAACGAGAGATTTAGAGGGATTTAAATTTGAGGCCTAGTATTTAGGCGCTGGGTGACAGGTATGGGTTTAGTGACAGAATTAGACTTGGAAATACACAGTAGCGGGTGTGTGTGAAGTTATTCTGAATGACCCAATGTGCACCTTCAATATTATATACCCTTTTTGGGATAGATTTCAAATAGCTCTGATATAGCAGGAACCACTAAATTATGAAATTGCTAAATTGGGAATTGTATTTCAACCCAGAACAAGAAATGTGCTTGAACGGACACTAAATAACTCGCCCAGCTACAGCACTAGGGACAGATTTAGCTGGATATAAATTTGAGGCCTAGTATTTAGGCGCTGGGTGACCGGTATGGATTTAGTGACAGAATTAGACTGGGATATGGCCAAAAAATGAACAGACTATTGCTGGTTAAATGCACTTGGTGTGACAGCTTCACCCTGATGTAGGCTTTAGCCAAAAAACAACCACACCATTGAGGGTTAAATGCACTTGGTGACAGGCGCAGCTTGCCCCTGATTTTGTATATGGCCAAAAAATGAACAGACTATTGCTGGTTAAATGCACTTGGTGTGACAGCTTCACCCTGATGTAGGCTTTAGCCAAAAAACAACCACACCATTGAGGGTTAAATGCACTTGGTGACAGGCGCAGCTTGCCCCTGATTTTGTATATGGCCAAAAAATGAACAGACTATTGCTGGTTAAATGCACTTGGTGTGACAGCTTCACCCTGATGTAGGCTTTAGCCAAAAAACAACCACACCATTGAGGGTTAAATGCACTTGGTGACAGGCGCAGCTTGCCCCTGATTTTGTATATGGCCAAAAAATGAACAGACTATTGCTGGTTAAATGCACTTGGTGTGACAGCTTCACCCTGATGTAGGCTTTAGCCAAAAAACAACCACACCATTGAGGGTTAAATGCACTTGGTGACAGGCGCAGCTTGCCCCTGATTTTGTATATGGCCAAAAAATGAACAGACTATTGCTGGTTAAATGCACTTGGTGTGACAGCTTCACCCTGATGTAGGCTTTAGCCAAAAAACAACCACACCATTGAGGGTTAAATGCACTTGGTGACAGGCGCAGCTTGCCCCTGATTTTGTATATGGCCAAAAAATGAACAGACTATTGCTGGTTAAATGCACTTGGTGTGACAGCTTCACCCTGATGTAGGCTTTAGCCAAAAAACAACCACACCATTGAGGGTTAAATGCACTTGGTCGCAGCTTGTGCTGGCGCACCACAAGACACAAAATGGCCGCCGATCACCCCAGAAAAATGAGACTGACAAACGGTCTGTGCAGCCTAAAAACAGTGAGCAATTGAGGATCAGCAGCTCAATGATCCACAGCTGCAGATCGATCAGTTAATCAAGTCCTTTGGAGGAGTTAATCTGCCTAATCTCGCCCTACTGTCGCAGCCGCAACCTCTCCCTACGCTAATCAGAGCAGAGTGACGGGCGGCGCTATGTGACTCCAGCTTAAATAGAGGCTGGGTCACATGGTGCTCTGGCCAATCACAGCCATGCCAATAGTAGGCATGGCTGTGATGGCCTCTTGGGGCAAGTAGTATGACGCTTGTTGATTGGCTGCTTTGCAGCCTTTCAAAAAGCGCCAAGAAAGCGTCACAAAAGCGCGAAGAAAGCGACGAACACCGAACCCGAACCCGGACTTTTACGAAAATGTCCGGGTTCGGGTCCGTGTCACGGACACCCCAAAATTCGGTACGAACCCGAACTATACAGTTCGAGTTCGCTCATCCCTAGTTAGGATATCAAAGTAGGAACATAAGAGATATATATATATATATATATATATATATATATTTATTCATGGAAAGGGTCAGGCAGCACTCCCTCAAGTGCAGATGTAACTGTGTGGGTGCCCGCGGTGGTCCCTCGATATGGGACAAATTCAGTAGAAAAAGAAAGTCCGCAGCACTCCAAGTAAAAAAATGTGTAATTTATTCACACATGTCAGACAACGTTTCAGTCCTCTCACAGGACCTTTTTCAAGTCAAGTGAACAAAAAAGTGCATAGTGCAAAAATAAATACATCTCTACAGCATGACACAATCCATTATCAGCCAATAGAGTACTAGTGCACTCCCATTCATGGGTGGGCTACAATTCATATAATTAACTTCATCTGTTATCATACACATCGACATCAATCAGGGCATGTCAGTGATACATTCAATGATAATCCACCATCATATGTGTAAATAAGTGTATATAATAAAGTGAACCGTGCAGTTTAAAAAGACCTTGACTGTATTACCGTGCCGTAGGCTTGTTGGAGGACCGAAATGACTTGAGGAGAAGGCGTCTCTGCTTGTATCGAAGCACGCCACTTATCCGCGTCCACTGCTCCTTACTGCGCATGTATTCAACCCCCTTCTGTTGACACAGCCTCTAATAGTCATGCGTCGCCTCTAGGGTGGAAACGAACGTGATGACGCACGGCCGATCACGTCCAAGCACCGCGCACATACAAAATGTGCGTCAGCACATAGACAAATCGTCCGCGCCCCCTCACGAATCCATATCCACCATCTTACTTCAGGCACTATTTTTGGGCAATAGTATTATGCCTCCATATAACCCCATATTTATCTAGTCTCCATCAAATGCCCGGCACAGGCAAAAGTCAGCATACAAATATATATTTAGCTCAAACAGATCATTGTAGCTTCCATTTAATTCACCACATACAGAGAGCAGACAACATCAGAGAACAGGTCATGTAAAATGGGTATCTAGCTGACCATTCCTCCTGTCACCCTGAATTCTACATTTAACCCTTTGGGTTTTAGGGTATCCAGCCGAAAGATCCACCTTAACTCAGTTTTTTTTTTATTTGCTAAGTCGATCACCTCCTCTATCCAATGGTTTAACGTGGTCTATAATCATAAATTTCAAATCGCTTTCTTTATGGGTTTTTTCAGCAAAATGCTTTGATACGGGCAGATCTCTTCTTTTGTTCCTAATGGATTGTCTATGGTTATTCAACCTAGTTTTCAGATCGCAAGTGGTTTCACCAACATATAATTTTTTACAAGGGCACCATAGTACATATATCACCCATGACGAATCACAGGTGAGATAATGTCTTATTTTAAAGGTCTCGCCCGTGTCTGGATGTGCGAACGTCGATCCCTTGACCATCTGTTTACAGTTGACACATCCCAGACACGTGAAAGAGCCCGTGCGCCTTATTTTAAGAAACGTCTGTCTCAATTGTCCTTTGTCTGGTACTTTGGAGTGTACTACCTTGTCCCTGATGTTGCCTGCTCTTCTGTATGCCATCATCGGCAAATTTTTAAAGGCAGCAATATTGGGGTGTCCACTACTCAATAAACCCCAATGTCGCCTCACTATCTTTTCAATCTCGGGACTCAACTCATTATACGATGATACAAACGGCAATCTATCATTAGTCTGTCTTGTTTTCGGGGTCAACAACTCATCTCTGGGGATTTTTTTGGCCCTTTCCGCATGTCTTTTTACTAACTTTCTAGGGTATCCCCTATCTATAAAAGATTGTTCCATGTTTTTCATTGCTGAGCTCATATTTTCATCTTTGTCAACTATTCTCCGCACTCGGAGCATTTGACTAAACGGCAGAGAATCTACCATCCTTCTTGGATGCCCACTAGTAAAATGCAACAATGTGTTCTTATCTGTGGCCTTAATATTTAAATCCATATGTACCTGTTCATCCTCAGTATATACTTGTGTATCCAAGTATTGCACCCGGTCAGTCGATGCCGTTAACGTAAACTGGATCTCCCGGTCAAGGGAGTTCAAGTATACGTGAAAGTCCATCAGCTGCTCCATGGTGCCACCCCAGATGAGGAAGATGTCATCTATGTATCTCCACCACGTCAAAACCTGATTGAAGTGGGGAGATACATAGACGAGACGTTCCTCAAATGACCGCACAAAAATATTTGCATAAGTGGGCGCGGCATTAGAGCCCATCGCCGCGCCCATCTTTTGCAAGAAAAATTGTCCCTGGAACACAAAATAGTTGTTCCTCAAGGACAATTCCAACAATGTCAATATAAATTGTCGTACTGGAGCGGGGTGTTCTGAATGTACTAACATCTCCGCTACAGCCGACAAGCCTTTACCGTGGTCAATCGAGGTGTATAACGACACTATGTCAAAGGAAGCTACAATTGCCCCCTTTGGTACCTGCATCCCTTTGATTTTGGTGATGAAGTCTCCGGTATCCCTAACATAGGATCTAGCACCCATAGCATATTCTCTCAGTATCTTATCCAAAAATACATTGATGTTAGATAGTATCGAGCCCCTACCAGAGATTATCGACCGACCTGGAGGGTCAACCAACCTTTTATGTATCTTTGGTAATACATATATCGTGGGTGTAACCGGGGACTTCACCACCAAAAACTCTTTAAGTTGTCTATCGATAATACCACTCTGCATCGCAACAGTCAAATGTGCATCTATTTTCCTTGCAATGTCGAATCTGGGATCCCTGGCCAATGGCTCGTAGACGCCAGGTTCGCTCAATTGCCTTTGTATCTCATTAACATATCGAGTAGTGTCCATCACCACGATCCCACCACCCTTGTCCGCAGGCTTGATGGTGAGATCGGGGTTACTGGACAATCCCTCCAATGCAGACATTTCCTGTGTCTAAATGTTTGGCCTCATATACATACTGGGATGATAATATATATATATTACTACTGTTCAGAGAAAACCTCATGATATCAGGATGGGCATGTCTAATCCTAGACATCAATATAGAATGCTAAATACATTCCACCCCCCTCTAACCAACTACACATCACATGACTTCAGGCATGGGCAAATCCAATCAAGGATATAACTTAGAATAGATAACTGTATCCTTCCGCCCCATCCTGGACTATTTTCACACATATAACTTTGGTAAGACTATTAAGACAAATAACAGGGATCTAGGATCTAGCTAGACCATATCTTAAATGGGAAGGACTTTGAAATATGTCTTTCCTGTGGGAATCCATCAATTAGCTTGGCGAAGAATGTTCTATCAATATATATATATATATATATATATATATATATATAAAAGCAATCATTTAATGCTTTGCTAGATTATGAGTCTAGATTCTTCTGCAGGTAGAATGAAGCCTCACAATATCCTAAGACTACATCTCAATATGGAGATGATCGATTAATTAATTAATTTATTTGCCAATCTAGATGGTATAATTTCACCCACACTATCAAATTAGTCTTAATAAAATGAAATATCATTTTCTGTGTCTCTTACCAAGTCCTAGTAGAAATCTCACTTCTGCTCCTAGGAAAGCTGGGTGGTCCATCATAGCACATTTCACCATGGCTTTCATCTTGATAGACCCCTCTAGAGAGGTCAACTTCTCCTCTCTCCTCTCCTCTTTCTTGTGTGTGTCTTTTCTCCCCCCTGTGTATGGTTTATGATCACAAACTTATCAGTTAGACACACCTTCCTAGTTTGGAACTTTCCAATCATTGTCGGATGGGTGTGACTATTGATAAGAAATATGACATCCAAACCTTACCCAGAATGCACTTTTGCTACTGTTGTAATGTACCTACTGATTCCTAGGTGGCACTGCTGTGTAAGCTATTTGCATCCTAGTATAAAGGGTTAACTTATGAAAGTCTGAATAAAACTTATTCTATACGTTTTGACCTTAAAAGCTTTAATTCAAAGCTATAGGGATTAATTCTGACACTTGTAGCAATTAGAGACAGACCTCTAGGCGTCTCTCTGAATGTTTCTCACACTGTTTATTTATAAATCATAAATAACTTCAATGGCTTGGTTTTCTCAGAGATATCAGTACCTCCTCTTGTCACACCAAAAAGGTGAATAATTGTTACAAAACACACATCTTCACAGACACTCTTTTAGAGACAAAGATTCTCCTAATGAGAAATGGGATATAAAATACTGGATACATGTCTTCATAACATATAACAGTATAATATAATATATATTATATGTTCTACTGATTGTCTTATGCTAAGGACTAAGGCTCATTAAATGAATACATGAATATTATATATTTTGCTTCATTAATAAATGCCTAATTGTATAGATAATTATCACCAGCTGCATAGAGCTTATCTTTATCTCCCATCATAAATTTAAAAGTAGACAAGGAGGCCTCTTCTCAGACTGGTACATTCATGAGAAGAATAACATTGAAGAGTAGAAACCTTTGTGCAACCTTACTGTGGACTATTCAAGACATACAAAATTGTAACTATAGTCGAGCATGGCTCTTAAAGGCAATGCACATACATCTTGACTAAAATAATTGGATATCAATGCATTTACCTATGAAAAGGCACAGCAGCATCCCACTGTATATGGAGAAGTGTCACACTGTGTCTTCTTCAGTCCTCCTTCACTGGAGCGCTGTGAAGTGAAGGAGGAAGAAGGAGAAGGGGGCTGAAATAAGGACAGGAGCGCTGGGTCATGTAAACATTTGACCACCACGATTGGACAATCGTGGTGGTCAACAGAAACTACTCTGGCCAGAAACCGATGCTATAGGCTTGGTTATCCCTGGGAAGAAGAAGGAAGCAGAGGAAGATCGTAGGTATGTCTTTATTTATTCACGATGTCAAGGAGGGAGAAGGAGTGAGGAAGAGGGAGGCGGAGGCTGAAAAAAAGCAAGGGGAGCGCCGGTTTATGTAAGCAATATGACCACCACGATTGGACAAAAATCGTGGTGGTCAACAGATACTATTCTGCCCAGAAACTGATGCTAAAGGCTCGGTTATCGCTGGGCAGAAGAAGGAAGCCGGGTACATTGCGGGGAAGCACTGCATAGAGCAGTGAAGCAGCACTTCCTCTCTTTAAGGCTCCCGACGTCTATACACATGATAACTGCACGGGGCATGTGTAGTTATCACATATATAGACGGATTGCGGACGGGAAGGGGTTAATGTCAGTCGGTTGACGTCTGTCATTGTCCATCACACTATTACTGAACATTTACTTTATTATTTTAAGGTGGCATATACCGGTGTGTGTATGTATATGTGTGTGTGTGTGTATATATATATATATATATATATATATATATATATATATATATACACATATACAGTGGATATAAAAAGTCTACACACCCCTGTTAAAATGTACCACTCAATTGAAAAACAAACAGATACATAAATGAAAAAGGAAACTACAACAAGGAATTGCCAAATTAAAAACAAAAGAAGGGAGGTATATGGAAGATGATAAAGAACTAGCTTAATGAATACTTCTGTTTAGTTTTTACAAAGGTAAATGAAGGAAAAACACTTTTCTGTTACCAAGAAAAACACGTTTTTTTGGCAATCTACAACATCTGGATTAGCCAGTGTGCAATTTAAGCTAGAAATACACCCATCATTTTCTGGGGTTTTAAAAACACACATTTTGTTGCCAAAAAACAGTATTTTCCTGATCTGCAAGTGTTAAATTCAAGTTTAATATATACAGCTTTCATATTCTGTTCAGTATCAAGTGCCTCCCCCCCATGTGCCAGTATCATAGTGACAAACCCACCCATGTGCCAGTATCAAGTGCCAACCCCCCCTCCCACATGCCAGTATCAAGTGCCTCTCTCCCCCCCATATGTCCCAGTATCATAGTGCCATCTCCCCCCCAAAAAAGTGCCAGTATCAAGTGCCTCTCTCCCCCCCCCATGTGCCAGTATCATAGTGCCAAACCCACCCATGTGCCAGTATCAAGTCCCAACCCCCCCACATGCCAGTATCAAGTGCCACTCTCCTCCTCCCCATGTACCAGTATCATAGTGCCATCTCTCCCCACCACAAAAAAAGTGCCAGTATCAAGTGCCTCTCTCCCTCCCCCCATGTGCCAGTATCAGGTGTCAACCCCTCTCCCCCCCATGTGCCAGTATCAGGTGCCAACCCCCCCCCCAGGTGCCAGTATCAGGTGCCTCTCTCCCCCCCATGTGCCAGTATCAGTTGCCAACTCCCCCTCCCCCGAGGTGCCAGTATCGAGTGCCTCTCTCCTCCCCCCATGTCCCAGTATCATAGTGCCATCTCCCCCCCCACAAAAAAGTGCCAGTATCAAGTGCCTCTCTCCCTCTCCCCCATGTGCCAGTATCAGCTGCCAACCCCCCCTCCCCCCCAAGTGCCAGTATCAGGTGCCAACCCCCCTCCCCCCATGTGCCAGTATCAAGTGCCTCCCGCTCCCCCCATGGCAGTAACAGTCGGCTATAAAAAAAAAAAAAACACTTATACTTACCTCCATGTCAGCGATGTGATGCAGCCTCTTCCTGTGTCCCGCCCTGTATGTCCATATATGGAGTCAGTGCTTGTATTTCAAAAAAGTTTCTGCTGGGATTCAAAGCCACGACCTTCTGTATCAGAGGCAAAGCATTTAACCACAAGGCCATAAAAAAATATGAGACTTCTACTGTTATAGCTGGCTAAGTGTACATCTATACACATGACAGCTGCTCATATATAGAGATATAGCAGAGCTGAGTGTGCTGGGACAGCTGTCATATAGAGATATAGCAGTGTTGGGTGTGTTGGGGCAGCTGTCATGTGTATAGATGTACACTTAGCCAGCTATAACAGTAGAAGTCTCATATTTTTTCAATCAGTTGCAATGCAGCATTTATGGTTGTGTGGGTAAATGCTTTGCCACTGATACATTGGAGGTTGTGGGTTTGAATCCTAGACACATCAGGAGACTTTAGGAGACAGTAAGATTAGATCACATGTGAAGGGGCACTGAACATTAAGACAAGAATCGGTATTTAACTAACTTGAAAATAAACTGTCACACACGCTGCCGGGGCCCCGGGCCCCGAAGCAGCCTCGGTAGTTACGCCACCGAATACTGTCATTTGAAATCCAGCCATTTTAGGCAAATAAATATTTTATTCAGGACTACATTGGTTCAGACAGTGTAAGATACACCCTCTACATACAGGGGTTTGATTCAGGCATTTAAATTACAACCATTTGAAATACAGCCATTTTGGGCAAAGAAATCTTTAATTTAAGCCTACACTGGTTCAGGCCCTGTGAGATACACCCTCTACATACAGGGGTTTGATTCAGGCATTTGAAATACAGCCATTTTGGGCAAAGACATATATTTAATTCAGGCCTACACTGGTTCAGACCATGTGAGATACAATCTCTACATACAGGGGTTTGATTCAGGCATTTGAAATATAGCCATTTGGTGCACCAATATTGAATTCAGGCATATAATGGTTCAGGCCGTGTCAGATACACGCTCTACATACAGGGGTTTGAATCAGGCATTTGAAATAAAGCCATTAGAAATACAGCCATTTTGGGCAAAAAAATATTTAATTCAGTCCTACACTGGTCCCGACAGTGTGAGGTAAATGAAGGAAAAACACTTTTCTGTTACCAAGAAAAACAATTTTTTTGGGCAATCTACAACATCTGGATTAGCCAGTGTGCAATTTAAGCTAGAAATACACCCATCATTTTCTGGGGTTTTAAAAACACACATTTTGTTGCCAAAAAACAGTATTTTCCTGATCTGCAAGTGTTAAATTCAAGTTTAATATATACAGCTTTCATATTCTGTTACCCAAAAAAGCACTTTTTTGGCAATCTACAACATCTGGATTATTCAGTGTGCAATTTAGGCTAGAAAATACACCAATAATTTTCTGGGGTTTTCAAAACACACTTTTTTGTTAAAAACTTTATTTCCCTAATCTGCAAGTGTTAAATTCAAGTTTAATATATACAGCATTCATATTCTGTTACCAAAAAAAACACTTTTTTAGCAATCTACAACATCTGGATTAGTCAGTGTGCAATTTAAGCTAGAAATACTCCCATCATTTTCTGGGGATTTAAAAACACACTTTTTTTTACCAGAAAAAACACTATTTTCAGGACTTGCAGCATCGGCACGTGTGAAATTACAAGCTTATATACTGTTGTAAAATTCAGTTGTTAAACAAACACTCGTTTGGGCAAAAAAAATTTTTTTTAGCAGCCTTTGATGCAGATGTCATTGTGAGATACATTCTTAATACATTTGAGTTAGATTCAGAGACTTGAAATACTGCCATTTGGTGCACCAATATTGAATTCAAGCCTAGACTAGTTAAGGCCGTGTGATATACACCCTCTACATACAGGGGTTTGATTCAGGCATTTGAAACACATCCATTTGAAATACAGCCATTTTGGGCAAAATAAATATTTAATTCAGGCCAACACTGGTTCAGACCATGTGAGATACGCCCTCTACATACAGGGGTTTGATTCAGGCATTTGAAATACAGCCATTTGGTGCACCAACATTGAATTCAGGCATATACTGATTCAGGCCGTGTGAGATACAACTTCTACATACAGGAGTTTAGTTCATGTATTTGAAATACAGCCATTTTGGAAAAATAAATATTTAATTCAGGCCTACACTGGTTCAGACAGTGTGAGATACACCCTCTACATACAGGGGTTTGATTCAGGGATTTGAAATACAGCAATTTTGGGCAAAGAAATATTGAATTCAGGCCTACACTAGTTCAGACCATATGAGATACACCCTCTACATAAAGAAGTATGATTCAGGCATTTGAAATACAGCTTCGCACCTCCCTCCTCCTATGTAAACCCCACTCCTTTGGCACAGTGTAGCGGTATACTGTATATTGTGTGGCACAGTGTAGGCTATATGTGTATAACATAAACATATTTCATATGAAAACTTAGTTACTTGGCCCTTGGAGATCTCGGACACCACTTCAACACTTGGCCGGGGGCTCGGCGGAGCTGATGTTGTGCTTTATTCTAATGAGAAAGATTTCATAATCAGGATTTGAAGAAGGGGCAGAGGGATAGCAGAGCAGGGAGAAGCTGGTGCTGCTACTAGGGGGTCATACCATGGGGGAGTAATAAAGCCCACTATAATGCCCCCCCCCCCCCAGTAGTAATAATTCTCCTTATAATGTGATAAGTGCAAAAATACCCCCTTGTAATGCCCCCAGTTGAGCTAATGTCCCCATAGTGCCCCCCATAATGTGCAAGTATAAAATACCCCTATATAGTGCCCCCCAGTAAATTCCCCCATAGTGCTCCTCTCCCCCCTTCCTGCTAGTGCCCCCATAATGTAACAGTATAAAATGCCCCATATATAGTGCCCCAGTAGATGCCCCTCAGTGTCCGGCCTCTGATAGGCTGCCGGCCTAGTGTCCCCCATAATGCCCCCCAATAATGTCCCAGTAAGTGTCCCCATCATGTGCCAGTATCAAGTGCCTCTCTCCTCCGCCCCACATGTCCCAGTATCATAGTGCCATCTCCCCCCAATGTGCCAGTATCAAGTGCCTCTCTCCTTCCCACCCCCCATGTGCCAGTATCAGTGCTAAACCCCCCATGTGCCAGTATCAAGTGCCTCTCTCTTCCCCCCCATGTCCCAGTATCATAGTGCCATCTTCCCTCCCAAAAAAGTGGCAGTATCAAGTGCCTCCCCCCCATGTGCCAGTATCATAGTGACAAACCCACCCATGTGCCAGTATCAAGTGCCAACCCCCCCCCACATGCCAGTATCAAGTGCCTCTCTCCCCCATATGTCCCAGTATCATAGTGCCATCTCCTCCCCCCCAAAAAAGTGCCAGTATCAAGTGCCTCTCTCCCCCCCATGTGCCAGTATCATAGTGCCAAACCCACCCATGTGCCAGTATCAAGTGCCAACCCCCCCCCCCACATGCCAGTATCAAGTGCCACTCTCCTCCTCCCCATGTACCAGTATCATAGTGCCATCTCTCCCCACCACAAAAAAAGTGCCAGTATCAAGTGCCTCTCTCCCTCCCCCATGTGCCAGTATCAGGTGCCAACCCCTCTCCCCCCCCATGTGCCAGTATCAGGTGCCTCTCTCCCCCCTATGTGCCAGTATCAGGTGCCAACCCCCCCCCCAGGTGCCAGTATCAGGTGCCTCTCTCCCCCCATGTGTCAGTATCAGTTGCCAACACCCCCTCCCCCCCAGGTGCCAGTATCAAGTGCCTCTCTCCTCCCCCCCATGTCCCAGTATCATAGTGCCATCTCCCCCCCACAAAAAAAGTGCCAGTATCAAGTGCCTCTCTCCCTCTCCCCCATGTGCCAGTATCAGCTGCCAACCCCCCCTCCCCCCCAAGTGCCAGTATCAGGTGCCAACCCCCCTCCCCCCATGTGCCAGTATCAAGTGCCTCCCGCTCCCCCCATGGCAGTAACAGTCGGCTATAAAAAAAATAAATAAACACTTATACTTACCTCCATGTCAGCGATGTGATGCAGCCTCTTCCTGTGTCCCGCCCTGTATGTCCATATATGGAGTCAGTGCTTGTATTTCAAAAAAGTTTCTGCTGGGATTCAAATCCACGACCTTCTGTATCAGAGGCAAAGCATTTAACCACAAGGCCATAAAAAAATATGAGACTTCTACTGTTATAGCTGGCTAAGTGTACATCTATACACATGACAGCTGCTCATATATAGAGATATAGCAGAGCTGAGTGTGCTGGGACAGCTGTCATATAGAGATATAGCAGTGTTGGGTGTGTTGGGGCAGCTGTCATGTGTATAGATGTACACTTAGCCAGCTATAACAGTAGAAGTCTCATATTTTTTCAATCAGTTGCAATGCAGCATTTATGGTTGTGTAAGTAAATGCTTTGCCACTGATACATTGGAGGTTGTGGGTTTGAATCCTAGACACATCAGGAGACTTTAGGAGACAGTAAGATTAGATCACATGTGAAGGGGCACTGAACATTAAGACAAGAATCAGTATTTAACTAACTTGAAAATAAACTGTCACACACGCTGCCGGGGCCCCGGGCCCCGAAGCAGCCTCGGTAGTTACGCCACCGAATACTGTTATTTGAAATACAGCCATTTTAGGCAAATAAATATTTTATTCAGGACTACATTGGTTCAGACAGTGTAAGATACACCCTCTACATAAAGGGGTTTGATTCAGGCATTTGAAATACAACCATTTGAAATAAAGCCATTTTGGGCAAAGAAATCTTTAATTTAAGCCTACACTGGTTCAGGCCCTGTGAGATACACCCTCTACATACAGGGGTTTGATTCAGGCATTTGAAATATAGTCATTTGGTGCACTAATATTGAAATCAGGCATATAATGGTTCAGGCCGTGTCAGATACACGCTCTACATACAGGGGTTTGATTCAGGCATTTGAAATAAAGCCATTAGAAATACAGCCATTTTGGGCAAAGACATATATTTAATTCAGGCCTACACTGGTTCAGACCATGTGAGATACACTCTCTACATACAGGGGTTTGATTCAGGCATTTGAAATATAGCCATTTGGTGCACTAATATTGAATTCAGGCATATAATGGTTCAGGCCGTGTCAGATACACGCTCTACATACAGGGGTTTGATTCAGGCATTTGAAATAAAGCCATTAGAAATACAGCCATTTTGGGCAAAAGGCAAAAAAATATTTTATTCAGGCCTACACTGGTCCCGACAGTGTGAGATACACCCTCTACATACAGGGGATTGATTCAGGCATTTGAAATACAGACATTTTGGGCAAAGAAATATTGAATTCAGGCCTACACTGGTTCAGGCCCTGTGAGATACACCCTCTACATTACATGGGTTTGATTCAGGCATTTGAAATACAGCTATTGGAAATACAGCCATTTTGGGCAAAGAAATATTGAATTCAGGCCTACACTGGTTCAGACCAAGCGAGATACACCCTCTACATATAGGGGTTTGATTCAGGCATTTTTAATACAGCCATTTGAAATACAGCCATTTTGGGCAAAGGAATTTTTAATTCAGGCCTACACTGGTTCAGTCAGTGTGAGATACACCCTCTACATACAGGGGTTTGATTCAGGGATTTGAAATACAGCCATTTTTGGCAAAGAAATATTACATGCAGGCCTATCCAGGCCTACACTGGTTCAGGCCCTGTGAGATACACCCTCTACATACAGGGGTTTGATTCAGGCATTTGAAATACAGCCATTTTGGGCAAAGAAATCTTTAATTTAGGCCTACACTGGTTCAGACAGTGTGAGATATACCCTCTACATACACAGGTTTGATTCAGGCATTTGAAATACTGTCATTTGAAATACAGCCATTTTGGGCAAAGAAATATTTTATTCAGGCCTACATTGGTTTAGACCGTGTGAGATACCCCCTCTACATACAGGTTTTTGATTCAGGCATTTGAAATACAGCCATTTGAAATACAGCCATTTTGGGCAAATAAATATTTAATTCAGGCCTACACTGGTTCAGACAGTGTGAAATACACCCTCTACATACAGGGGTTTGATTCAGGTATTTGAAATACAGCCATTTTAACCGCCTCCGGACTGCATAATGCACGGATGCGTCCGGGAGGCGGTCGATTCATTCCTCCTGGACGCATCCGTGCGTTATCTCGCGAGACGCGAGATTTCGGACTGAGCCGGCCCGCGCATGCGCATCGTGGGCCGGCAAAATTACAAGCACCATTTCGTCACCAGCCTGCCAGCCAATGATCGTGGCTGGCAGGCTGACAATTTTTAAAATCACAAATCAGAAGCCAGTTAACACATTATATTAGTAAATATAATGTGTTAAATGGCTTCCCTGCTCCTCAGAGGAGCAGGCTTCACAGTGAGTAGCACCAAACACCACACATAGCCCCAGATCACCCCCCTGCACCCCAATTAACCCCTTAATCACCCCTTCTTGCCCCTGTCAATCACTAGTGAAAGGGAAAAAAGTGATCAGTGTAAACTGTCACTTTTTTTTTCACTGGTATTGACTGTTAGGTTTTAGGGATAGTTTAGGATCCTTGGTTAGGTAGTTTAGCGCCCAGCCCACCGCACCACAGTCACTTATTCGCTGATTAGCGTATCGCTAATCAGCATTTGTACTTTTATAGTATCTGTAAGTGATCAAAACTGATCACAGTCAGATCTATAATAGTATTAGTGTCACCTTAGCTCGCCCTCTACCCAAAACACAGTATTTGCCCGATCAGGCCTGATCGGTCGCCCAAACGTGCGTTCACCCACGCCCGCCCCGCCGCAGTGACAAAAAAATGTATTTATTTTTGGTCACTGCACAATCACTTTACAAGCGCTGCGGCGATTAAAAAAATCTGTTTTGATATTTTTTATCAACCGCAGCGGCCTCTGGTACTTCGCTAGCCTCCCATTTGTAAGACAGGCTTGCTTTTTTTCTTGGGTAGTCTCATGGAATACCCCTAAATTTAGCAGCCCAAATGTCAAACAGGGGGTATTCTTCTGAAGAGGCCTACAGGCTTCTGACCCAGTCGGATGAAGAATGGGAACCCTCATCTGATGAATCTAGCGGGTCAGAATATGAACCTGTAGAAAGCAGTGGCAGTCTGACTCAAAGTTCGGACGAGGAGGTTGAGGTCCCTGATAGCACCAGGCATACCCGGCCCTGTGTCGCTAGACCACAGGTTGCGCAGGATCCGCTTCAAGGGCAGCAGAGTGGGGCTGGCGCTGTCGGATTACGTGGTGAGGCATACACCAGCAGTGCAGCCCATCCTGGACCTAGTACCAGCACTGCCGTACATCATGGTGAAGTGGCGAGCACCAGAAGGGCAGTTGAAGCTGGTACGGTGGCACGAGCAGTAGTGTCCCCGTCGCAGCCACCGCAAAGACGTGCCCGTAGAGCCCCTAGAATCCCTGAGGTGCTGGCAAACCCTGATTGGCAGTCCCCAACTTCAGCCGCACCTGTAGTTCCCCCTTTCACCGCCTAGTCTAGAGTTCGGGTTGAGACAGCTCAGATCGGTTCGGCCCTGGGATTTTTTGAGCTGTTCTTGACTGCGGAGCTCTTGGACTTAGTTGTGGCAGAAACAAATCGGTATGCCACACAATTTATATCCGCCAACCCGGGAAGCTTTTATGCCCAGCCTTTCCGGTGAAAACCAGTCCAAGTTTCCGAAATTAAAATTTTTCTGGGCCTTCTCCTTAACATGAGTCTAACCAAAAAGCATGAATTGCGGTCATATTGGTCCACGAACCCAATTCATCACATGCCCATGTTCTCTGCTGCTATGTCCAGGACACGATTTGAGACCATCCTGCGTTTCCTGCACTTTAGCGACAACACCGCCTCCCGTCCCAGAGGCCACCCAGCTTTTGACCGGCTCCACAAAATTCGGCCCCTCATAGACCACTTCAACCAGAAATTTGCAGATTTTTATACCCCTGAGCAAAACATCTGCATAGACGAGTCCCTAATACATTTTACCGGGCGCCTTGGCTTCAAACAATACATCCCAAGCAAGCGCGCCCGGTATGGGGTCAAATTGTATAAGCTCTGTGAAAGGGCCACAGGCTATACCCACAAATTTCGGATCTATGAGGGAAAAGATCAGACCCTGGAGCCGGTCGGTTGCCCTGACTACCTGGGGAGCAGTGGGAAGACAGTCTGGGACTTGGTGTCACCCTTATTTGGCAAGGGGTACCATCTTTATGTGGACAATTTCTACACAAGTGTGGCCCTTTTCAGGCATTTGTTTCTAGAACAGATTTGGCTGCTGTGGCACCGCGCAAACTAGTCGCGCAGGCTTCCCCCAACGCCTCGTTACCACCCGTCTTGCAAGGGGGGGAGAGGGCTGCCTTGTGTAACGAAGAACTGCTAACGGTGAAATGGAGAGACAAGCGTGACGTTTACATGCTCTCCTCCATTCACGCAGACACGAGTCTTTGAAACCCGTGTCATTGAAAAGCCCCTCTCAGTCCATGACTATAACCTTCACATGGGAGGGGTGGACTTCAATAACCAGATGTTGTCTCCGTATTTAGTGTCCCGCCGCACCAGACGCTGGTATAAGAAGGTGTCTGTATATTTAATTCAATTGGCTCTGTATAATAGTTTTGTTCTCTACAGTAAGGCTGGGAGAACACGATCCTTCCTCAAATTTCAGGAAGAGATCATCGAGAACCTCCGGTACCCAGGAGGTTCCGTGGCCCCATCCACCAGTGTAGTTAGCCGTCTACACGAGCGACATTTCCCCAATGTCGTTGCTGGTACCTCAACCCAACCGTCACCCCGAAAAAGATGTTGTGTCTGTAGCAGGAGTGAAATAAGGCGTGACACACGCTATTTCTGTCCTGGCTGCCCTGACCACCCTGACCTATGCTTAGGGGAGTGTTTCCGGAAGTACCACATAGGTACACCTAGCATAGGGATCACATCTCACCAGGACAGGCACACAGGGCTATTAGGGCCCATTCACACACAGAGCTGCTGCAAACCTCTCCTTTCACCTGGGACAAAGTGCATAATGCACTTCGCCACATCTTTGGGCGATTTGCACTTTGCACATTGTCCCATGGGGAAGGAGAGGTTTGTCCTATAAAGGTAAAAAAAAAACAGGCAAAAAAAAAAAAAACACCAGTAAGCAAAAAAGTTAACGTTCAGTTCCAAAAGTTAAATAAAGTTTATATGTTCTGTTCAAAGGTTATTATAAAGTTAATAAAATTAATTGTGTTGCGGCCTGTTTTTTTAATTTTTATTTTTTATTTTTTTTTTACCTTCCGGGTGGACAAACCGATCGACTAGCTGCAGCACTGATGTGCATTCTGACAGAAGCATTGCGCTGCTGTCAGAAAACACAAAAGTCTGTGTATGTGGCGCTGCAAGACGAGTTTTCTTCTCTGCAGTAAAAGATACATTTGCCGAGGCATATGAGCTGAGGAGGTGGCGGTGTTCATATGCTTTGGCAAACACTTTGTATATAAAAACAAAACAAAAAAAATCCTGGCAATGATTTATTCATCCATATCGATTGATGTGAATGGAGAAATCTGGTTTGCCAGGGCATACAAGCTAAGTGGGTAAGTGGGTATGGATGTTGGGCGGAGCTCCTATCTCCTGGCAGACGCCTTTCCCCTCCTTTTTTTTGGCAGAGATTTTTTCATCCACATTGATCGATGCGAATGAAGAAATCTGTGCCGTTCATTTTTTTTCTTTCAGCCCAGAGGCTGAACGGAAAAAAAAAATCTCATTACCTGTATGCTCAATATAAGGAGAATAGCAGAAACTCCTAATGCTGGCCATAAATGTAATGATTGCGGAGACCCTCAAATGTCAGGGCAGTACAAACACCCCACAAATGACCCCATTTTGGAAAGAAGACACCCGAAGGTATTCGCTGAGGGGCATATTGAGTCCATGAAAGATTGAAATTTTTGTCCCAAGTTAGCGGAAAGTGAGACTTTGTGAGAAAAAAAAAATAATAATAAATTTCCGCTAACTTATGCCCAAAAAAAAAAAATCTATGAACTCGCCAGGCCCCTCATTGTATACCTTGGGGTGTCTTCTTTCCAAAATGGGGTCACATGTGGGTATTTATACTGCCCTGGCTTTTTAGGGGCCCTAAAGCGTGAGAAGAAGTCTAGGATCCAAATGTATAAAAATGCACTCCTAAAAGGAATTTGGGCACCTTTGCGCATCTAGGCTGCAACATGTGGTATCGCCGTACTCAGGAGAAGTTGGGGAATGTGTTTTGGGGTGTTATTTTACATATACCCATGCTGGGTGAGATAAATATCTTGGTCAAGTGCCAACTTTGTATAAAAAAAATGGGAAAAGTTGTCTTACTGACCCAGCATGGGTATACGTAAAATGACACCACAAAACACATTCCCCAACTTCTCCTGAGTACGGCGATACCACATGTGTGACACTTTTTTGCCGCAAAGGGGCCCACATTCCAAAGAGCACCTTTTGGATTTCACCGGCCATTTATTACAGATTTTGATTTCAAACTACTTTGCATGCATTTGGGCCCCTAAAATGCCAGGGCAGTATAACTACCCCACAAGTGACCCTATTTTGGATAGAAGACACCCCAAGGTATTTCATGATGGGCATAGTGAGTTCATGGAAGTTTTTATTTTTTGTCACAAGTTAGTGGAATATGAGACTTTGTAAGGAAAAAAAAAAAAAAATCATTTTCCGCTAACTTGTGACAAAAAATAAAAAGTTCTATGAACTCACTATGCCCATCAGCGAATACCTTAGGGTGTCTACTTTCTGAAATGGGGTTATTTGTGGGGTTTTTCCACTGTCTGGGCATTGTAGAACCTCAGGAAACATGACAGGTCCTCAGAAAGTCAGAGCTGCTTCAAAAAGCGGAAATTCACATTTTTGTACCACAGTTTGTAAATGCTATAACTATTACCCAAACATTTTTTTATTAAAGACATGTAGAACAATAAATTTAGTGAAAAATGTATATATCGATGTCGTTTCTTTTTTTTAAAAATCACGGACAAAATTTTGTTAAATTTCGATTAATAACAAAAAATGTAAAAATGTCAGCAGCAATGAAATACCACCAAATGAAAGCTCTATTAGTGAGAAGAAAAGGAGGTAAAATTCATTAAGGTGGTAAGTTGCATGACCGAGCAATAAACGGTGAAAGTAGTGTAGTGCAGAAGTGTAAAAAGTGGCCTGGTCATTAAAGGGGTTTTCAGCTAGCGGGGTTGAAGTGGTTAAATACAGCCATTTTGGGCAGAGATATATTTAATTCAGGCCTACACTAGTTCAGACCATGTGAGATACAGCCTCTACATACAGGGGTCTGATTCAGGCATTTGAGATACAGCCATTTGGTGCACTAATATTGAATTCAGGCATATATACTGGTTTAGACCATGTGAGATACAACCTCTACATAGATGGGTTTGATTCAGGCATTTGAAATACAGCCATTTTGGGCAAATAAATATTTAATTTAGGCCTACACTAGTTCAGGCCCTGTGAGATACACCCTCTACATAAAGGTTTTTGATTCAGTCATTTGAAATACAGCCATTTGAAATACAGCCATTTTGGGCACATAAATATTTAATTCAGGCCTACACTGTTTCAGACCGTGTGAAATACAACCTCTACATACAAGGGTTTTAATCAGGCAATTGAAATGCAGCCATTTTTCGCAAATAAATATTAAATTCAGGCCTACACTGGTTCAGACAGTGTGAGATACACCCTCTACATACAGGGGTTTGATTCAGGCATTTAAAATTCAGCTATTTGAAATACAACCATTTTGGGCTAAGAAATATTGAATTCAGGCCTACACTGGTTCAGACCATGTTAGATACACCCTCTACATATAGAGGTTTGATTCAGGCATTTGAAATACAGCCATTTGGTGCACCAATATTGAATTCAGGCATATACTGATTCAGGTCATGTGAGATACACCCTCTACATACAGTGGTTTCATTCAGACATGTTTAATACAGCAATTTGAAATACAGCCATTTTGGGCAAATAAATATTTAATTCAGGCCTACACTTGTTCAGACCATGTGAGATACACCCTCTACATATAGGGGTTTGATTCAGGCATTTAAAAATACAGCCATTTAAAATACAGCCATTTGGGGAAAAGAAATATTGAATTCAGGCCTACACTGGTTCAGGCCCTGTGAGATACACCTATATACAGGGGTTTGATTCAGGCATTTGAAATGCAGCCATTTTGGACAAAGAAATATTTAATGCAGGCCTACACTGGTTCAGGCCCTGTTAGATACACCCTCTACATACAGGGGTTTGATTTAGGCATTTGAAATACAGCCATTTGAAATGCAGCCATTTTGGGCAAAGAAATCTTTAATTTAGGCCTACACTGGTTCAGACAGTGTGAGATACACCCTCTACATACAGATGTTTGATTCAGGCATTTGAAATACAGCCTTTTTGGGCAAAAAAATATTGAATTCAAGCCTACACTGGTTCAGACCGTGTGAGATACACCCTCTACATACAGGGGTTTTATTCAGGCATTTGAAATACAGCCATTTGAAATACAGCTATTTTGGGCAAAGACATATTTTATTCAGGCCTACATTGGTTCAGAATGTGTAAGATACACCCTCTACATACAGGGGTTTGATTCAGGCATTTGAAATACAGCCATTTTGGAAAAATATATATTTAATTCAGGCCTACACTGGTTCAGACCATGTGAGATACACCCTCTACATACAGAGTTTTGATTCAGGCATTTGAAATACAGCCATTTGATGCACCAATATTGAATTCAGGCATATACTGGTTCAGGATGTGTTAGATACACGCTCTACATACAGGGGTTTGATTCATTCATTTGAAATACAGCCATTTGAAATACAGCAATTTTGGGCAAGAAAATATTTAATTCAGGCTTACACTGGTTCAGACAGTGTGAGATACACCCTCTACATACAGGGGTTTGATTCAGGCATTTAAAACACAGCCATTTTGGGCAAATAAATATTTAATGCAGGTCTACACTGGTTCAGGCCCTGTGAGATACACCATCTACATACAGGGGTTTGATTCAGGCATTTGAAATACAGCCATTTGGTGCACCAATATTGATTTCGGGTATATGCTGGTTCAGGCCGTGTCAGATACACCCTCTACATACAGAAGTATGATTTAGGTGTTTGAAATACAGCTAATTGAAATACCGCCATTTTGGGCAAAGATATATTAATTTCAGGCCTACACTAGTTCAGACCATGTAAGATACACCCTCTACATACAGGGGTTTGATTCAGGAATTTGAGATACAGCCATTTGGTGCACCAATATTGAATTCAGGCATATACTGGTTCAGACCGTGTGAGATACACCCTCTACATAGACAAGTTTGATTCAGCCTTTGAAATACAGCCATTTTGGGAAAATAAATATTTAATTTAGGCCTACACTGGTTCAGGCTCTGTGAGATACACCCTCTACATACAGGTTTTTGATTCAGGCATTTGAAATACAGCCATTTGAAATACAGCCATTTTGTCACGGCCATGGTTATGGTCGTGACTCCTGAACCGCATGCGGTTGTCAGCGGTCTTTGGTTTGGTTGTCAATCACAGGTGAGGGCTGTGGTATTTGCCTCACCTGTGGTTGCTGCTGGCAACAGTATGTATGTGGCGGCATAGCATTCTGAGCTGTGTCATGGCAGCTTGCTATGTTAGGCATGCGGTTTTGTGTGATATGTGTGTATGTGTGCACTTGGTATTATGTATTGTGTGCACTTCCCTTTTAGTGGTGTTTTCCCTTCCCTGGTGGTGGAAGGGTTAACTCCCTTTCTGTGTGTGTGAGACACTGGGTGTGTCTGTGTGGGTGTGGCCACTTAGGCCTATAAAGCCTCTGTGTTTGGCATGTCTCAGTGGGTTGCTTCAGCCATTCTTAGCTGGAGCAGTCTCCTGTGCATTCCATCTGCCAGTGGGGGCCACCCTTGTGGTCATAAACTATCTGTGACTCTTAAGTTTATGTTGATGTCCATTTGATGTTTTCCTTTGTTATGTTATGCACCTATGGATCTGGCTTCCTGTGTGTTTGCGTGTGTGCTGTGTCCATCTGTGTTTGGGTGTGGACACTTGCTGTCTTGCACGGGATCCAGTCTGAGTGTCTGTGGCAGGTAGGTGTGGAAGTGCTTTTCAGCCTCCTGCCATATCCATAGGCTGTTTATGTTCCTTTCCCTGCAGCTTGGCCAGTGAGACTCCTGTTCCTTCGTGTCCAGAAGAAACAGGTCGTCTTACCCTGCTCCTTGTTCCAGGGCAATCCTGAGGGCTAGTAGGGACCCCAAGGTATCCGGTGTATGAGTCCTCCCACCTTCAGGGTTGACTCATATGGATAGGAGGTGACCTGCTCCCTAATACTGTCGTCCTGGTCAAGCAGCGCGTAACATCTTCTGGCATCGCACGGCTGAGGGTTTTCCCCATCCTCAGCCGTGACACATTTTGGGCAAAGAAATATTTAATTCAGGCCTACACTGGTTCAGACCGTGTGAGATACACCCTCTACATACAGAAGTTTGATTCAGTAATTTGAAATACAGCCATTTTGGGCAAATAAATATTTAATTCAGGCCTACACTGGTTCAGACCGTGTGAGATACAACCGCTACATGCACGGTTTGATTCAGGCATTTGAAATACAGCCATTTTAAATACTGCCATTTATCGCAAAGAAATATTTAATTCAGGCCTACACTGGTTCAGACTATGTGAGATACACCCTCTACATATAGGGGTTTGATTCAGGCATTTGAAATACAGCCATTTGAAATACAGCCATTTTGGGCAAAGAAATATTTAATTCAGGCCTACACTGGTTCAGACCATGTAAGGCATGGATGTCAAACTCATGGCCCTCCAGATGTTGCAAAACTACAACTCCCATCATTCCCTGATAGCTGTAGTATGCCCAGGCATGATGGGAGTTGTAGTTTTGCAACAGCTGGAGGGCCACAAGTTTGACATCACTGATGTAAGATACACCCTCTACATACAGGGGTTTGATTCAGGCATTTGAAATACAGCCATTAGGTGCACCAACATTAAATTTAGGCCTACACTGGTTCAGACCGTATAAGATACACCCTCTACATACAGGGGGTTGATTCAGTCATTTGAAATACCGCCATTTGAAATACAGCCATTTTAGGCAAATAAATATTTAATTCAGGTCTACACTGGTTCAGACTGTGTGAGATACACCCTCTAAATACAGGGGTTTTATTCAGGAATTTGAAATACAGCCATTTAAATTACAGCCATTTTGGGAAAGAAATATTTAATTCAGGCCTGCACTGGTTCAGTTCCTGTGAAATACACCCTCTACATACACAGGTTTGATTCAGTCATTTGAAATACAGCTATTTTGGGAAATGAAATCTGTAACTTAGGCCTACACTGGTATAGACCATGTAAGATACACACTCTACGTACAGGGGTTTTATTAATGCATTTAAAATACAGCCATTTGAAATACAGCCATTTTGGGCAAAGACATATTTAATTTAGGCCTACACTGGTTCAGGCCGTGTGAGATACTCCCTTTACATAGAGGGGTTTGATTCAGGCATTTGAAATACAGACATTTAGGCAAATACATATTTAATTTAGGACTACACTGGTTCAGATACACCCTCTACATACAGGGATTTGATTCAGGTATTTTAAATACAGTTATTTTGGGGAAATAAATATTTAATTCAGGTCTACACTGGTTCAGGCCCTGTGAGATACACCCTCTACATACAGGGGTTTGATTCAGGCATTTGAAATACAGCCATTTAAAATACAGCCATTTGGTGCACAAATATTGAATTCAGACCTACACTAGTTCAGGCTATATAAGATACAACCTCTACATACAGGTATTTTTTTCAGGCATTTGAAAGACAGCCATTTGAAATACAGCCATTTTGGGCAAATACATATTTAATTCAGGTCTACACTGGTTCAGACCGTGTGAGATACACTATCTACATACAAGGGTTTGATTCAGGCATTTGAAATACCGCCATTTGGTGCACCAATATTGAATTCAGGCCTTCAGTGGTTCAGGCTGTGTGAGATACACCCTCTACATACAGGGGATTCAGACATTTGAAATACATTCATTTTGGGCAAAAAAAAATCTTTAATCGAGGCTTAGTCTGCTTCAGGCCATGTGAGATACACCCTTTACATACTGTCGTTCTATTCTATTTTTAATTAAACACCCATTTAGGGCAAGATCCTAAATAAAAAAAAATATGAGGAGAGCATCAAATAAGGGACGTGGCCCAGGTTGTGGTGCTGCTGGTGTAGCTCCTGTTGCAGGGAGAGGATGTAGTCGATCTGTGCTAGCTACACCCACAAGTGAAATCCCTTCCTCAGGTGCGAGTAGGCGACAAAATGTGCAGCGGTATTTGGTCAGGCCTAATGCTGCTCTACGAATGGTGAGGCCTGAACAAGTACAGGCGATAGTAGATTGGGTTGCTGACAGTGGATCCAGTTCCTTCACATTGTCTCCCACCCAGTCTCCTGCAGAAAGACCACAGTTGGTACCTGCAGCCGATGTCCATCACCTCACCCCCTTGCAAATCAGACAAGCAGTCTGAGTCCCAAGTCATGCAGCAGTCTCTTCTTCTTTTTGATGACTCTGTTAACAGGGTTTTCCAGGGCCATCCACCTAGCCCTGCCCCAGAAGTGGAAGATATTGAGTGCACCGATGCCCAACCACTTATCTTTCAAGATGAGTACATGAGAGGACCATCGCAGCACATCTCAGATGATGACGAAACACAGGTGCCAACTGCTAGGGCTTTCGAAAGTGTGCAGACCGACAAGGAAGGCAGGGGTGAAGACTGGGTGGAAGATGATGTGGATGACAATGAGGTCCTCGACCCCACATGGAATCAAGGTCAGGCGAGTGACCTATGTAGTTAAGTGGAAGAGGCGGTGATCGCACCGAGCCACCAGCACAACAGAAGAGAGAGCAGGGTGCAAAAGCGGAGCGGCCGTTCTTTTGACAGTACGCCTGCTACTGCCCTCCGCAGCAAGGGACTGAGCACACTAAAGCCAGCTCCAAGGAGTTCCCTGGCATGGCAGTTCTTCAGACAATGTGCTGATGACAAGACACAAGTGGTTGGCACACTCTGCAATCAGATCCTGAAGCGAGGCATAAACGTTCTCAACCTGAGCACAACCTGCATGACTAGACATTTAAGTCTTGGCCTCTTCATCCACCTCTGGAGTGCCAGTGCCACCTGCCACCCCGCAAACAGAGGATCTGGCAGCAACACTAAATCCTGGGTCACCAAGCATCTCCACAATGTCCTACGGTAGCGTTCAGCTCTCCATCTCCCAAACGCTGGAGAGGAAGAGGAAGTACCCCCCTACCCACCCGCGATGCCTAGCCCTGAATGCCAGCATTTCTAAATTACTGGCCTTTGAAATGCTGTCATTCCTTCTGGTGGAGACGGATAGTTTTAAAGGCCTTATGGCGGTGGCTGTGCCACAGTACTTCGTGCCCAGCCGCCACTACTTTTCAACGCGAGCCATCCCTTCCCTGCACAACCAAGTAGGGGACAAAATCAGGTGTGCACTGCGCAACGCCATCTGTGGCAAAGTGCACCTGACTACGGATACGTGGACCAGTAAGCACGGTCAGGGCTGTTATATCTCCATAACAGCACACTGGGTAATTGCAGTGGAGGCTGGGGCTGAAGTGGATAGCAGTTTGGCGCATGTTCTTCCTCCACCGAGGATAGCAGTTTGCCTCCTGTTGCTTCCTCCTCTGCTTCCTCATCCTCTAATAGCTCCTTTTCTGGTCCGCGTAACAACATTACCACCAACTTCAGCACAGCCAGGGGTAAACGACTGCAGGCAGATTTAAAACTTATCTGTTTGGGGAACAAACCACACACCATGCAGGATCTGTGGATGGGCCTTGAACAACAGACCGATGAGTGGTTTGTGCCAGTCAGCCTCAAGCCTGGCCTGGTGGTGTTCGATAATGGGTGAAATTTCGTAGCAGCTCTGGGACTAGCCGGTCTGACGCACACATCCCTTGCCTGGTGCATGTGCTGAATTTGGTGGTGCAGAGATTTCTTAAATCTTACCCCGATATGTCAGAGCTGCTGCATAAAGTGCGGGCCGTCTGTGCGCGCTTTCGGCCTTCTCACCTTGCTGCTGCTCGACTGTCAGCGCTGCAGCGTAACTTCGGCCTTCCCGCTCGCCACCTCATATGCAACGTGCCCACAAGATGGAACTCCACCTTGCACATGCTGGCCAGACTGTGCGAGCAGCAGCAGGCAATAGTGGAGTTTCAGCTGCAGCACGCACGGGTGAGTCGCTCGGCAGAACAGGACCACTTCACCACCAATGACTTGGTCTCCATGCAAGACCTGTGCTCCTTGTTGCACTGTTTCAAGTACTCCACCAACATGGCCATTGCCGATAATGCCGTTCTCAGCGTTACTATCCCATTTCTATGCCTCCTTGAAAAAACGCTCCTGGCGATGATGGAAGAGGATGTAGCACAGGAGAAGGAGGACGAGGGATCATTTCGTAGGGTTTCCGGCTTGTCATTCCCAAGTGGCTCTGAGGATTGGTTCCTGCACCCACAAACCCAAGGTACACAATTGTCCAGCCAGGACACAGTTCTGGAGGATGACGAGGTGGAGGATGAGGAGATGGAGGAGGAGGAGGAGGAACCATGTTCACAGCAGGGTGGCACCCAGACCATCTTATGGCCATCACTGGTGTGTGGATGGGGGGATACAGAGGACACAGACGATACACCTCCCACAGAGGACAGCTTTTCGTTGCCTCTGGGCAGCCTGGCACACATGAGCGATTACATGCTGCAGTGCCTCCGCAACTATCACCGAGTTGCCCACATTCTAACTTGTGCTGATTACTGGGTGGCCACGCTGCTGTTACAAGGACAGTGTACCGTCCTTAATTCCCTTACTGGAGCGTGATCATAAGATGCACGAGTACAAGCACACGCTGGTAGACGTGCTGCTGGTGGCATTCCCACCTGACAGCGGGGGCACAGTGGAAGCACAAGGCGAAGGCAGAGGATGAGGAAGAGGTCACCAACGCAGCTGGGGCACGGCCAGCACCTCAGAAGGCAGGGTTAGCATGGCCGAAATGAGGAAAAGCTTTGTCAGCACGCCACAAAAACCAGCACCACCAACTGATATGGAATGTCTTAGCATGAGGCAGCATTTCACCAACATGGTGGAGCAGTATGTGTGCACACGCCTACACGTACTGAATGACGGGTCTGCCCCCTTCAACTTCTGGGTCTCCAAATTGGGCACATGGCCTGAGCTTACCCTTTACGCCTTGGAGTTGCTGGCCGGCCCTCCAGCCAGTGTATTATCTGAACATGTGTTTAGAACGGCAGGGGGCGTCATCACAGACAAGCGCAGCCGCCTGTCCACAGCCAATGTGGACAAGCTCACGTTCATTAAAATATTTAAATAAATAAATAAATATTTAATCTGGAGTCACGTAGCGCTCTGATTAGTGTAGGTAGAGGATGCAGCTGCTGTTAGGGAGAGATTAGGTAGGGATTAACTCAGCAAAAACACTTAATGAAGTGATCGATCTACAGCTGTGAATCATTCAACTTCTGCTAGTTAATTGCTCACTGTTTTTAGGCTGCCCAGAGCGTTTTTCTGTCAATTTTTTTTTCTGGAGTGATCAGCGGCCATCTTGTGTCAAGCTGCCACCAAGTCCATTTTACCATCAATAGTATTTTTTTTGTTTTTTTTTTTGCTATATCCTACATCAGTGGCTTGGCTGTGCTTATTGTCACCCCTAGAAACTCAGGATATAATTTTCTATATTTTATTGAGGGGTGAAATTCACTTGCAAAAATAGCAATCCCCTAAATCTGGTGTTCCAGCTGTGGCTAGCCAAGTGTAATACTGTCTGCTGTATGGCAAAGGATATATTTTTTTCTGGGGTGAAATTCAATTGCCAAAATAGCAATACCCTTAATCTGGTGTTCCAGCTGTGGCAGGACAAGTTTTATAGTGTCCGTCAAAGCATAGCTTTTGTTCTGGGTTAAAATTCTATTGCCAAAATAGCAATTCCCTAAATCAGTGGTTTCTGCTGTGGCAGGCCAAGTGTAAATCTGTCTGTAAAAGGGTATATTGCACTCAGCGTGCATCTCCAAGTGTAAATTTGGTCGTAAAAGGGTATATTGCACAAAGTGTTAAATTACAATTGCTGAAAGCATAATCCTTTAAATTTGCACGCACTATTGTGCATCTCATAGTGTATTTCTGTCCGTAAAAGGGTATATTACACTCAAGGTGTAAATGCAAGTGCTGATAGGGTCATCCTCAATAACTTCACACGCTACCGTGCATCTCCAAATGTATTTCTTCCCGTTAAAGGGTATATTACAATAAGTGTTAAAATACAAGTGCTCAAAGCATAATCCTATATATTTTTTCACACGCTACTGTGAATCTCCAAGTGTAATTCTGTCCGTAAAAGGATACAGGGCCAAAATACTAGGCCTACAATTGATATTCCCCTAAATCTGTGGTTACTGATGTGCCTGTATTAGTGTAATACGTTACATAAATAGATAACCAGATAGAGTTAGGTGCCTGTAAAAAAAGACCTGAATTTGAATTCAATACATTGGGCCAAATAATTTTTTTCTTATTGTGGTGAACGGTAACAGTGAGTAAAACATCTAGTAAGGGACGCGGACATGGTCGTGGTGGTGTTAGTGGACCCTCTGGTGCTGGGAGAGGACGTGGCCGTTCTGCCACAGCCACACGTCCTAGTGAACCAACTACCTCAGGTCCCAGTACCTGCCAGAATTTACAGCGATATTTGGTGGGGCCCAATGCCGTTCTATGAATGGTAAAGCCTGAGCAGGTAGTCAATTGGGTGGCCGACAGTGGATCCAGCACGTTCACATTATCTCCCACCCAGTCTTCTGCAGAAAGCGCACAGATGGTGCCTGAAAACCAAGCCCATCAGTCTGTCACATCACCCCCATGCATATCAGGGAAACTGTCTGAGCCTCAAGTTATGCAGCAGTCTCTTATGCTGTTTGAAGACTTTGCTGGCAGGGTTTCCCAACGGCATCCACCTAGCCCTTCGCCAGCGGTGGAAAACATAGAATGCACTGATGCACAACCACTTATGTTTCCTGATTATGAGGACATGGGAATACCACCTCAGCATGTCTATGATGATGATGACGAAACACAGGTGCCAACTGCTGCGTCTTTCTGCAGTGTGCAGACTGAACAGGAGGTCAGGGAGGAAAACTGGGTGGAAGACGATGCAGGGGACGAAGAAGTCATAGACCCCACATGGAATGAAGGTCGTGCCACTGACTTTCAGAGGAAGAGGCAGTGGTGAGACCGAGCCAACAGCGTAGCAAAAGAGGGAGCAGGGGGCAAAAGCAGAACACCAGCCGCCAAGAGAGTTTACCTGCTACTCGCCACCGCCACCTGGGACCGAGCACCCCAAAGGCAGCTTCAAGGAGTTCCCTGGAGTGGAAGTTCTTCAAGCAATGTGCTGACAAGACCTGAGTGGTTTGCACGCTGAGCCATCAGAGCCTGAAGCGAGGCATTAACGTTCTGAACCTTACCACAACCTGCATGACCAGGCATCTGCATGCAAAACATGAACTGCAGTGGAGTAAACACCTTAAAAACAAGGAACTCACTCAGGCTCCCCCTGCTACCTCTTCTGCTGCTGCCTCGGCCTCTTCCTGCGCCTCAGGAGGAACGTTGGTGCCGCCCAGCAAACAGAGGATGTACCACCAACACCACTACCTCCGTCACCAAGCATCTCCACCATGTCACACAGCAGCGTTCAGCTCTCTATCTCACAAACATTTGAGACAAAGCGTAAATTCCCACCTAGCCACCCTCGATCCCTGGCCTGGCCCTGAATGCCAGCATTTCTAAACTACTGGCCTATAAAATGCTGTCATTCAGGCCGGTGGACACAGACAGCTTCAAACAGCTCATGTCGCTTGCTGTCCCACAGTATGTTGTTCCCAGCCGCCACTACTTCTCCAAGAGAGCCATGCCCCTTCCCTGCACAACCAAGTATCCGATAAAATCAAGTGTGCACTGCGCAACGCCATCTGTGCCAAGGTCCACCTAACCACAGATACTTGGACCAGTAAGCACGGCCAGGGATGCTATATCTCCCTAACTGCACACTGGGTAAATTTAGTAGCGGCTGGGCCCCAGGCGGAGAGTTCTTTGGCGCACGTCCTTCCACCGCCAAGGATCACAGGGCAACATTCTTTGCCTCCTGTAGCCTCCTCCTCCTACTCGGCTTCCTCCTCCTCGGCTTCCTCCTCCTCTTCTTCCACCTGCTCATCCAGTCAGCCACACACCTTCACCACCAACTTCAGCACAGCCCGGGGTAAACGTCAGCAGGCCATTCTGTAACTCATATGTTTGAGGGACAGGCCCCACACCGCGCAGTTGTGGCGGGGTATTGAACAACAGACCGACGAGTGGTTGCTGCCGGTGAGCCTCAAGCCCGGCCTGGTGGTGTGCGATAATGGGCGAAATCTTGTCGCAGCTCTGGGACTAGCTGGTTTGACGCACATCCCTTGCCTGGCACATGTGCTGAATTTGGTGGTGCAGAAGTTCATTCACAACTACCCCGACATGTCAGAGCTGCTGCATAAATAGCTTATATTAGTGGTTTGTAGACAGCACACCGGAGTCAGCAAGTAGCTTTGTATTCAATCTTTATTTTACTAGTGGTACAATCTCATGACATTTATTGCTTATGGCAACGTTTCGGGCCCAGTTCGGTGCCCTTTGTCAAGCTATAAATGTATACACAGAACAATACAATTAAAAATACATCAGTGGAAATTCATCCATATGTGCATCAATTATTATGTGATAATTCATATTTATCAATTCTTATCAATGAAAATTCATCCATAATGACATCAGTTCTTATGTGGAAATTCATCCGTCATTTTTAATCCTAGTATGTATAATTTCATTGAAAGGAGACGTGTTCATGCTAATGATGCAGGTACTGCTCCCACATCATTGAAATACTTGAATTGACGGCATACAGAACCACAGACATCAATTCCTCCGTGGTAGTCCATCAACCGTATTCACACTTGCGTCTGATACACATTATTTCATTAAAGAGAACAGCTGCACGCTAGTGTCAAGGGTCATATTTGTACAATAGAGAAACATGATTAGAACCAATGAACCAATACATGATTAGAGGGACAAATTAATGGTTAGACAGGGTCAATACATGATTTAAGGGAGACAGGGAGGCACATGCTTCAGGATGTAACATGATTAGAGCACATAGTGGTGTCATATTCATGGTCTATGATTAAAGTCCGGTGTCATAATCACAGGAATTGCCCAATATGGCGTAGCACTCAAAATGTCATATGTGAGTACAAAACCAAGCAGCACGTATTAGGACTATAAGGCCATCTGGGATAGTGGCAACAGCGGTGGGGTTCTTGAGCACGGATGGCGCACGGCACCATATATTACACATAGTTGTAGAATACGGCTATAAATATTCCCGGTTGGTCCCCATGTAATTACCTGAGTGGCCGATCACGGTGCTTCAACGGTGTGTGGTGCATAGGAGGCACACCGTGGTGTTTTATGCAGAGTGTTACCAAACATCCGGCGTTAGCCGGCGTGTGTGGGGGCGGAAGTAGCGGGCGGTGTGTCGGGACTTGGCGCATACGCTCTGTCCCCTTGTGTCCGGAGGCGCCATCTTGGTTCCTGGTGCTGTGTGGGAGGAGAGGTTAGCGCATGCCCAGTAGTGTCTTGAATCTCCGACGGCCATTTTAGAGCCTGGGGACATCGGTAATTCATAGACATTATTCTAATTGGGGATGGTATATAAGCTGATTAATTCTAGTTGTTTTTAATTCACTCTATGTGGTGCTACTGGTTTTGTATGTCAAACACATGCATTTCTCATGCCTATGATCATGACTATGTACATCCTGGGAATGTATACTATACCCGTTGGCCGCAATACATTACATCCGACTATAGATGCTGATTGAGGGTTGTCTATAGTTAAGGTTGTACGTGGAATCATGGGGTTACGCTGCATGGGATATACCTATTGGAGAGAATGTAAAAAAGACGTATGAGTCAAAGTACTAAGCATTTATCAGGTTAGGCATACTTAAAATCCTTGTTAAGGCCTCCTGGGCCCAAAGTACCCAAGCGGCGGATCTATTGCATTCCCTCTCCGGGGGTTTGGGACCCAATCAATCACCTGAAAGTGTAATTGGCTGGGTGTTCCTGAAAGTGTTGTACTAGTGGGGCTTCCTTTTTGTTAGTACGAATATTAGACTTATGCTGGCTAATTCTGTCTTTTATTTTTTGTGTAGTTTCACCCACATACCCCAGGCCACAGGGGCATTTAATGAGGTAAATGACGTAATTCGTCATACATGAAAAGTGGCCCCTAATGTAGTACTTTTTTCCTGAGGAAAGAATGTCACAAAATAATTTCCTTTTGTGACATTACCACACTGGGCACACCCCAAGCATGGGTAAGTACTCAAGTTGGGTGATCCCGTGATGGTGCGTTGTGCATCATTTTTCATAGATCCAAGATCGGATCTCACCAGTCGGTCACGGATGATGGGTGGGCGTTTATAGGACATCAGGGGTCTAAGGTGAAAGACACTGGGGGTACTTCTCTGTAGGATCTGCCAGTGTCTATTCACGATTTTTGGGATGGAAGTACTCCAGGTGGAGTAGGTAGTCACACAAGGGATTCTGGTGTCTTGTTTGATTTCAGATTTGGATTTGGGTTTTAGGAGGTCATCTCTATTTGTGTTGTTCACACGTTGTGTTATTCATTTAGGCTAACCTTACTTTTGCTGTCTCGGGATTAGAAACTAATTCTCTTACCCCTCATTAATTATGATAATGGGAGGAAGTTGATTAGGCCCGGTGGATGGTAGCTCTCATATAACAGAAGACTATTTCTGTCTGTGGGTTTGGTAAACAGGTCATAATGTAGACGGCTATTTTCCACCTGGAGTAGAACTTCGAGGAACGGAATCTTTGTCTGACTAGTCTCCAAGGAGAAAGCAATGGATCCCACTGATGAGTTCAGGTCAAGATAGAAGTTCTGCAGATCTTCTAATGACCCCTGTCATAAACAAAAGACGTCATCAATATAACGTAGCCAGGTCTTTACACATTTATGAAACAAACAATGTGTATAAACAAAATGTTCTTCAAAGGCATTCATATATATGACCGCAAATGTCGGTGCCACATTACATCCCATCGTGGTACCTGAGACTTGTAGGTAGAAGTCATCCTCAAATTAAAAAAAATTGCTTTTCAACACAAAACTTAGTAGCTCTATGATAAAGAGATTTTCCTTGTGTGAGTATTCCTGGTGTTGCACCAGGATCTCCATGACAGTCTTAATGCCATCCTCCGTGGGAATGTTTGAATACAGACTGGAGACATCCATGGTAACCAGGACTGTGTCAGTTCTGTGGATGTCCAAACCCTTGGTTTTATTAATAAAGTCTGTAGTGTCCAAGATGAAGGATTTCCCCAATTGGGCACAGGGGCGTAAGAGCGTAATTACATAAGACAGATTTTATTTCTGCTGTGGGGTCATAACTGATATGTCGATAGGTATTGTTATCATTTAACTGTCTAATGATTTCTCTCCTATAGTCATCTCTGTTTAAAACCACAATTCCTGAGCCCTTATCTGCTGGTTTAATAACTATATCCTTGTTCTTCCTAAGGTTATTGAGGGCCCTTTGTTCTGATCTCTTAAGATTGTATCTCACCTTTGCGGATAATCCCCTTTTCTCTAGTTCCAGTAGGTCGGCTTTGACAAGGGTGATGTATGTCTTCACGGCATCGTTGTCGTGTGGTGGTTCGAAGGTGCTCTTAGGTTTGCATCTCGGGGTTCTTGCATGGAAGATAGTTGGAGTGGAAGTCGACTGTGTTTTGGCCCAACCGGGTTATCCAGTTTGATATGTGCTTTTAACCGGAGTAGGCGATAGAACTTGGCCATTTCCTGGTCCAATGTAAAAGGATCAGTGTGGTTGGTACTGGCGAAGCCTAGTCCTTTGTTTAGGACCATAATTGCAGTGGAGTCCAGTATGGTATCGGATAGATTAACCACCAGATTGGTTGACTCTTCTGGTGGTGGTCCCATGTTGTTATCTATCTGCCCCTATTGCTGGATCTGGTCTGTATCGGATCTTGTCTGTAGGTGTTGGGGTTGAGGTTGGAGTTGTCTCTTCCGATGTTTCCTCCCAGACCTCCTCGGCGTCTCCCTCGGCGTGGCCTGGGGTCTTCTAAAAAATCTGTGTCGCTGGTGTTGGAAGATCCAGAGGCCCTTGAGGGTGCCCGTTGGTGCGTCACTTGGGTTCGCTGTGGGGTTCTGTAGACGTATCCTGATTCGTAGTCTTGGCAATCTCGTAAAAATTTGGTGCGTTTACTATCTTCCAAGTTCCTTTTGAAGAAGTTTATCTTCTGGGTCCTGTTAGTTTTAATATTAGCACTTTCTTCGTCAGCAATATTGCCGAACAGAGTTTTCTCCTCTTTGGTTTTCCTGATCTCCCGATCGGCTCGTTCTAGGATCAGCAGGATGATATCAAACGATGCTTTGTTCAGGATTTTTTCAAAATTTTGGCAAAAGTCAGGGTCCTCTGAGAACAAAGTAGGGCGTAATTTACATCTCAGTCCTCTTGGGATGCGCCTGGTCCTATAGTATTCCGCCAATGTCACGGCATGAAGTTCCAGTGCAGTCACTTTCTTATACGTTTTTTCAAGAGTTGAAACAGATATATTCGATCGTTCGATGCTGTCACACTTGCAGTGATTCTTAGTGCATCTTCATCTGCATGTTCAGGATCTACGAATCAGGATACGTCTACAGAACCACACAGCGAACCCAAGTGACGCGCCAACGGTCACGCACAAGGGCTTCCGGATCCTCCAACACCAGCGATACAGATTTCTTAGAAGACCCCAGGCCACGACGAGGAAGACGCCGAGGAGGTCTGGGAGGAAACATCGGAAGAGACAACTCTAAACCCAACCCCAACCCCTACAGATGAGATCCGATACAGACCAGATCCAGCAACAGGGGCAGATAGATAACAACATGGGACCACCACCGGAAGAGTCAACCAATCTGGTGGTTAATCTATCCAATACCATACTGGACTCCACTGCAATTATGGTCCTAAACAAAGGACTAGGCTTTGCCAGTACCAACCACACTGATCCATTTACACTGGACCAGGAAATGGCCAAGTTCTATCGCCTACTCCGGTTAAAAGCGCATATCAAACTGGATAACCCGGTATGGGCCAAAACACAGTCGACTTCCACTCCAACTATCTTCCATGCAAGAACCCCGAGATGCAAACCTAAGAGCACCTTCGAACCACCACACGACAACGATGCCGTGGAGACATACATCACCCTTGTCAAATGTGACCTACTGGAACTAGAGAAAAGGGGATTATCCGCAAAGGTGAGATACAATCTTAAGAGATCAGAACAAAGGGCCTTCAATAACCTTAGGAAGAACAAGGATATAGTAATTAAACCAGCAGATAAGGGCTCAGGAATTGTGGTTTTAAACAGAGAGGACTAGAGGAGAGAAATCCTTAGACAGTTAAATGATAACAATACCTATCGACATATCAGTTATGACCCCACAGCAGAAATGAAATCCGTCTCATGCAATTTAGTATCACAAGCCCAAGGACAGAAAATAATTACAGACAAACTAGCTAATTCCCTTTTAATTGAGCACCCAAGAACCCCAGAATTTTATGTCTTACCCAGGGCTTTTTTTCTCAGAGAAAAGGTGGTGGAACTCACCCCCCCTCCCCTGGCCATGCCCCTACCCACCCCTAGAACCGCCCCCTAAAACCACCCTTTAGAGAACAGGGATGCAAGTAAAATTTGGGGGTGAGGGGGGGGGGTGGGGGCTATAAAATTCCAGCCCAGCAAAGAAACCCCCAGATGGGGATGGCACTGTTGATGGGGGCTCTGGGGATGGCACTGTTATGTGGGATCTGTGGCATCTATGGATGGCATCCACAGATTCCCCATCCTATAACAGTGCCATCCACAGACCCCCCCATCCTATAACAGTGCCATCCACAGACCCCCCCATCCTATAACAGTGCCATCCACAGACCCCCCATCCTATAACAGTGCCATCCACAGACCCCCCCATCCTATAACAGTGCCATCCACAGACCCCCCCCACCCAATAACAGTGCCATTCACAGACCCCCCACCCCATAATAGTGCCATCCGCAGACCCCCCCTTAACATTGTCATCCACAGACCCCCCATTGCTGCTCCAGTACAGTTATAAAATGTGTAATTCAATTAATAATGATTCATGCTGCCCCCTCTGTAGTATAACAGTCAATATATCCTACTCACAGGGCTACTGTTATATCGTAATGCAGGCCAGCCGGGCAGACGAGCGGCAGCATGACTGACTGACGTCACGTACCTGCGCCGCCTGCTTCATTCATAAAGGCCGGCCTGCATTACGATATAACAGTTGGCCTTTGAGTAGGATATATTGAATGTTATACTACAGAGGGGGCAGTATGAATCATTATTAATTGAATTACACATTTTATAACTGTACTGGAGCGGCGGGGCCGGAACACAGTGAACGCACCGGTCCCCAGCTCCTCCTCCCAGTCCCTTCCCGCTGATACATCGCAGCCTGCGATGCTGGAGCATGGCAGGCTGCGATGTCAAAAGGTGGCGGAACGCCGTTCCAGTGCGTTTCGCCAGAAAAAAAGCCCTGGTCTTACCTAAGATTCATAAAAGCCTAAAAAATCCCCCAGGCCGTCCCATAGTCTCAGGGTGTGATTCTGTGTTCCAACTAGCCGCAGTCCTTCTGGATAAGCTCTTACGCCCCTATGCCCAATTAGGGAAATCCTTCATCTTGGACACTACAGACTTTATTAATAAAACCAAGGGTTTAGACATCCACGGAACTGACACAATCCTGGTTACCATGGATGTCTCCAGTCTGTATACAAATATTCCCATAGAGGATGGCATTAAGACGGATGGAGATCCTAAGGCAACACCAGGAATACTCACACGAGGAAAATCTCTTTATCATAGAGCTACTAAGTTTTGTGTTGAAAAACAACAATTTTTTATTTAAGGATGACTTCTACGTACAGGTCTCAGGTACCGTGATGGGATGTAATGTGGCACCGACATTTGCGGTCATATATATGAATGCCTTTGAAGAACATTTAGTTTATACACATTGTTTGTTTCATAAATGTGTAAAGACCTGGCTACGTTATATTGATGACGTCTTTTGTTTATGACAGGGGTCATTAGAAGATCTGCAGAACTTCTATCTTGACCTGAACTCATCAGTGGTATCCATTGCTTTCTCCTTGGAGACTAGTCAGACAAAGATTCCGTTCCTCGATGTTCTACTCCAGGTAGAGAATAGCCGTCTACATTATGACCTGTTTACCAAACCCACAGACAGAAATAGTCTTCTGTTATATGAGACCTACCATCCACCGGGCCTAATCAACTCCCTCCCATTATCACAATTAATGAGGGTTAAGAGAATAGTTTCTAATCCCGAGACAGCATAGGTAAGGTTAACCCAAATGAATAATACATTTTCGGTTTGTGGGTTCCCATCCAAAATATTGAGAGAACACACACAACGTGTGAACAACACAAATAGAGATGACCTCCTAAAACTCAAATCCAAATCTGAAATCAAACAAGACACCAGAATCCCTTATGTGACTACCTACTCCACCTGGAGTACTTCCATCCCAAAAATCGTGAATAGATACTGGCAGATCCTACAGAGAAGTATCCCCAGTGTCTTTCACCTTAGACCCCTGATGTCCTATAAACGCCCACCCATCATCCGTGACCGACTGGTGAGATCCGATCTTGGATATATGAAAAAGGATGCACAACGCACCATCACGGGATCACCCACCTTGGGTACTTACCCATGCTTGGGGTGTGACCAGTGTGGTAATGTCACAAAAGGAAATTCTTTCACGCGCCCCTCCTCAGGGAAAAAGTACTACATTAGGGGCCACTTTTCATGTATGACAAATTACGTCATTTACCTCATTAAATGCCCCTGTGGCCTGGGGTATGTGGGTGAAACCACACAAAAAATAAAAGAGAGAATTAGCCAGCATAAGTCTAATATTCGTACTAACAAAAAGGAAGCCCCACTAGTACAACACTTTCAGGAACATAAACACACACCCAGCCAACTACGCTTTCAGGTGATTGATTGGGTCCCAAACCCCCGGAGAGGGGGGAGTCGCGATGATATGTTACATTCAAGAGAAATGCAATGGATCCGCCGCTTGGGTACTTTGGGCCCAGGAGGCCTTAACAAGTATTATAAGTATGCCTAACTTGATAAATGCTTAGTACTTTGACTCATACGTCTTTTTTACATTCTCTCCAATAGGTTTATCCTATGCAGCATAACCCCATGATTCCATGTAGAACCTTAATTATAGACAACCCTCAATCAGCATCTATAGTCTGATGTAATGTATTGCAGCCAATGGGTATAGTATACATTCCCAGGATGTACATAGTCATGATTATAGGCATGAGAAATGCATGTGTTTGACATACAAAACCAGTAGCACCACATAGAGTGAATTAAGTACAACTAGAATTAATCAGTAGAGATGTCCCGAACTATTCGCCGGCGAATAGTTCCCGGTGAACATAGCTTGTTTGCGTTCGCCGCTGCGGGCGAACATATGCGATGTTCGGTCCGCCCCCTATATGTCATCATTGAGCAAACTTTGACCCTGTACCTCACAGTCAGCAGACACATTCCAGCCAATCAGCATACCCTCCCTCCCAGACCCTCCCATCTCCTATCAAAAAGCAAGGACAGCATCCATCTTAGATTAATTCTGAAGCTGCAGTGTCACAAAGTTGTAATCGCAATGCGATCAATACAGGTTATATTTGCTAGCTTGAATTCGCAATGCGATTAATATAACCTGCATTATTCGCATTGCGATTACAACTTAGAACTGGGTTCCTAATGGTTATATTGATAGAATATAACGAAGATTGAGAATATAGTGCTATATTCGTTGTCAATTCTAGCAATACAACCATTAGGAACTCAGATCTAAGTTGTAATCGCAATGCGAATAATGCAGGTTATATTAATCGCATTGCGAATTCAAGCTAGCAAATGCAAGCTAAGTTCCTAATGGTTGTATTGCTAGAACTGACAAATATAACGAATATAGCACTATATTCTCAATCTTCGTAATATTCTAGCAATACAACCATTAGGAACCCAGCAGCTCTAAGTTGAATTCGCAATGCGATTAATATAACCTGCATTAATTGCATTGCTATTACAACTTTCTCAAATCCGACAGTACATTCTAGCATGGAGCCATTCCCATGGTGATGGGGACGCTCCATGAGCACGGAAGTCAGCAGAAGCTCTAAGTTGATTAATTCAAGTTCTATAAATCGCATTGCGATTTCTTCAGAACTTCTGCCGACTTCCGTGCTCATGGAGCATCCCCATCACCATGGGAATGACTCCATGCTAGAATGTACTGTCGGATTTGAGAAAGTTTAAATCGCAATGCGATTAATTCAAGTTCTATAAATCGCATTGCGATTTCAACTTACCACACTCTGCGTCAACTGCGTAATTTTCCATAGGTGTTTTGCCATGGATCCCCCTCCGGCATGCCACAGTCCAGGTGTTAGTCCCCTTGAAACAACTTTTCCATCACTATTGTGGCCACAAAGAGTACCTGTGGGTTTTAAAATTCGCCTTCCTATTGATGTCTATTGCGGTTCGCCTGTTCGCGAACATTTGCGGAAATTGGCGTTCGCGAACTGAAAATTTTATGTTTGCGACATCACTATTAATCAGCTTATATACCATACCCAATAAGAATAAGGTCTATGAATCACCGACGTCCCCAGGCTCTAAAATAGCCGTTGGAGATTCAAGACACTACTGGGCACGCGCCCACTTCTCCTCCCACACAGCACCAGGAACCAAGATGGCACCCCTGGACACATAGGGACACATAGTCCCAATGCATTGCCCGCTACTTCCGCCCCCCACGCACGCCGGCTAACGCCGGATGTCCGGTAACACTCTGCATAAAACACCACGGCGTGCCTCCTATGCACCGCACACCGTGAAATCACCGTGACCGGCACTCAGGTAATTACATGGGGACCAACCGGGAATATTTATAGCCATATTCTACAACTATGTGTAATATATGGTGCCGTGCGCCATCCGTGCTCAGGAACCCCACCTCTGTTGCCACTATCCCAGATGACCTTATAGTCCTAATACGCGCTGCTTGGTTTTGTACTCACATATGACATTTTGAGTGCAAGACCCTAACCATTCCCCCCCCCCCCCCCCCCGGGGTGAACAAAGGTGAAAACATTGTGGTTGTGATAGAGTACATGTAGCAGGGGAGCCTCCTATTGGGCAATTCCTGTGATCATGACACCGGATTTTAATCATAGACCATGAATATGACACCACTATGTGCTCTAATCATGTTACATCCTGAAGCATGTGCCTCCCTGTCTCCCTTAAATCATGTATTGACCCTGTCTAACCATTAATTTGTCCCTCTAATCATGTATTGGTTCTAATCATGTTTCTCTATTGTACAAATATGACCCTTGACACTAGCGTGCAGCTGTTCTCTTTAATGAAATAATGTGTATCAGACGCAAGTGTGAATACGGTTGATGGACTACCACGGAGGAATTGATGTCTGTGGTTCTGTAGAATCATGTGTTTCAATGATGTGGGAGCAGTACCTGCATCATTAGCATGAACACGTCTCCTTTTAATGAAATTATACCTACTAGGATTAAAAATGACGGATGAATTTCCACATAAGAACTGATTATGGATGAATTTTCATTGATAAGAATTGCTAAATATGAATTATCACATAAGAATTGATGCACATATGAATGAATTTCCACTGATGTATTTTTAATTGTATTGTTCTGTGTTTACATTTATAGCTTGACAAAGGGCACCGAACTGGGCCCGAAACGTTGCCATAAGCAATAAATGTCATGAGATTGTACCACTAGTAAAATAAAGATTGAATACAAAGCTACTTGCTGACTCCGGTGTGCTGTCTACAAACCACTAATATAAGCTATTGATTTACTCCGCGGGTGGAAGGAGCCTGTCAGGAGACGTGCACCCACAAAAGCACTTGACAAAACGTGTGCTGAGGTCTCATAACGATCAGAAGAGTTGCTGTATAAAGTTCGGGCCGTCTGTGCGCGCTTCCGGCTTTCACATCCTGCCGCTGCTCGCCTGTCTGCACTACTGCGCTCACCGCCTCATATGCGACGTGTCCACCAGGTGGAACTCCACCTTGCACATGCTGGACAGACTGTGCGAGCAGCAGCAGACCATAGTGGAGTTTCAGCTGCAGCACGCACTGGTCAGTCGCACTGCGGAACAGCACCACCAATGACTGGGCCTCCATGCGAGACCTGTGTGCCTGTTGCGCTGTTTCGGGTACTCCACCAACATGGCGATGACGCCGTTATCAGCTTTACACTACCACTTCTTTGTCTCCTTGAGAAAACACTTGATGTTGGAAGAGGAGGTGGCCCAGGAGAAGGAGGAGGAGGAAGAGGAGGCATTTTTAGCACTTTCAAGCCAGTCTCTTAGAAGTGACTCAGAGGGAGTTTTTTTGCAACAGCAGAGACCAGATACAAATGTGGCCTGCCAGGGCCCACTACTGGAGGACGAGGATGAGATGGAGGAGGATGAGGATGAGGATGAAGCACTGGGCCCATCACTGGTGCGTGGCTGGGGGGAAGCTTGTCCTTACCTCTGGGCAGCCTGGCACACATGAGCGACTACATGTTGCAATGCCTGCGCAACAACAGCAGAGTTGCCCACATTTGAATGTGTGCTGACTACTGGGTCGTCACCCTGCTGGATCCCCGGTACAAAGACAATGTGCCCACCTTACTGACTGCACTGGAGCGTGATAGGAAGATGCGCGAGTACAAGCGCACGTTGGTAGACGCGCTACTGAGAGCATTCCCAAATGTCATAGGGGAACAAGTGGAAGCCCAAGACGAAGGCAGAGGAGAAGCAAGAGATCGGCAACGCAGCTGTGTCACGGCCAGCTACTCTGAGGGCAGGGTTAGCATGGCAGAGATGTGGAAAAGTTTTGTCACCACGCCACAGCTAACTGCACCACCACCTGATACGGAACGTGTTAGCAGGAGGCAACATTTCACTAACATGGTGGAACAGTATGTGCACACCCCTCCACGTACTGACTGATGGTTTGGCGGCCTCAAATTGTCCACGTGGCCAGAGCTAGCTTTTTTTGCCTTGGAGGTCCTTGCCTGCCCTGCGGCCAGCGTTTTGTCTGAACGTGTATTCAGCACGGCAGGGGGCGTCATTACAGACAAACGTAGCCGCCTGTCCACAGCCAATGTCCATCCCTTGTGCAGATTAGACATTTAAACTATCTTCCCTTAACCATATATTCTTGTACTCCAGGGCAGTTCTTCATTCAATCCTCTTATTTTAATTTTGCCATTATATTGCGGGGCAACCCAAAGTTGAATTAACCTCTCCTCCGTCTGGGTGGCAGGGGCCTAAATATCGTAAACTAGCCTGATTCTAGCCTGATTCTCTGCTATGCGACCTCTCTCCTCTGTCTGGGTGCCGGGGCCTACATATCTGAAAGTGGCCTGTTCCAGTAGCGGGTGACATGAAGCCTGATTCTCTGCTATGGGACCTCTCTCCTCTGTCTGGGTGCCGGGGCCTAAATATCTGAAAGTGGCCTGTTCCAGCGGTGGGTGACATGAAGCCTGATTCTCTGCTATAGGACCTCTCTCCTCTGTCTGGGTGCCGGGGCCTAAATATCTGACAGTGGCCTGTTCCAGTGGTGGGTGACATGAAGCCTTATTCTCTGCTATGGGACCTATCTACTCTGTCTGTGTGTCATGGGCCTAAATAAGTAAAAGTGGCCTTCTCCATCAGTGGGTGACATGAAGCCTGATACTGTGCTATGCGACTTCTCTCCTCTGTCTGGGTACCGGGGCCTAAATATCATAAAGTGGCCTGTTCCAGTGGTGGGTGACATAAAGCCTGATTCTCTGCTATGGGACCTATCTCCTCTGTCTGTGTGTCATGGGCCTAAATAAGTAAAAGTGGCCTGTTCCAGTGGTGGGTGACATGAAGCCTGATTCTCTGCTACGCGATCTCTCTCCTCTGTCTGGGTGCCGGGGCCTACATATCTGAAAGTGACCCGTTCCAGTGGTGGGTGACATGAAGCCTGATTCTCTGCTATGAGAACTCTTTTTTTATAATAAAATTACAAAATGTTACATAAATAATTACAAGTACAGACAAACAAAACTTAAACATAGACAGCATTCCAGCTGCCCCAGCCACATTCACACACACATTCATACCTACATATAAAACTACAAACCTACAATCTACAATAAATAACCTACAATAAATAGCCTAAAATAAATAAAACGTACCCAGCCGGTTCGGCCGAAATAACCTAACCCAAAGAAATTGAAATAAAACACAGAATAAAAATCTAACTGAAACAAAAATCTGGCTACTTCGCCATAACTTAACTCCAGGCAACTTATATATATACATTTTTTTTTATATATATAAACAACACTACAAACTACAAACTTACCCTACCCTAACCTAACCTGTCCCTAGCCATTCCCTATCCTAAACTAAAACCCCTTCTGACTCAGGGGTGATTTCAGCCAGGAATGCCGACAACCTGTCCCGATCCAGATCCCTCTTTCCCAAGAGGCACGAGTAAAAGGATCTGACGACTTCCAGGATCCCTGATCTGGACCTGTTCTGCGATCCCGTACTATCAACCAGTCCTGTTATTAACTTACTCTTCATTGACATCTTACAGTTTCTGTAGGGGTCGGGCGAGCGGTACCTCCCGAAGTCCCTCTCAAAAACTAAAGATGTGTGCCTATCATACTGGCACCTCTTGAGCAAAGATTTCACTCTGGAGATATCCTCGCGGCTACCTCCAGTCGAGACCAGACCTTCGAGTTTCCTCCTCAGACTCTGATACAGGCGGTACCTGTCCAGAGACCTGAGGCTCGAGAGCTGGCGGAAGAACTTTGCGGCCCGGTCTTTAAATACCTCCCACCACTCTGACTTAGTGTCACAGAGATCCAGCAAAGCTACCTGACTCTGAAGAAAGTCCTCAAAGGATTGTCTCACCTCTGCTTCCTCCAGGACTCCCGCATTCAGCTTCCAGTAACCTCTTCCCATTTGGGGGGATTCTGAAATATTCAGAGAATACAGTGGTCGGAGAATTCTACCTCTACAACCCTTAAGGGCGAGAAGGTAGCCTCCTCCTTAAAAAAAAAAACCTATCTATTCTAGACCTAATCTTATTACCTCTGTAGTAAGTGAAACCACCGTGGTCTGGGGTGTGCCTAATGTGGACATCCACCAGACGAGCCTCACTAGCTATACTGTTTAAAGCTATACTATCATAAGCCAGCCGGTCTCTAGTGCCTCCCCTATCCTGGGACCTTAGGACAGTGTTAAAGTCCCCACCAAATACCACTTGCCGGCTCGTAAAAAGGAAAGGCTTGATCCTCATAAAGAGACATTTCCTGCCCCACCTGGACTGGGGCCCGTAGATATTGATCAGGTGCAGTTCCTGTCCCCTCATGAGGATATCCAAGATCAAACACCTCCCCATTTCTAGTTCAACCATCCGTCGGCATTCTACCGGTACGGTAAAAAGAACCGCCACTCCGCTATACGGCTCAGCCGCAAGAGACCAGAAGGAGGGCCCAGATCTCCACTCCCTCTTCGCTTTATGGACTTCTGCCAAGTTTGACAGTCTGCTCTCTTGCAAAAATAAAACATCAGCTTCAACTCGGCTGAAAAAAATCAAAGGCTGTGTAACGAGCCGCATCAGATTTAATGCTGGCGACATTAATGGTCGCCAGTGTCAGCTGAGTGGGGACCGCCATACTTGGTGTTTAAGCTAGATGTCCTCCTTCCTTCCCAACCTTCTTACCCCTCCCGGGGCTATCCTCTAAAGCGGTACACCCTCTTTTGAGGGAGACGGTGGTGTCCATTCCATCTGTCACCACCGCTCCCTCTTGCGTACCGCCCCTGGATTTCTCAGTTCCAGGAATCGGATTTGCCTCCTCTTCTGGGGACCTTACATCCTCACCAGAGAGGGACACGGGGCCTCCTGAAGGCCCTCCCTCCTTCGCCTCTGGTACCCCACTTCTTACCTCCTCCTCAGATGAAGAGGAGGTGGCGGTCTCATCCAAAGTGAGATACCAGTTTGAGAGCTCTAGAGGGGAGCCGGTTTCGCCTTCCCTGGCTACTTTGGTCGGGCTCTTTTGTTTTTTTTTTAGTACCGTTTCCTTCTATTGATGTTAGACCCAGTCTCACTACCCTCTGCTGTACTTTTGTAGTGTGAAAACTGGGTCTCATCGGGTCGTTCTAGTCTCCTGATCTCCGCGCTTAGCTCCCTTTCCCCTAGGGTCTCTGAACTACGGGAGTCAGCCACTTGGGGAGGGGCAGACATCACCCCATTGTGGCGGGGTTCCTTCTGTTCCCTCTCCGCCTCTGCCGGGACGGACCGCTGTTGGTCTTCACTGACCACTTAACTTGACTGTCTCTGCCAGAACCCGCCTCAGCCGAAGAGACCTCCCGGCCCACTCCTGCATGAGCTCAGGCCGCATTGACCTCAGAGAGGGGACAGCGACTAAATGGGTGTCCGAGCACACCACACAAGTTGCACCTAATCTCCCCACAAGTTGACCTGTCCCTCCACACAACGCGCACTTCTGCACTTGGTAGCTGGCGCTGAAGTGTGAAGGGCTGCCACACTTGTGAGAGAGCTTAGGCTGCCCCCTGTAGAAAACCAGGATCCTAATCCGGCCGATGAAGGCAGAGGATGGAATGTGGGAAACCGTGCTTCCTAGACATTTCAACTTGACATTGAAAGTCCAGGCTCCCGACCAAATGCCAAATTCGGCATTTGGCAGGTTTTTGGATGGTACACCCTGGACGTCCCCATACCTGCTTAGCCACGTCAGAATGTCAACGCAAGAAAGTGATTTGTTACAGGTTAAAACGGTCACCTTCTTGACGTTGTTCTGCCGGGTTATCGCCTGAGCGAAAAAACCCTTCCAATCCGGTAAGTTCTTCACCAGCTCATACCCAGACCAGAAAAGCTCTAGGCCCTCCGGCCGGGCAAAGCTGACGTCGAACTCCTTGGTACCAATGCATGTATCAGATGTCAGCCACCCTGAAGCCCATCTCAAGCAGGAGCTGCACCACCCTCTTTCTCGTAGGGCAGGCATCATTGCTTCTCCACTTGAGACAAACTACATTACGCCTGGTCCCAGGGCCGGTTGTAGGCAGGGACCATGTGGTCTCGCCCCCCCTTTCCTCTCGGAAAGCTCGCAGGCCATGCCTGTTTATTCATAAGGATAGGTCCACCTTCTCTCCCTCTACTGTTAAAGAGCTCTCCCCCTTTTTGAGGGCCTCCAGGTGTCGCCATTGCAAGTCACCAACCGTGACTCCTGGGAATGAGGAAGCCAACGAGGATAGCCCCTACCCCCCATGGTCGCAGCCACACTGGCATAACTTCTGCCAGGTGTTACGGCCGCAGGAGGGGCAACTGAACCCCCCCCCCCCACTACACTAGTACCAGATGCCACGTCAGATCCCTCCGGAAGGCGAACACCAGGAGCCGCAGCCGCCACTCCCAGCATCCATCCCACCTTTGGGACCCATTGCAGCACCTTCACCAACACCCCTACCAACACCCTGCACACATGCACCCTCTCCCCCTGCTGGGACAGCTGGTGCAGCAGGTGTCATCTTATTACCTTTAATATTTTTATTGCTATTACCTTTTTTTTATTATCCCTGACTTTATTTGCTTTGCTATTATTTACTTTATTAATTACACTGCCATTTTCAGTGCCACTGGCCAAGCCCCCCTCCCCTGCTGCCCTCAAAATTTGGGCATTAATGACCATACTCCTCCCCTCCCCAGCACTTAATTCAGCGCTGGAGGAGGCAGAGACAGAGGGGGCGTGTCCAGTGACGAGTCTGGTGCCAGCAGCTGAGGAAAGAGGTTGTGTTTTCCAGAGCTCCTGAACCTCCAAGCACAGTCTTCTCCGGGGAGTTTCATACCACCTGCTCCCCAGAAGGAGTTCCAGACTTGTGTGGAGTTTTTTCCATCTCTCCCCAGCCCAGGCCCTACCTCTCCTTAGGGAGTTGGTAGGGACCTGGGCCATGAGCTCACGCTCAGGCAAGGCCCAGGATCCTGCTTCCCGGGGTAGGCCGGCGGGGAGTAGGGGAGGTGAACTACCGGCCTCAGCAGCATCATCATCATCATCAGCCTCCCTGGGGCCTGGAAGATCTAGCAGGTATGAAGTCTGTGGAGCCCCTGCAACCCCAGGGAGTGAAAAGAGCTCCACAGAAGCCATGTCCATCGGCGGCAAGAGAGGGGTGAGTGCTCCTGGAGGGAAGCCAGGGCCAGCGGTCGCTGGATGGGGCGAGATGAAGCCCGGTGAGCCAGCTACCACCTTTGGCTCCCGCATCCTGGCGTACCTCAAGGAGTACGAAGACCTCGGCAAGTCCTTGAAAGGGCTCCGGGAGGAGCTGAAGGATCAGAGGTTCAAGGCGGACAGAGCCTCCAGAAACCGTCGCCCGGAGATCTCCGCCAGGATTAAAAAACTTAAGGCGGCGGTGGCCAAGCTGGAGGAGAGAAGGGCCTGCATCCTTTCAAACAGTGGGCTTTTCCGGGAAAAACTCCTGAATGAGGCGCGGTTTGCTGAGATGGCGGGCGGCAAAAAAGCAGAGAAAGAAATATCGGTCGCAGAGGACGCAGAGGAGGAGGAGGAGGAATCTGGGGCCAGGAGGACCTCGTCTGTCGGGCCTTCGTTGCTGCCGGAGCAAGTCAGCCTGCCCCCCACTAGCTCAGATGATGAGGACACTGACTGCGAGAGCAGTGGTGTGGGGGGCAGCTGATGGAGCAGATTAGAATGCTGGAGTCCCCAAGGGTGCACATGGAAAACATGGTCTTTGGGGACGAATTGCTGACAGACGAGGCTGGTCCCAAGAAAGGAAAGACAAAGGAAAAGAAGAAGAAAGACAATGTGAGTGAGACCAAGATGATTTTTGTTCCGTACCATATGCGCTCTGGGCCAGCTGCAAAGTCTGCTCAGGGCGCAGACCCCGTCAACCTCCCAGTCCCGGTCTCTGAAGTGGGATCGGAACGTAGAGGTGGGGAGAACAAAAGACTTAGGATGGCGCCGGACGCCGTCCTCGCTGGTAGCGAGGGGGGTGTGGAAGTGAAAGTAGCATCGAGAGAGGGGGGGGGAGGAGGGAGCGCTCCGGTGCGGCTCTAAAGAAAGGGGAAGGTTCCTTTACGGTAGGGGGGCAGCAGGTAGATCTGGCCTTTTGGATAGAAAGGTTTGGCTTGCGTGCCTTCCGAGAGCAAGCGAGACCACCTGGTCCTCACCTACAACCGGCCCCGGGCCAACCAGACGGAATGTTGTCTGTCTGAAGTGGAGAGGCGATGAAGCCTGCCCTACTAGGAAAAGGGTGGCGGAGCTTCTCTTTCAGATGGGCATCAGGGCGTGTGATATCTTTGCCCTGATACATCCGTTTGGTACCCGGGAGTTCGATGTCAGCTTTGCCCGGCCAGAGGGCCTTGAGCTCTTCTGGTCTGGGTATGAGCTGGCAAAGGACCTACCAGATTGGAAAGGGTTTTTCGTGCAAGCGATAACCCGGCAGAGTGAGGTCAAGAAGGTGACCGTTTTGACCCGTAATGAGTCACTTTCTTGTATAGACATCTTAACGTGGTTGAGCAGGTACGGGGAAGTCCAGGGTCTTCCTAGTAAGAACCTAGACGAGTACGGCATCTGGTCGGGTGCCTGGACGTTTCAGATGAAGTTGAAGCGTTCCGGGGGGTCAGCTTTTCTCGGAAGGGATAGAATCATGGTGTTCTACAGGGGACAGCCTAAGCTGTGTTACAAGTGTGGCAGCCCTTCACACTTTAGTGCCAGCTGCCAAGTGCAGAAGTGCGCATTGTGTGGAGGTGAAGGTCATCTAGCCGCATCTTGTAAGCAGATTAGATGTAACCTGTGTGGTGAGCTGGGTCATCCATTCAGCCGTTGCCCTCGCTCTATTGCTAACGTGGCTCGGGCACGCGCAGAGGTGAGCCGGGAGGCCCCTGCTGCCGAGGCGAGTAAAACTGGCGAAGGTAGTAGAGCAGAGGGGTCCGTGAAGAAGAAGGTTAGCCCGTCCCAGCAGAGGCGGAATGAGAGGCGCCAAATGGAGAGGGGACGGGTGGAACCCCATCCTGGGGTGATGTCTGTTCCCTCCCAAGAGGCTGCCTCTCCTGGGACTAAGACCCTGGGGGTAGCGGCGGTGAATGAGGAACTTAAGAGACTAGCCCGTTCCGAGGTGTCTCTGTCCTCCTGCTACGAAAGTGCGTCAGAGGGGGAGGCGACAGAGCCAAATAAAAGGAAATGTCTGACCAAAAAAAGATCTAGCCCGGCCAGAGTTGCCGGGGAAGGTGAAGCCAGCTCCCCCCTGGATCTCTCCAATCTTGGTTCTCTTCCCCTGGATCTTTCCAACCAGTACCTCATCTTGGATGAGATCTCCGCCTCTACTCCTGATGGGGAGGAGGTTGAAGGTGGGGTGCTAGAGGGGCAAGAGAAGGAGCCTCAAGAAAGACCCGCGCCTCTCCCTGGTGGGGATGCAGGGTCCTCAGGGGTAGAGGCGGGTCCAGCTATTGGAAATGGGAACGACAAGGGTGGTGCGGAGGGGGAGATGGGGGTGACCAATGTGATGGACACCACCACCTCTCTCAAAAGAAACCGGACCACCTTAGAGGACAGCCCCGGGAAGGGTAAGAAGAACAAGGATAAAAAAGGGAGAAGGAGGGGGAGGAGGTAGGCCGTCTAACTCGATCACCCTTTATGGCGGCACTCACTCCGTTGACTCTGGGGACTATTAATGTCGCCAGTATCAAGTCAGATGCGGCTAGATTTGCAGCCTTTGATTTTCTCAGCCGTGTTGAAGCCCACATTTTATTCTTGCAAGAGACCAGGCTGCCAGATTTGGCGGCCATACATAAAGCAAAAAAGGAGTGGAGGTTAGGTCCATCATATTGGTCTCTTGCGGCTGAGCCGTATAGCGGAGTGGCGGTGCTTTTTACCACACCAGTAGAAAGCAGACGGGTGATCGAATTAGAAATGGGAAGGTGCTTGATCTTAGATGTCCTCATGAAGGGACAGGAACTTCATTTAATAAACATCTATGGTCCCCAAACCAAGTGGGACCGTAAGAGTCTCTTCATGAGGATAAAACCCTTCCTTTATACGAGTCGGCAGGTGATCTTTGGCGGGGACTTCAATGCAATCACGAGGTCCCAAGATAGGGGAGGCGCCACAGATCGGCTGGCTTATGATAGTATAGCCCTGAATAGCATAGTTAGTGAGGCTCGTCTGGTGGATGTCCACATTAGGCACACCCCAGGTCACGGTGGTTTCACTTTTTTCCGAGGTAGCCAGATCAGGTCTAGAATAGACCGCTTTTTTTAAAGGAGGAGACTACTTTTTCACCTTTGAGGGTTGTTGAAGTGGAATTCTCCGACCACTGTCTAATTATGTTTTCTTTGAATATTTCAGAGTCCCCCCAAATGGGAAGGGGTTATTGAGAGCTAAATTCGGCCCTCCCTGGACAGGTATCGCCTGTATCAGGGTCTGAGGAGGAAACTCGAGTGTCTGGTCTCGACTGGAGGTAGCCGAGAGGAGATCTCCAGGGTGAAATCCTTGCTGAAGAGGTGCCAGTATGATAGGCACACATCCTTGGTTTTTGAGAGGGACTTCGGGAAGTACCGCTCGCCCGACCCCTACAGAAACTGTAGGATGTCAGTGAAGAGTAAACTGGTGATGGGTCTGATTGATGGTACAGGATCTCTGAATCGGTCCAGATCGGGGATCTTGGAAGTTGTCAGATCTTTCTACTCGCACCTCTTGGGGAGGAAGGATCTGGATCGGGACAAGACTTCGGCTTTCCTGGCCGAGGCTATCCCTGAGTCAGGAGCTCATCTCTCTCTTGATGTTTTGACAGAAGAGATCAGAGAAGAGGAAGTTAGCCGGGTGATCGAAGGGCTCGCCCTCAAGAAGTCACCAGGGCCGGATGGCTTAACATCTGAGTTTTACAGGGCCTACAAGGACTCCTTAGTTCCCCTCTTGACCAAGGTTCTTAATGAGTGCCTATCCTCGGGTACTCTGCCAAGGTCGATGAGGAGGTCAGCCCTGATCCTTCTGTCAAAAGGTAAGGATCCGAGCAGTGTTGAGAATTGGCATCCCATAGCGCTTCTCAACACAGATAGGAAGATTCTGGCCAGGATACTGTTTAATCGGTTGGTGGAATTTGCACCCCGGCTCCTTTCGGGCACCCAACATTGCTCAGTTCCAGGCCGGAGCACTTTTAGTGCTGTACTCGGTGTCAGAGAGGCAGTGGAACGGAGTAGGGCGGGAGGCTGGAAGGGGTACTTGCTGTCCTTGGATCAAGCAAAGGCCTTTGATCGGGTTAACCACGAGTACCTCTGGTCGGTCCTTCTGAGATATGGCCTGCCGGAAGGGTTTGTCAATTGGTTAAAGATCTTATACTCAGGGGCAGAGAGTTTCCCGCTGGTGAACGGTTGGTCGGGCAATTCCTTTGAGGTCGGGTCTGGAGTCTGCCAGGGTTGTCCTTTGAGCCCGCTTTTATATGTGTTCGCGTTTGATCCTCTTCTAAAGAGGCTTGATCGTGGACCGTTGGCGGGAGTCGGGATGGATCCGGCGGAGCCAGAAGCCACTCTTAGGGTTGTGGCGTACGCTGACGATGTCACTGTTTTCATGTCCTCGAGAGAGGAGGCGGAATATGTGATGTCTGAGGTGGGGCACTACTCGGAGGCTTCCGGGTTGTTGATCAACCGGGATAAGTGTGAGAGTCTCTGGCTGGGAGGCGGAGATCCATCTTTTGTTCTCCCGGACACCCTTCCAGGGCCCCAGCCGTCAGCTAAAATACTAGGCGTGCATTTTGGTCATGGGGATTACCCCACTCAAAATTGGGATGACAGGCTTAAGATCGCCGCTTTGACCCTCAGGGAAAGGGTGAACCTGATCAAGACTTACCTTCTCCCTCTGCTGATCTATTTGGCCAGTATATGTATCCTACCAGAACCTCTCTGGACTCGGGTCTACAGCCTGTTCTTCCAACTGTTATGGGGGAATAGGCTGAACCTAGTCAGGAGGGAAGTGACTTATCGCACGAGGAGACTAGGGGGGTTGGGTATGGTCAACCCTGTGGTGTTCCTTGTGAACACCTTTGTTAAGATCAACCTAGCAGACCTCTGGAAGGAGAGGGCTCCTCCGTGGATAGTCTCTTGCAGGGGTTGGTTTCGGCCTTTCTTCCAGCAATGGGAGACTGGAGGGCGTGTGAAGGATTTGCGTACGCCGCACGGATATCTCCCGGCTTATGTCACCCCGACTCTGAAGGTGATCCGCCGGTGGGGTTTGGGGGTGAGGGAGATCAGGACCCTGTCAAGGAGATCCCTTGACGAGAGGGTCTTGTTGACCCACTTCCATAAGCCCCTGGCCCTTAAGGATTGCCCAAGTCGGGATCTAGACAGGGGGTTGCAGTTGTTAAATTCAGCAAGGATCCCCTTGAAGTATTGGGACTTGACTTGGCGCTGCTCCATCGGCTGGCCTAGGCTGGCCGACCTCTCCTATGCGGAGTGGGCCTATGGAATATTCAAAGGCCTGGGTAGGCCTTGCACTGCATTTTTAGTTAGTATAGTGGTTAGGTTTTTCATGTGGAATGCACGGTGTTTAGTGTCCACCCAACAGAAAGTCCTCCCTGTGGAAGAGGTAAGTAGGAACATCCTAGGTGACCTGGGGAAGGTCGGTTCTCTTGAGTGCGAAAGACTGGGTACGGGTGGAGCCTCTTACCTCTGGAGGGGCTTCACCTTTGATGTACCTTAGTCAAGTAGTACTCTTTCCTGGTGGTGGGCTAATGCTGGCACATTAGACTTTTTGTTTTGAAAAAGATAAAAGTTTTGAAGAAGGGTTTCAGGTGAACTGAACCTAGGCCTTCGGATAATGCGTAATGTTGTTATTTGTAGGTGTTGTTATTATTATTGGTATATTGTGTATATTGTATATATTGTATAATTTGTATTATAGTAGGGTAAGAGGGTTATAGTTAGGTTGGGTGGGCAGGGGGGGTATTTGTGTGAGGAGGCCTGCATCCAGCCCTGGACTATGCGGACATGGGAGGACATGGGGCGAGGGGCTGGATGTGGGTGGTGGAGGAGGGCTGGCCTCGGACTATGCGGACATGCAACAGACATGAGGCGGAGGTCAGCCCTGGGTGTTTGGGGGAGGTGAAGGATAATTAAGTTGTTAGGGATAGAGTAGGATAAGTGGTTATGATTATAGGTGATTATAGGTGTATTCTGTTATTTATTTATAAAATATATATATATATATATATATTAAAAAAGGTGATGGGAGAAAAAAAAATTAAAAAAAATTAGTTTGACAAGTTGTCTTTTATTTTATTTTGTTTAGCTTTGTTTTATTCTATTTTGCTTTGGTATTATATATATATATTGTATATAGGGTTTCAGTCAGACCGGATGGTTAAGTTTCCTTTTGTTTTTGTATTTGGTTATTAACTTAATTTTTCAGTTTTAGGCATGTATGAAGAAAGAAAGGAGTATGAATGAAGCTGGGCCAGTTTGGGTTTATGTGTTATGTATAATGCTGTGTTGTGTTTATATTTTACTATGGTAAGTTTTGTATTTTCTTATAAAATTTAATAAAAAAAGAGTTCCAGTGGCAATGTACATCGCCATATGTTCTGGCGCAATGCAGCCTTTTTTAGTAAAGGACTGGAGCGCCACAGACACATCTTTCCCGGGAGCTCTGGCCTCTGGCTCCTCTATACGCAGGCGCTTGCCCCCTGCACTTACACATCCATTCATTGCTTCGGGAGCGTGTCCAGAAGCACGGCCGGGCACCTCCCTGGCCACGCCCAACTGGCGCGCCGATAGGAGGACGCCCGGACACACCTCCAGACACGCCCCCGGCCGCACCTCCGGCTTCACTCACCGCCGCTTCCCCTGATCCCCGCCGCACATTTGCAGCCGCAGGCGGGGACTCAGAGCCATCACCGCCCTGTGTAGGAGGGATGTTAACCTCATCACACCGCACCACCCTACATACCGGCACGGCAGGCAGGGCAGTGGATGACACGCCGATTGGAGTGGTGGGCGGGGCCTCCTGATGTTCCGACCCGCCCCCTCCACTTTCAATGGGCAACCTCCGACCTCCTCTCCCCGCAGCACCTCCTCCCTGCCTCCGCAAGCAGGGACGGCGTCCGGCGCCATTTTGGAGCGCTCAATCTCCCCGCTCCTCCACTCAGACACCACCTCAGATGCCGAGCAGGGGAGTTTAGCGGGATACACGCTTGGTGTAGACTTTTCAGCCCCCACCAAGCGTGTAATTGACACATAGACATAGTGTGTCTGAATATTCTCTGTGTTCTTCTTGTTGTTGTTTTTCTTTTTCTTGCCACTACTTTCTTCAAGCAGATCATCCCCAAAGGCGAAGTTTTGGAAGTCCACCTTAGGCGATTCCAATAACCGGATTTCTTGCAACAACCCACGGCCATCTTCCTCACTGCCTTCTTCCTCCTCCATTGCTGAGGCCTCATCTGATGATGGTAAGTGTACTTGTTCTGGCGGAAAGCCACTGTATCTCTCAAATGATGTTTTTGTTTCTTTTACCGGGGTCACAGGGGGGGCTGGTTCAGGCTGTAAGGTTTGGGGGCCTGCCTGGAACGCTAGAGATTCAGAGTCTTCCAACTCCTCAATCTCACTCTCTGAATCCCCGCACGGCTCCCCTCTCCTCACAGCCTCCATTTCCCTGAACCGATCCCCATTTAATAATTTTTCCTTGAAAGGATCGCTACCCATCCAGCAACTGTTCTTGCCGCCTCAAGGAGGCCTCCAACTCTTCCTTCAACCCCCTAATTTTTTCATTAAAGGGGTATTCCCATATTGCTACTTCATTCTCAATTGCTGCCAGCTAGCTGGTAACTTCCTGCTTTTCTGCAGATAAGGCTGGGCGGGCTTAGGCAGCTAGAGTGAAGCCTGGCCACGCCTCCTTATGACATCACACTGAGAGCTGAGTCCTGCATGCTAGTTCATGTGAAGAGTATGACTCATCAGTCTGCAGTGTCTGAGGGGAATGGTCACTCAGAGAGCCATGTGAAGTGAGCTCAGTGCACAGTTTTACACACAAAATCTCTGTCTGATCTTTTACAAACCCATTCTGTGCATCAAAAACTATAATTCCATATTATACATTAGCCCAAAAGCTTGACCAACCCCCACCCACCAGCACTGATGCAGATTTGTTTCCATTACAGCTGTGCTCCAGTTGTGTATAAACCTCACACTATGTATCTTTATAGATGCATATACAGCTCAGCTACATGTGTCTTCTCCAGTGTCTGAAAAGCTTCATATACAGCTCTGCTACATCTGTCTGTTTCTCTCTTCAAACAGCACTGTATCAGAACAGCCGCATAGTCAGCTCTACTACATCTGTTTCTCGCTTCAAACAGCACTGTATCAGAACAGCCGCATATTCAGCTCTACTACATCTGTTTCTCTCTTCAAACAGCACTGTGTCAGAACAGCCACATATTCAGCTCTACTACATCTGTTTCTCTTTTCAAACAGCACTGTATCAGAACAGCCGCATATTCAGCTCTACTACATCTGTTTCTCTCTTCAAACAGCACTGTATCAGAACAGCCGCATATTCAGCTCTACTACATCTGTTTCTCTCTTCAAACAGCACTGTATCAGAACAGCCACATATTCAGCTCTACTACATCTGTTTCTCTCTTCAAACAGCACTGTATCAGAACAGCCGCATATTCAGCTCTACTACATCTGTTTCTCTCTTCAAACAGCACTGTATCAGAACAGCCGAATATTCAGCTCTACTACATCTGTTTCTCTTTCACCAGCATTGATGCTGACCTGCCACATATACAGCTCTGCTACATCTGTTTTTCTATTCAACCAGCACTGCGTCAGAACAGCCGCATATTCAGCTCTACTACATCTGTTTCTCTCTTCAAACAGCACTGTGTTAGAACACCCGCATATTCAGCTCTGCTACATCTGTTTCTCTTTCACCAGCATTGATGCTGACCTGCGACATATACAGCTCTGCTTCATCTGTGTCTCTTTCACCAGCATTGATTCTAAACCGCCACATACACATCTCTGCTAATTCCGTCTATTTCCTTCACCATTAGTACTGTGGCTGAACAGCGCTTATTCAGCTCTGCTACATCTAAATCTATCTTTCACCCGCATTGATTGTAAACCGCCACATACACATCTCTGCTAACTTCGTCTATTTCCTTCACCATTAGTACTGTGGCTGAACAGCAGCTTATTGTTGCCGCAGTTTTTGTTCACATTTTTTTTATACTTTTCTTTTAGTCATTTTATTCTAGTAGGAAAGTTTATGGGAAAAGGCTTGAAAAAAATGGCATGGACTCAAAAAAACGCACCAAGAGTTATAAAAATGCCTCCCCCCCCAACCCAAATAAAAAAAAAAACCTGTTTCTGAGTAGTTGCCTCATAGAACATTATTATCAGAGTGGCCCCTTTACACGCAGGAATAATCCCAGCACAGAACCGGGTGGCATTGTGCCCTTCACCGTCTCACGAGTGCTGTTTAGGGCAGCCTGTATTCTGTAAATGGCCGGCAGGACGGCTCTGCCAGCTGCTCTGCTATTACTCCTCCACCCTTATTATACAAGGAAATTGCTTAGAATGCAATCCCCTAATCTGTAGTTGGATCCCATGGCGAGGATCCTGCGGCCTCCCCTATACACAGTGTTCAGCCTATAGCCGCACTGTTTGGCCCGATTAATTATTACTGGTTCTAGTCTTCACTGGCGTGTCGGTGGTTAAAGGGTTTCTACCACCTCATTTGGACCTATGTCTGCTCTACCTAAGGCCCCATGCACACGGCCGTTGTTCACAGCCGTGTGCGGGCCGTGGAACCGCGGCCTGGATCCCTCCTGAGAGCAGGAGCGCACGGCGTCACTGGTTGCTATGACGCCGTGCGCTCCCTGCTGCCGACACAGTACAGTAATACACTGGTATGATCTATACCATGTATTACTGTACTGTGCCGGCAGCAGGGAGCGCACGGCGTCATAGCAACCAGTGACGCCGTGCGCTCCTGCTCTCAGGAGGGATCCAGGCCGCGGTTCCACGGCCCGCACACGGCTGTGAACAACGGCCGTGTGCATGGGGCCTAACCATGCTATTCTAAGACCTTTGTGTGCAGCCGTTACACAAAAAAAAAACTACTTTTATTGCTATGCAATTGAGCCTCTGGGTGCTATGGGGGCGTCTTTTCAGCACCTAGAGGCTCTGTCTACTCACCCTGTATTCCGCCCCGCTCGTCCGTCAAGCCGCCCATCTCCTTTAGATTGCCAGCCTCCATCTCATTCATTCGCCGAATTCTCGCGCCTGCGCCGTGTGCGTCTGTATTCAGCGCAGGCGCAGTGACTGTCGGAATGCTCCCTGCGCCGGCATCTCCACTGCGTCTGCGCCGTCTGTTCCTCGGAGCACTCGGACGTAATCGGCGCAGTGGAGATGTCGGCGCAGGGAGCGTTCAGACAGTCACTGCGCCTGCGCTGAATACAGACGCAGGCGCGAGAATTCGGCGAACGAATGAGATGGAGGCTGGCAATCTAAAGGAGATGGACGGGCTTGACGGACGAGCGGGGCGGAATACAGAGGTCTTAGAATAGCATGGTTAGGTAGAGCAGACACTAGCAGGTCCAAATGAGGTGGTAGAAACCCTTTAAGGGGTTAAACTGCACTTTTATAATCCTTATGGGGGGGGGGGGGTTCTTGCTGCATTGACTGAGTTCGCTATCTGTACGGAGGTCTCATAAATATAAACAGTCCATTACTCACAGCCTCTCCTGCCCATTATCATGATTGTTTGTCACTGACACCTGTGTTTCAGGGTCAAAATCCTGGACTGTGGCAGCAGCGGCAGCAGCACAACTTCTCTCCCCGGGATCTCCTCTCTGCACTACCCTCCCCCGCCTCTCCGGCTCAGCTGCCAGCTGCCCTCACCCGATACAAAGTTCCTAGTTATAAACAGGAGCGCACCTCCGATCTCTTCACTGCTCACAGAGGACATCAGGGCTGCGCTGCTGAATGCTGCCAATAGATCACAAAGCCCCTGCTCCTCCGCTAATTTTTCTCAATTCTCTCCCCTGAAGAAAGATGGGGGCGCATGCGTGGCTCTGTAGCAGACGTGCGCGCTCTCGTGGGAATGATCGGCTGCCTGGGTGAAAAGTAAGTGCGGTCTGCGCAAGCGCGGCACATAGATGCGGCCCTGGAGCGGTGGCCGTATCTATGGGTTGCCAAGTGTAAACAATGGATCGGTGGGAAGGCAATTTAGCTAAATGGGTGCATTATAAATAATAGAAGCAATTTAGAAAAATGAAGTATGGGATCAGTGTAAACATTTGAAACCTGATCATGAAGATGGGAATACCCCTTTAAGGTGGGGACGTTTTTCTTTGAAGAAATGGTAGCTTTCGCCCTTGTCTCCTTCAGCTCTTTCCTCAGGGCTCTGAGATGCCGTCCCAGCTCATCGTATTCACGTAGGTGGGTGGCCAAGCGAGAGCTGTAGGTGGAGGTACTCTCTCCCTCCCACCGAGACCCCCAACCTACCTGGGACGACACCTCCCGGCCCCCAGCAAGCTGGCTTCTTCCTCCTGACGTCTTTGGGTCTTCAGGGGGGACTCGGCTGCCTCTGCCACGTCCTGATGGTATTACCCCCTCGCCGCCGTCACTCCTGGCCGGTCGCTGTAGCTCCCTACTCCCCATCGACCCAAGCCGGGGAGCAGGGGCACACTTCCTGGATGCCATTGCCACAGGACCCTACCAGCTCCCTAGGGAGAGGCAGGGCCTGGGCTGGGGAGAGATGGAAAAACTCCCTGCAAGTCTGGATCCGATCACAGGGGAAGCAGATGGAAAAATCACCCTGGAAGTCTCTGGAAGTTCAGGAGCTCTCTTAGCATACGTCTTATCACCACAGCTGCAGGCACCAGACATGCCCAAGCCAGATTTTCTGCTATGGGAGCTCTCTTATCTGTCTGGGTGCTGGGGCCTAAATATCTGACAGTGGCCTGTTCCAGTGGTGGGTGACATGAAGCCTGATTCTCTGCTTTGGGACCTATCTCCTCTGTCTGGGTGTCAGGGGCCTAAATAAGTAAAAGTGGCCTACTCCATCGGTGTGTGACATAAAGCCTGATTCTCTGCTATGCAACCTCTCTCCTCTGTCTGGGTGCCGGGGCCTAAATATCTGAAATTAGCCTGTTCCAGTGGTGGGTGACATGAAGCCTGATTATCTGCTATAGGACCTCTCTCCTCTGTCTGGGTGCCGGGGCCTAAATATCTGACAGTGGCCTGTTCCAGTGGGGGGTGACATGAAGCCTGATTCTCTGCTATGGGACCTCTCTCCTCTGTCTGGGTGTCGGGGCCTACATATCTGAAAGTGGCCTGTTCCAGTGGGGGGTGACATGAAGCCTGATTCTCTGCTATGGGACCTATCTCCTCTGTCTAGGTGTCAGGGGCCTAAATAAGTAAAAGTGGCCTTCTCCATCGGTGTGTGACATAAAGCCTGATTCTCTGCTATGCAACCTCTCTCCTCTGTCTGGGTGCCGGGGCCTAAATATCTGAAATTAGCCTGTTCCAGTGGTGGGTGACATGAAGCCTGATTATCTGCTATAGGACCTCTCTCCTCTGTCTGGGTGCCGGGGCCTAAATATCTGACAGTGGCCTGTTCCAGTGGGGGGTGACATGAAGCCTGATTCTCTGCTATGGGACCTCTCTCCTCTGTCTGGGTGTCGGGGCCTACATATCTGAAAGTGGTCTGTTCCAGTGGGGGGTGACATGAAGCCTGATTCTCTGCTATGGGACCTATCTCCTCTGTCTGGGTGTCAGGGGCCTAAATAAGTAAAAGTGGCCTTCTCCATCGGTGGGTAACATGAAGCCTGATACTGTGCTATGAGACCTCTCTTCTCTGTCTTGGTGCTGGGGCCTACATATCTGAAAGTAACCTGTTCCAGTGGTGGGTGACATGAAGCCTGATTCTCTGCTATGGGACCTCTCTCCTCTGTCTGGGTGTCAGGGGCCTAAATAAGTAATAGTGGCCTCCATCGGTGTGTGACAGGAAGCCTGATTCTCTGCTATGGGACCTATCACCTCTGTCTGGGTGTCAGGGGCCTAAATAAGTAAAAGTGGCCTTCTCCATCAATGGGTGACATGGAGCCTGATTCTGTGCTATGCGACCTCTCTCCTCTGTCTGGGTGCCGGGGCCTAAATATCTGACAGTGGCCTGTTCCAGTGGTGGGTGACATGAAGCCTGATTCTCTGCTATGGGGCCTGTTTCAGTGGTGGGTAACATGAAGCCTGATTCTCTGCTATGGCAACTCTTTTTTTATTAGAAAAATACAAAACTTTACAGACAAGAAAACAAACAGAACAGCTTCTCAGCTGGCCCAGCCTCACTCATACTCACATTCATACCAATACCCTATAAAAACTATATACAAACTATATACAAATGCTAAAAAAGAAATGAAACTTACTTAGCCGGTTCAGCTGTAAAACCCAAAAAGAAAAACTTGACTACTCGTCAATAAAACGAAAACGCAAATAAGACTACTTGCTTATAAAACAATAACAATAATAATAATATAAAACAAACACATTTATTTTATTTATTTTTTCATCGCCAATTTTTTTTATTTATTTTATTTTTTATTATTTATATTACCTTTTTACTCATATAACACATAAAGCAAAACAAACCTTTTTACCTCCCTAATCTAGCCCTAACCCACGCTACCTATCACCCTTCACCCATCACCCAAGGCTGACCTCCGCCTCACGTCTCTTTCGTGTCCGCATAGTCCGACGCCAGCCCTACCTCCACCACCCACATCTAGCCCCTCGCCCCATGTCCGCATAGTCCAGGGCTAGATGCAGGCCTCCCACTTCAAAACACACATAAAACACATAAAAGCACAAATAAAAGACCCCTTCCCTCACCCACCCAACCTAACTAGCCCCAACTCAGTCTATCCTAATAAACAACATAAACAACATAACTATTTAACACACACTGCAAAATATTCTAATATACATAACTACCCGAAGGCCCAAGCTCGGTCTCTGTAAGCCTTTCTTCAAAGCTCAACATCCCACAAAACTAAAATCTACGGTGAAAGCATCAGCCCACCACCAGGAAACGTATGACTAGGCTAGGGTACGCTAAAAGCAAAGCCTCTCCAGAGGAGAGAGGCCCTACTGGTACCCAGTCTCTCATACTCCAAAGAACGCACCTTCACCAGGTCACCCAGAATGTTCCTACATACCTCGTTCACTGTGAGGACTTTCTGCTGCGTTGAAACTAAGCACCGTGCATTCCATGTGTAGAACCTAACCACTATACTGACTAAAAAAACATGTGCACAGGTCCCTTCTACCAATGTCTCTGAGCACTCCATAAGCCCACTCAGCGTAGGAGAGGCTGGCTAGCCTAGGCCAACCAATGGAAGCTCCCACCCGTTGGTATACCTCTGTATTAAAGGGACACTGAAGCAGGAAGTGATCCATACTTTCCAGTATGGAGCCACACTCCTCCCGGGGACAACCCCTTTCATCAGAGTTCCTGTACTTCAAGTTGTCCCTCACATACAGCCTCCCGTGAAAGCAGCGCCAAGCCAAGTCCCAAAACTTCAAGGGGATCCTTGCAGAATTTAGCAACTGTAACCCCTTGTCTAGATCCCGGCTTGGGCAATCCCTGAGGGCCAGGGGCTTCTGAAAGTGGGACAACAAGACCCTCTCGTCAAGGGACCTCTTTGACAGAGTCCTGATCTCCCTCACCTCCAAACCCCACCGGCGGATCACCTTCAGAATCGGAGTGACGTAAGTCGGAAGATATCCGTGAGGCGTACGTAAGTCCTTCACTTGCCCTCCTGTCTCCCATTCCTGGAAGAAAGGCCGAAACCACCCCCGGCAGGAGACTACCCACCGAGAAGCCCTCTCCATCCAGAGATTTGCCAGATTCGCTTTAACAAAGCTGTTTACAAGAAACTCCACGGGTTGACCATAGATAACCCCCCTAGTCTCCTCGTGTGGTAAGTCACTTCTCTCTTGATCAGGTTCAGTCTATTCCCCCATAAGAGCTGGAAGAAAAGACTATAAACCCGAGTCCAGAGAGGCTCTGGCAAGATACACACGCTACCCAAATAGATAAGCAAAGGGAGTAAGTAGGCCATGATCAGGTTTACCCTTTCCCTGAGGGTCAAGACCAACCCTTCCACTGGTCGATCTTCTGAGCAGCGATCTTAAGCCTATCGTTTCAATTTTGAGTGGGATAATCCCCATGGCCAAAATGGATGCCTACGACTTTGGCTGACGACTTGGGCCCTGGGAGGGTGTCCGGGAGATCAAAAACTGGATCACCCCCTCCCAGCCGGAGACTCTCACACTTATCCCGATTGATCATGGACACGGATGCCTCCGAGTAGCGATCCACTTCAGACATCACGTACTCCGCCTCCCCTCTCAAGGATACGAAAATGGTGACATCGTCATCGTACGCTACTACCCTCAGAGTGGCTTCCGGTGCCGCCCGATCCATCCCAACTCCCGCCAACGTTCCACGATCGATCCGCCTAAGAAAGGGATCAATCGCGAACACGTATAAAAGCGGGCTCAAAGGACAGCCCTGGCGGACGCCAGACCCAACCTCAAAAGAGCAGCCAGACCAACCGTTCACAAGCAGGAAACTCTCTGCCCCTGCATACAAGATCTTTAACCAATCGACAACCCCCCCCCCCCCCCCCCGGCAGGCCATACTTCAGAAGGACCGACCAGAGGTACTCATGGTTCACCCGATCAAACGCCTTTGCTTGATCTAAGGACAGCATGTACCCCCTCCAGTTGCCTGCTCTACTCTGCTCCACTGCCTCTTGGACACCGAGTACAGCACTAAAAGTGCTGCGGCCTGGAACCGAGCAATGCTGAGTCACCGAAAGGAGTTGGGGTGCAAATTTTACCAGCCTATTAAAAAGTATCTTGGCCAGAATCTTTCTGTCCGTATTAAGAAGTGCTATGGGATGCCAGTTCTCAATACGGCTCGGATCTTTACCCTTTGATAGAAGGATCAGAGCTGACCTCCTCATTGACCAAGGCAGAGTGCCCGAGGATAAACACTCATTGAATAGCTCAGTCAAGAGGGGACATAAAGAGTCCTTAAAGGCCTTATAAAACTCGGATGTTAAGCCATCCGAGCCTGGCGACTTCTTCAGAGCTAACCCTTCCACCTCCAGGATAACTTCCTCCTTCCTGATCTCTTCTACCAAACCGTCAAAAGAGAGGTGAGCTCCTGACTCAGGGGTGACCCCAGCCAGGAAAGCCAACATCCTGTCCCGATCCAGATCCCTCCTCCCCAAGAGGCACGAGTAAAAGGATCTAACGACTTCCAGGATCCCTGATCTGGACCTGCTCAGAGATCCCGTACTACAGACCAGTCCTGTTATTAACTTACTCTTCACTGACATCTTACAATTTCTGTAGGGGTTGGGCGAGCGGTACCTCCCGAAGTCCCTCTCAAAAACTAAAGATGTGTGCCTATCATACTGGCACCTCTTGAGCAAAGATTTCGCCCTGGAGATATCCTCGCGGCTACCACCAGTCGAGACCAGATGCTCGAGTTTCCTCCTCAGACCCTGATACAGGCGGTACCTGTCCAGGGACCTGAGGCTCGAGAGCCGGCGGAAGAACTTTGCAGCTCGATCTTTGAATATCTCCCACCACTCTGACCACAGAGATCCAGCAAAGCTACCTGACTCTGAAGGAAGTCCTCAAAGGAATTGTCTCACCTCTGCTTCCTCCAAGACACCCGAATTCAGCTTCCAATAATCTCTTCCCATTTGGGGGGATTCTGAAATATTCTGAGAAAACATTATCAAACAGTGATCGGATAATTCCACCTCCACAACCCTTAAGGGCGAAAAGGTAGCCTCCTCCTTCAAATAAAACCTAGATTCTATTCTAGACCTGATCTGACTACCTCTATAGAAAGTGAAACCCCCGTGGCCTGGGGTAGGCCTAATGTGGACATCCTCCAGACGAGCCTCACTAGCTACTCTATTCAGAAAAATACTATCATAAGTCAGCCAGTTTCTGGTGCCTCCCCTGTCTTGTGGCCTTGTGACAGTATTAAAGTCCCCACCAAAAACCACCTGCCGGCTTGTAAAAAGGAAAGGCTTAATCCTCATAAAGAGACATTTCCTGTCCCACCTGGACTGGGGCCCGTAGATATTGATCAGGCACAGTTCCTGTCCCTTCATGAGGATATCCAAGATCAAACACCTCCCCATTTCTAATTCAATTACTCGTCGGCATTCTACCGGTGCGGTAAAAAGGACTACCACTCCGCTATACGGCTCAGCCGCACGAGACCAGTAGGAGGGCCCTGGTCTCCACTCCCTCTTGGCTTTATAAATCGCTGCCAAATCTGGCAGCCTGGTCTCTTGCAAAACAAAATGTCAGCTTCAACACGGCTGAGAAAATCGAAGGCTGTGAAACGAGCCGCATCCGACTTAATGCTGGCGACATTAATGGTCGCCAGAGTCAGCAGAGCGGGTACCGCCATAAAGAGTAGTTAAATTAGACGGCCTTCTTCCCATCCTTCTCCCCCCTCCTGGGACTGCCTTCTAGAGCAGCACGACACAACGTGCACTTCTGCACTTGGCAGCTGGCGCTGAAGTGTGTGGGGCTACCGCACTTGTGACAGAGCTAAGGCTGCCCCCTGTAGAAAACCAAGATCCTGTCTCGGCCGATAAAGGCAGATGATGGAATGTGGGAAACTGTACTGCCCAGACGCTTAAACTTGATATTAAACGTCCAGGCACCCGACCAAATGCCAAACTTGTCCAGGTTTTTAGCTAGTATTCCCTGGACCTCTCCATACCTACCCAGCCAGGTCATGATGTCAATACAAGAGAGCGACTCGTTACGGGTCAGCACGGTCACTCTCTTGACCTCACTCTGGCCGGTTATCACTTTTGCAAAGAAACCACGCCAGTCCGGCATGTTCTTCACCAGCTCATATCCGGACCAGAAGAGCTCAAGCCCCTCCGGCCGGACAAAGCTGATGTCAAACTCCTTGGAGCCAAAAGGATGGATCAAGGCAAAGATGTCAGTAGCCTTAAAACCCATCCCAAGCAGGAGCTCCACCACCCTCTTTCTAGTAGGGCAAGCTTCATCGCTACTCCACTTGAGACAGACCACATTCCGTCTGGCTCCAGGGCCGGTTGTGGGTGAAGACCAGGTGGTCTCGCCCCCGTCCTGTTCTCGGAAGGTCCGAACGCCATGTCTGTTGAACCAGAATGAACATTCCACCTTCTTCCCCTCTACGGAAAAGTAGCTCTCCCCCTTTTTGAGGGCCTCCAGCAGACGCCGCTGCAAGTCACCATTACCAGACCCTGAGAGCGAGAAAGCCAAATAAGTTAGCCCCCCCCCCACAGCCGCAGCCACACTGGCATAACTTCTGCCAGGTGTTACGGCCGCAGGAGGGGCAACCGAACCGCCTCCCCCCCCACTATACTGGTATCGGATGCCACGCTGGATCCCTCCGGAAGGCGAACACCAGGAGCCGCAGCCGCCAATTTTTCAGCGACAGCCCGCCGACTCCCAGCATCCATCCCACCTATGGGACCCAATGCAGCACCCTCACCAACACCCCTACCTACACCCTGCACACATACACCCTCTCCCCCTGCTGGGACAGCTAGTGCAGCAGGTGCTCTATTTTCCTTAACTTTATTATTTACTTTATTGTTATTTACACTATTGTTATTTATACTGCCACTTCCATCGCCACTGGCCAAGCCCTCCCCTTCCCCTACTGCCCTTAAGACCTGGGCACTGATGACCACGGTCCCCCCCTCCCCATCACTTAATTCAGCGATGGAGGAGGAGGTAGAGACAGAGGGGGCGTGTTTCGTGGCGATGTACATCCCCACATGTTTTGGCGCAATAATGCCTCTCTTAGTAGAGGACCAGAGCGCCGCAGACTTCTCTTTTCCAGCAGCTCCGACCCTGGTTCTTCAATGCGCAGGCGCTTGTTTGCTGTGCCTGCGCATTCTTTCTAGTGCGTCCAGAGGCACGGCCGGGCACCCCCCCAGCCACGCCAACATGCGCGCCAATAGGAGGATGCCCGGACACACCCCCAGTCACGCCTTCAACCTCGCTCACTGCTGCTTCCCCCGATCCCCGCCGCACACTTACGGCTGCAGACGGAGATTCAGGGCCATCACCGCCCCATGTGGGAGGGACGGCGACCCCATCACACCTCCCCAGCACCACCCTACATGCCGGAACGGCAGGCAGGGCAGCGGGCAGAGCGGTGGATGAAGCGACAAGCGGAGTGGCGGGCGGGGCCTCCCGAGGCTTCCGCCCGCCCCCTCTACCTTCAATAGGTAACTGCCGGCTTCCTTTCCCCGCCGCCACCTTCCCTCTGCCTCCGCTAGCAGGGATGGCGTCCGGCGCCATTTTGGATCCCACAATCTCCCCGCCTCTCCGCTCAGGCACTACCACAGATGCCGAGCCGAGGTCTTTTCAGTCTTCACCAAGCATGTATTGGACACATAAACATAACATATTTCCTCATTATCTGTGCTTTTTTTTTTTATTTTATTTTATTTATTTTTTTCCTTGCCACAACTCTCATCCAGTAAATCGTCTCCAAAAACAAAGTTCTGGAAGGCCACTTTAGGCGATTCCAACATTTTAATCTCCTTCAGAAGTCCACCACTGCCCTCCTCACTGCCTTCCTCCTCCATGGCTGAGGCCTCATCTGATGAAGGTAAACACACTTGTTCTGGTGGAATGTCACTGTATGCCTCCTGCACCGGGGTCACAGGTGGGGGGGCCGTTTCATGCTATGAGGTTTGGGGACCTGCCTGGGGTGTTTGAGACTCAGAGTCTTTCAACTCTTCATTCTCACTCTCCACACCCCCGCATGGCTCCCCTCTCCTCACGGCTTCCATTTCCCTGAACCGGTCACCATTTAACAGTTTCTCCCTGAAGGGGCCACTGCCTTCCAGCGGCTGCTGCTGCCGCCTCAGGGAGACCTCCAAACTCTCTTTTAACCCCCTAATCTTTTCATTGAGGGGGGGCCTCTTTTTCTTTGCAGAAATGGTGGCTTTAGCCTGTTTCTCTTTTAGTTCCTTCCTCAGGGCTCTGAGGTGCCGTCCCAGCTCATCATATTCCCGCAGGTGGGCGGCCAAGCGAGAGCTGTAGGCGGAGGTATTTTCTCCCTCCCGCCGAGACCCCCAACCTACCTGGGACGACACCTCCCGGCCCTCCGCAGGCTGACTCCTTCTTTCTGGCGTCCTTGGATTCTCAGGGGGGACTCGGCTGCCACTACCGCGTCCAGGTGTAGTTACCCCCCTCGCCATCATCCTTCAGGGTCTGTTGCTGAGACCCCTTACTCCCCACCGACCCAAGCCGGGGAGCAGGGGCATCCTTCTGTGAGGACATGGCCACAGGACCCTGCCAGCTCCCTAAGGAGAGGCAGGGCCTGGGCTGGGGAGAGATGGAAAAATCTCCCCGCAAGCCTGGAACTCATCCTGGGGAGCAGATGGTAGGAAACTCCCCAGAGAAGACTGTGCTGTGGAGGTTCAGGAGCTGCTTACACACACACCCTTCCACTTCAGCTGCAGACACCAGACACACCCAAGCCTGAATCTCTGCTATGGGACCTCTCTCTTCTGTCTGAGTGCCAAGGCCTAAATATCTGACAGTGGCCTGTTCCAGTGGTGGGTGACATGAAGCCTGATTCTCTGCTATGGGACCTCTCTCCAATTGATATTCATTAATTTTTATTTATTTTATTTTACTTTTATTCATTTCCCTATCCACATTTTTTTGCAGGGGATTTAACTACATTTTGCAGCCCTCTAGCCCTTTCTTGGGCTATTTTACAGCCTTTTTAGTGACGACAATGGGGTTCGGGGCAAAGTTCAGATCGAGTTCGGATCCCGAACCCGAACTTCTCGAACTAGAACATCCAGGTGTACGCTCAACTCTAGTCATGAATATTCATGAGCTCCTGACTCTCCCCGCCTACCTGAATGACAGTTTTTTCCATATGAATCAGCAGCAGGTGGGCAGGGGAGTGGCTATATCTCTGAATTAAAAAAACGCTGGACTCAATGACATCACGCTGGACTCAAATAAGCTCATTATCATGCGGCATGAGGCATCTTTGTGTGTATATTATGAGGTAACCATCTGTCACACCAGTAAGTGAATATATCTAAGGTACTTTTTAGCAGTTAATGATTGTATATAATTAGTTAGATTATAATCAAATATCTACATGACAGGTTCCCTTTAATAATTTCTCCCATATTTCAACTCTAGAATTTTAAATTTGAAAAAAATAAGCCTCCCTTGGATGTGGTCTCTCTTTCTCACGCTCCCTCTCTGGTCTGGAACCCTGATTCCCTGCCACCAGTGATCACCATGGTAGGCGCATAAAAGAACATTGAAAGTTGATAGAGTAGATATCAAATAGGATCGTGAACATCACAAGGATGTGCAACATCAGCCCCTGCTGATGTCAGCCCCTGCAACTTTTGGGTCTCCAAATTGGGCACATTGCTTGAGCTTGCCCTTTACCCCTTGGAGGTGCTGGCCTGCCCTGCAGCCTGTGTATTGTCTGAACGTGTGTTTAGCATGATTGGAGGGGGTTATCACAGGTTATATTTCCCAATGTTTTGGGGTGTACCCTAAATTTAAAAAAATATAAATACATTTAAAACCGAAAAGAAGTGTAGGCTACCTCCTCCTCCTCCACCGCCACTTCCACCTACACCGCCACATCCACTGCCTCCTCAACCTTCTACTCCATATGGACCTGGTCCTCCTAGAGCATGATTATTATTTTTTATTTTTACGTATTTTATGTTATTTTAAGTCATTTCCCTATCCACATTTGTTTGCAGAGCACTTGCCATGCTCTTAACCATATTTTGATGACATTTGCAGCCCTCTAGCCCTTTCCATGACATTTTTACAGCCATTTTAGTGCTCAAAAGTTCGGGTCCTCATTGACTTCAATGGGGTTTGAGTTCCGGGTCAAGTTCGGGTCCCGAACTCGAACTTTTTTCTGAAGTTCGGCCGAACTCGTCGAACCCGAACATCCAGGTGTCCGCTCAACTCTAGTTATGAAATATAATTCGGACAACCCCAGTTCCAGTTGAAGAAAAACAGTCCCAAAGCATGATGCTGCCACCACCATGCTTCACTGTGGGTATGGTGTGATTTTGGTGATGTGCAGTGTTGTTTTTGTGCCAAACATATCTTTTGGAATTATGACCAAAAAGTTCAACCTTGGTTTCACAGACCATAACACCTTTTCCCACATGCTTTTGGGAGACTTCAGATGTGTTTTTGCAAAATGTAGCCTGGCTTGGATGTTTTTCTTCGTAAGAAAAGGCTTTCATCTTGACACTCTACCCCATAGCCCAGACATATGAAGAATACAGAAGATTGTTGTCACATGTACCACACAGCCAGTACTTGCTAGATATTCCTGCAGCTCCTTTAATGTTGCTGTAGGCCTCTTGGTAGTCTCCCAGACCAGTTTAGTTCTCTTTTCATTAATTTTGGAGGGACCTCCAGTTCTTGTAATGTCACTGTTGTGCCATATTTTCTCCACTTGTTGATGACTGTGTTCACTGTGTTCCATGTTATATCTAATGCCTTGGAAATTCTTTTGTACAATTCTCCTGACTGATACCTTTTAACAATGAGATCCCTCTGATGCTTTGGAAGCTCTCTGTGGACCATGGCTTTTGCTGTGGGATGCGACTAAGAAAATTTCAGGAAAGACCAACTAGAGCAGCTCCACTTTATTTGGGGTTAATCAGAGGCACTTTAAATGATGGCAGGTGTATGCTGACTCCTATTTAACATGATTTTGAATGTGGTTGCTTAATTCTGAACACAGCTACATCCCCAGTTATATGAAGGTGTGCACACTGACGGGACCCCCCGCTCGAGAGGAATCTTATACATCTATCCTAGATGTCAATCAAGCCGCACTGCCAAAGACATGGCCGTCTCCAATGAATCGGGATACTCATGAAAAGCAAGGGCATCTTTCAACCTCTGAGATAGCCCCTGACAAAACTGACTCCAGAGTGCAGGATCATTCCACCCTGAGTCAGTTGCCCATGTTCTAAATTCTGCACAATACGACTTTGCAGTACGTTCTCTCTGTAACAACTGCAACAAACTGCGCAACTTAGATTCCTGGTCCATAGAGACCCGGTCTGGGTCATCATAAATCAAGCCCAAGGCTCTGAAAAATTCATCCACCGACCGGAGGGCTGGTGAATCGGTCGGCAGAGAAAAAGTCCAGGACTGCGTGTCCCCTTTGAGCAGAGATATAATGATACCCACTCTTTGATTCTCGTCACCAGATGAAATTGGCTGCAGACAAAAATACAACCTGCAGGACTCCCTGAACCGAATAAAGTCATCACCACCCCCTGAGAACCTACCAGGGAGAGCGACTTTAGGCTCTAAGCAGACCTGATTTCCTCCAACGACGCCGGACGCCAGAGCATTCTGACACCGTGCAACAGAACTGCTATAATCGCTGTATGCGATCAACCAAAGCACCCATAGCCTCCATTTTGCAAACAGCAGGGAAATGACAGTTTTTTGGCGGGTTATAATGTTACGATAGGTAGGTAAGCGGGGAAATAACCAAACACAGGAAAACAAACAGAACAAATGACTAGGCCCAAAAGCTAGGGATAAAAAGGGTCACCTCCTAGCAATCCCTAAAAGTTTTACCTAAACTGCTGTGCCCATGTGCATACCCTAATGGTGGATATGCACATGCCCTCGTGCCTAAATCTATACACCCTGGGCAAACCCTAAGCTGTAGGGAAAAGGGAAGAGGCAACCTGCTTCTTCAAACCCGGAGGAAGCAAGCGTCTCCCTAGAGGCCTAGATAAAAGACATAATGGGAAATAACATAGAGTACTTATCTTGAGCAGAGCTGGAGCAGACGATCCTCCACACATCCAAAGCTCACAGGAAAGAACTACAGTCGTGGCAAAAGTTTTGAGAATGACACAAATATTAGTTTTCACAAAGTTTGCTGCTAAACTGCTTTTAGATCTTTGTTTCAGTTGTTTCTGTGATGTAGTGAAATATAATTACACGCACTTCATACGTTTCAAAGGCTTTTATCGACAATTATATGACATTTATGCAAATAGTCAGTATTTGCAGTGTTGGCCCTTCTTTTTCAGGACCTCTGCAATTCGACTGGGCATGCTCTCAATCAACTTCTGGGCCAATTCCTGACTGATAGCAACCCATTCTTTCATAATCACTTCATGGAGCGTGTTAGAATTAGTGGGTTTTTGTTTGTCCACCCGCCTCTTGAGGATTGACCACAAGTTCTCAATGGGATTAAGATCTGGGGAGTTTCCAGGCCATGTACCCAAAATGTCAACGTTTTGGTCCCCAAGCCACTTAGTTATAACTTTTGCCTTATGGCACGGTGCTCCATTGTGCTGGAAAATGCATTGTTCTTCACCAAACTGTTGTTGGATTGTTGGAAGAAGTTGCTGTTGGAGGGTGTTTTGGTACCATTCTTTATTCATGGCTAGAGATGTCGCGAACATCAAATTTTCAGTTCGCGAACGGCGAACGCAAATTTTTGCAAATGTTAGCGAACGGGCGAACCGCCATTAACTTCAATAGGCAGGCGAATTTTAAAACCCACAGGGACTCTTTCTGGCCACAATAGTGATGGAAAGGTTGTTTGAAGGGGACTAACACCTGGACTGTGGCATGCCGGAGGGGGATCTATGGCAAAACTCCCATGGAAAATTACGTAGTTGACGCAGAGTCGGGTTTTAATCCATAAAGGGCATAAATCACCTAACATTCCTAAATTGTTTGGAATAACGTGCTTTAAAACATCAGGTATGATGTTGTATCGATCAGGTAGTGTAACGGTTATGCCTGCTTCACAGTGACAGACCAAACTATGACAGACCAAACTCCCTGTTTAATGCACCGCAAACAACCGCAAACAGTCCATTTGCACAACCGTAAACTCCCCATTTGCACAAGGTTGGATACCAAGCTAGCCATGTCCCGTTCCTTGTCTTCACTGATGTTATTGAAGGTCTCTTCCTCCACCCAGCCACGTACAACACCAAGGGTCCCCAAAAGGTGACAACAAGCCCCCTGGGACGCCTGCTGTGTTTGGTCTTCCACCTCCTCAAAGCCACCTTCCTCCTCTGACTCCTCTTCTTCAGACTCCTCTCTCTGCGTTGCCTCTCTCTGCGTTATTATAAGGTGTGTTAAGTAGTACTATTCCTATCAGTTTAATCCCTGTTACGTCCCCTATCAAGGGACTTGTATATGGCATTGATTTTAGGAAACGGGAGATGGAAAAAGATGCTTGGTCGGTCCTCCTACTTCAAATTTGGGGCACTGCACGTGCAATCGAATGTGCCACCAGATATGAGCAGTGTGTTAAATAGTTCTATTCTTATCAGTTTAATCCCTGTTACATCCCCTATCGGGGACGTGTATATGGAATCGATTTTAGGAACCGGGAGATGGAAAAAGATGCTTTAATCAGTTTAATCCCTGTTACGTTCACTAGTAGTATTATTATTATTATAAGGTGTGTTAAGTAGTACTATTCCTATCAGTGTAATCCCTGTTACGTTCACTAGTATTATTATTATTATTATAATAATAAGGTGTATTAAGTAGTACTATTCCTATTTAATCCCCATTACGTCCCCTATCTGGGGAAGAGTATGGAATAGATTTTAGACAACCACAAAGAGTTGTCAATAGTTGACACACTCATGACATAAATTGTATTCCTCTATGCGTCAATCTTGGTGTAGTGATGACTGTGCTAGTGCGCACGTTTGGGAGATTGCAGGCGATGGGGTTTTTTCAAAGCCTATGGTCGTGCTGAGGTAGTTCAGTGACAGTTAAGTGACCCAGAAAACAATGATTCTGCAGTGTGGGCCCATTGTTGGCCTAGTAGGCTTTAATGATAGCCTTAGATGATCACAAAGAAAATTAATGTTTTTTCTATGCAAAATTATCCAGCCGATCGCTTTTGGTCTGTTCAGAATGAAGCAACGACCTTATCATCTGGGGTGTGCCAACATTGCCATTGCCAACACACTCATAGAGGTTGTCGCTTCATTGTGATACGCAAGCCCCTTCACCACAACAAGGTAACGATCACGAAGGGGAATTGACACATGTATGTTTTTTTTTGGCTCTTGAAGCCACAGTGCTGCACCAGAGGCCAGAAGAATTAGGCATGTACACATGCCTGAAAAATTAGGTATTGTTGCAGAGGCCAGAAAAATTGATGTTTCCCAGGCAGAAAGTGCCCTAAAACATTGTGTCTTGAACTCTAGTTGGTGGCGGATAAGTCACGCAAGTCATCTGGCATTCAGAGATAAAATACAGCAGCGTGTGGACCAATTTTAGCCCAAGGCAGCTGATCTCAGTCATCAGGCCTTTTTTAGTCGAATGTATCGCCCACTGTCAGTCCCTTCGGGATCCATCCCTCATTCATTTTAATAAAGGTGAGGTAATCTAGACTTTTTTGACCCAGACGACTTCTCTTCTCAGTGACAATACCTCCTGCTGCACTGAAGGTCCTTTCTGACAGGACACTTGAAGCGGGGCAGGCCAGAAGTTCTATCGCAAATTGGGATAGCTCAGGCCACAGGTCAAGCCTGCACACCCAGTAGTCAAGGGGTTCATCGCTCCTCAGAGTTTTGATATCTGCAGTCAAGGCGATGTAGTCTGCTACCTGTCGGTCAAGTCGTTCTCTGAGGGTGGACCCCGAAGGACTGTGGCGATGCGTAGGACTTAAAAAGCTCTGCATATCCTCCATCAACCACACATCTGTAAAGCGCCCTGTCCTTGCCGGCATGGTTGTGGTAGGAGGAGGATTACTTTCACCTCTTCCCCTGTTAGATTCCTGTTGTGCTGTGACATTACCCTTATACGCTGTGTAAAGCATACTTTTTAATTTATTTTGGAACTGCTGCATCCTTTCCGACTTCCGGCAATTCGGTAACATTTCAGGCACTTTCTGCTTATACCGGGAGTCTAGTAGCGTGGCCACCCAGTACAGGTCGTTCTTCAGCCTTTTTATACGAGGGTCCCTCAACAGGCACGACAGCATGAAAGACCGAATTTGCACAAGGTTGGATGCCGAGCTCCTCATGTCCTGTTCCTCGTCCTCACTGATCTCACTAAAGGTCTGTTCTTCCCCCCAGCCACGTACAACACCATGGGTACCAGATAGGTGACAACGAGCACCCTGGGATGCCTGCTGTGGTTGGTCTTCCTCCTCCTTAAAGCCACATTCCTCCTCTGACTCCTCTTCCTCAGACTCCTCTTTCAGATGCTGATAAGGCTGTTTCTGGTGGTGATGATGGTGACCACAACTCTTCCTCTTTACGCTCATCTACGGCCTGATCCAGCACTCTTCACAGGGCACGCTCCAGGAAGAAAACAAATGGGATGATGTCGCTGATGGGGCCTTCGGTGCGACTGACTAGGTTTGTCACCTCCTCAAAAGGACGCATGAGCCTACAGGCATTGTGCATGAGCGTCCAGTAACGTGGCAAAAATATTCCCAGCTCCGCAGAGGCTGTCCTAGCACCCTGGTCATACAAATACTCGTTGACGGCTTTTTCTTGTTGGAGCAGGTGGTCGAACATTAGGAGTATTAAATTCCAACGTGTCGGGCTGTCGCAAATCAAGCGCCTCACTGGCATGTTGTTTCGGCGCTGAATGTCTGAAAAGTGCGCCGTGGCCGTGTATGAACGCCTGAAATGGCCACACACCTTCCTGGTCTCCCAAGACGGCCTGACACTGTCATATCCGGGATGTGGAATAGCCCCTGGGGAGCTGAGGGGGTGCCATTGATGTTGAGCAAGACACAGCAGCAGAAGAGGACTCAGCCGAGGAGGTTATGGAAGAGGATGGAGTAGGAGGAGTAGAGGAGGTGGCGGTGTCACCAACTCCTCTGCAGAGCCACGCATTCCATGCTTGGCAGCCGTGAGCAGGTTTACCCAATGCGCAGTGTAAGTGATATACCTCCCCTGACCGTGCTTTGCAGACCAGGTATCAGTGGTCAGATGGACCCTTGCCCCAACACTGTGTGCAAGACATGCCATGACTTCCTTTTGCACAATCGAGTACAGGTTGGGGATTGCCTTTTGTGCAAAGAAATTTTGGCTGGGTACCTTCCACTGCGGTGTCCCAACAGCTACAAATTTTTTGAAGGCCTCAGACTCCACCAGCTTGTATGGTAAAAGCTGGCAGGCTAAGAGTTCCGACAAGCCAGCTGTCAGATGCCGGGCAAGGGGTGACTCTGTGACATTGGCTTCTTACGCTCAAACATTCCTTGACAGACACCTGACTGTGGCCAGATGAGCAGGAACTGCTCAAGGCGAGAGCTGGAGTGGCGGGTGGTTGAGAGGGGGCAAGGAGGACAGCAGTGGTTGACGTGGCTGAAGATGCTGAACCAGGAGGAGGATGGTGGCTTTGAGTTTGTGTGCTGCTTTTACCCATGTGTTGATCCCATAGGCATTTGTGATGTGAGATCATGTGCCATCGCAAAGCAGTTGCACCTAAGTGGGTGTTGGACTTCCCACGACTCAGTTTCTTTTGGCAGAGGTTGCAAATGGCATCGCTGTTATCAGAGGCAGACACGCAAAAAAAAGAATGAGCTTTGTAATGACGGCATTCTGGTGGTGGCAACAGCATGCGTTGATTGGCGTGCTGTCTGGCTGACCACGGGTGCCGATACATGCTGTCTGACTGTGCCACTAGCACCTTGCGACGACCTCCCCCTGCTTCCTTCTCCTCTCTGTCTCCCCATCTGAACATTCCCCCTGTTCTTCTTCTCTTCGAGCGGGAACCCACGTGACATGCACGGACACATCGTCATCATCAAATGCTTCACTTGTATCTGACAACTCAGCAAAGGAAGCAGCAGCGGGTACAAAATCATCATCATCACACCATATGTCCATCTGTGTAATGCTGCCTGACTGAGACATATCCCTGTTATCTACATCCTCTTGCAATAATGGTTGTACATCACTCATTTCTTCCAACTGATGTGTAAATAACTTCTCTGACAGATAAAGTGAAGCGGCTGTGTTGCTAGTGTTGGTGGTGGCGGCAGGCGGGCGAGTGGTAACTTGAGAGGTGCCCGAAGCTGAGCTGGAGGCGGATGGTGCGTCAAGGTTCCGAGCGGAAGCTGTAGAAAATTGGGTGTCCTGTGTTAGCCAGTCAACTATGTCCTCAGAACTTTTCGAGTTCAGGGTACAATGGCCTCTGAACACTGAGCATTAGTCTAGGGCCAAAGGGAATCACAGCACCACGACCACGACGGCCCCTGCGGGGTGGCCTGCCTCTGCCTGTCATTTTTTTTAGATTAGTTAAGTTGTACTATGCGTGCAAGCTACTGTGACACAAGATATGAGTTGCACTGAAGTAACACTATGGACTTGCAGCTGTGCCTAAAACACACAAACACACGTGTGTAACTGACTGCTATTTATTCAGTCACAATTGTTGTTTTTCTTTAAATGGAATCGAATGTGACACCAGATATGAATGGCGCTGAAGTGACGCTATGCATTGCACTGGGCCTTAAACACACAAACACGTGTGTAACTGGCTGCTATTTATTCAGTCAAATTTGTTGTTTTTCTTTATAATGGAATCGAATGTGACACCAGATATGAGTTGCGCTGGTGACACTATGCACTTGCAGGGCTGTGAGCCTGACACACACGCTGGCAGGCAGGCAACTGCAATTTGATTACACAGGAAAAAAAAAAAAAGGCAGACTGATGTTCTAACCCTAAAAAGGGCTTTTTGGGATGCTGTCCTTATAGCAAGATCAGAGACTGTAGTGGACACTGAATACACTTGCCTAGCTATCGATTTCCCTACTAAATCAGCAGCAGCTACACTGTCCCTCTTCTCACTAAGAATGCAGCTTCCGAATGAATCTACAATGGATGCTGTCCAGGAGGTGCGAGGGTCTGGGAGTGAGGGTCTGCTGCTGATTGGCTGGAATGTGTCTGCTGGCTGTGAGGTACAGGGTCAAAGTTTATTCAATGATGATGTATAGGGGGCGGACCGAACATCGCATATGTTCGCCCGCTGCGGCAAAAGCGAACAAGCTATGTTCACCGGGAACTGTTCGCCGGTGAATAGTTCGGGACATCTCTATTCATGGCTGTGTTTTTGGGCAGAATTGTGAGTGAGCCCACTCCCTTGGATGAGAAGCAACCCACACATGAATGGTCTCAGGATGCTTTACTGTTGGCATTTAGTGTCCGTCAAAGCACATTTTTTGTTCTGGGTTGAAATACAATTCCCAATTTAGCAATTTCCTAATTTATTGGTTTCTGCTGTATCAGGCCTACTTTAAATTTATCCCTAAAAGGGTATATCAGATTCAAGGTGCACATAGGGTCATCCTGAATAACTTCACACACGCTACTGTGCATTTCCAAGTCTAATTCTGTCAGTAAATCTATACCTGTCACCCAGCGCCTAAATACTAGGCCTCAAATTTATATCCAGCTAAATCTGTCGTTACTGCTGTACTGTTGTGGCTGGGCAAGTTATTTAGTGTCCGTCAAAGCACATTTTTTGTTCTGGGTTGAAATACAACTCCCAATTTAGCAATTTCCTAATTTAGTGGTTTCTGCTGTATCAGAGCTATTTTAAATCTATCCCTAAAAGGATATATCAGATTCAAGGTGCACATAGGGTCATTCTGAATAACTTCACACACACGATACTGTGCATTTCCAAGTCTAATTCTGTCAGTAAACCTATACCTGTCACCCAGCGCCTAAATACTAGGCCTCAAATTTATATCCAGCTAAATCTGTCGTTACTGCTGTACTGTTGTGGCTGGGCAAGTTATTTAGTGTCCGTCAAAGCACATTTTTTGTTCTGGGTTGAAATACAATTCCCAATTTAGCAATTTCCTAATTTAGTGGTTTCTGCTGTATCAGGCCTACTTTAACCACTTCAACCCCGCTAGCTGAAACCCCCTTCATGACCAGAGCACTTTTTACACTTCGGCACTACACTATTTTCACCGTTTATCGCTCGGTCATGCAATTTACCACCCAAATGAATTTTACCTCATTTTCTTCTCACTAATAGAGCTTTCATTTGGTGGTATTTTATTGCTGCTGACATTTTAACTTTTTTTTGTTATTAATCAAAATTTAACGATTTTTTTGCAAAAAATTACATTTTTCACTTTCAGCTGTAAAATTTAGCAAAAAAAACGACATCCATATATAAATTTTTCGCCAAATTTATTGCTCTACATGTCTTTGATAAAAAAAAATGTTTGGGCAAAAAAAAATGGTTTGGGTAAAAGTTATAGCGTTTACACACTATGGTACAAAAATGTGAATTTCCGCTTTTTGAAACAGCTCTGACTTTCTGAGCACCTGTCATGATTCCTGAGGTTCTTCAATGCCCAAACAGAAAAAAAAAAACAAAAATGACCCCATTTCGGAAAGTAGACACCCTAAGGTATTCGCTGATGGGCATAGTGAGTTCATAGAACTTTTTATTTTTTGTCACAAGTTAGCGGAAAATGATTAATTTTTTTTTCTTACAAAGTCTCATATTCCACTAACTTGTGACAAAAAATAAAAACTTCCATGAACTCACTATGCCCATCATGAAATACCTTGGGGTGTCTTCTTTCCAAAATAGGGTCACTTGTGGGGTAGTTATACTGCCCTGGCATTTTAGAGGCCCTAATGTGTGGGAAGTAGTTTGAAATCAAAATATGTAAAAAATGGCCTGTGAAATCCTAAAGGTGCTCGTTGGAATGTGGGCCCCTTTGCCCACCTAGGCTGCAAAAAAGTGTCACACATCTGATATCGCCGTACTCAGGAGAAGTTGGGCAATGTGTTTTGAGGTGTCATTTTACATAAACCCATGCTGGGTGAGATAAATATCTTGGTCAAATGCCAACTTTGTATAACAAAATGGGAAAAGTTGACTTTTGCCGAGATATTTATCTCACCCAGCATGGGTATATGTAAAATGACACCCCAAAACACATTCCCCAACTTCTCCTGAGTACAGCGATACCACATGCGTGACACTTTTTTGCAGCCTAGGTGGGCAAAAGGGCCCACATTCCTTTTAGGTGGGCAATTTTAGACATTTGGATCCCAGACTTCTTCTCATGCTTTAGGGCCCCTAAAATGCCAGGGCAGTATAAATACCCCACATGTGACCCCATTTTGGAAAGAAGACACCCCAAGGTATTCAATGAGGGGCATGGTGAGTTCATAGAAATAAAACATTTTGGGGGCACAAGTTAGCGGAAATAGATATTTTTTTTTTTTCTCACAAAGTTTCCCTTTCCGCTAACTTGGGACAAAAATTTCAATCTTTTATGGACTCAATATGCCCCTCAGCGAATAGCTTGGGGTGTCTTCTTTCCAAAATGGGATCATTTGTGGGGTGTTTGTACTGCCCTGGCATTTGAGGGTCTCTGCAATCATTACATGTATGGCCAGCATTAGGAGTTTCTGCTATTCTCCTTATATTGAGCATACAGGTAATGAGATTTATTTTTTTTTTCAGTTCAGCCTCCGGGCTGAAAGTAAAAATGAACAACACAGATTTCTTCATTCGCATCGATCGATGTAGATGAATAAATTATTGCCGGGATTTTTTTATTTATTTTTTTATATACAAAGTGTTTGCCAAAGCATATGAACACCGCCGCCCCCTCAGCTGATATGCTTCGGCAAACGTATCTTTTACTGCAGAGGAGAAATCTCGTCTTGCAGCGCCGCATACACCGACTTTTTTGTAATCTGACAGCAGCGCAATGCTTCTGTCAGAATGCACATCAGTGCGGCAGCTAGTCGATCGGTTGGTCCACCTGGAAGGTAAAAAAAACTAAGCAAAAAAGAAAAAAACAGGCTGCAACGCAATAAATGTATTAACTTTATAATAACATTTGAACGGAACATATAAACTTTGTTTAACTTTTTGAACAGAACGTTAACTTTTTTGCTTACTGGTGTTTTTTTTTTTTTTTTACCTTTATAGGACAAACCTCTCCTTCCCCATGGGACAATGTGCAAAGCGCAAATCGGCCAAAGATGTGGCGAAGTACATTATGCACTTTGTCCCATGTTAGCAGAAAATGATGATTATTTTTATTTTTTTTATTTTTTCTTACAAAGTCTCATATTCCACTAACTTGCGATAAAAAATAACAAATTCTAGGAACTCACCATGCCCCTCACAGAATACCTTGGGGTGTCTTCTTTCCAAAATGGGGTCACTTGTGGCGTAGTTATACTGCACTGGCAATTTAGGGGCCCATATGTGTGAGAAGTACTTTGCAATCAAAATCTGTAAAAAAATGACCGGTGAAATCAGAAATGTGGGACCCTTTGCCCACCTAGGCTGCAAAAAAGTGTGACACATCTGGTATCGCCGTACTCAGGAGAAGTTGGGGAATGTGTTTTGGAGTGTCATTTTACATATACCCATGCTGGGTGAGAGAAATATCTTGTTAAAAGACAACTTTTCCCATTTTTTTATACAAAGTTGGCATTTGACCAAGATATTTATCTCACCCAGCATGGGTATCTGTAAAATGACACCCCAAAACACATTCCCCAGCTTCTCCTGAGTACGGCGATACCAGATGTGTGACACTTTTGCGCATCTAGGCTGCAAAAGTGCCCAAATTCCTTTTAGGAGGGCATTTTTAGACATTTGGATCCCAGACTTCTTCTCACGCTTTAGGGCCCCTAAAAAGCCAGGGCAGTGTAAATACCCCACATGTGACCCCACTTTGGAAAGCAGACACCCCAAGGTATTCAATGAGGGGCATGGCGAGTTCATAGAAATGTATTTTTTTGGCATAAGTTAGCGGAAATTGATTTTTTTTTCTGTTTTTTCTCACAAAATCTCACTTTCCGCTAACTTAGGACAAAAATTGAAATCTTTCATGGACTCAATATGCCCCTCAGCGAATACCTTGGGGTGTCTTCTTTCCAAAATGGGGTCAGTTGTGGGGTGTTTGTACTGCCCTGGCATTTGAGGGTCTCCGCAATCATTACATATATGGCCAGCATTAGGAGTTTCTGCTATTCTCCTTATATTGAGCATACAGGTAATGAGATTTTTTTTTTCCATTCAGTCTCTGGGCTGAAAGAAAAAAATGAACGGCACAGATTTCTTCATTCGCATCGATCAATGTGGATGAAAAAATCTCTGCCCAAAAAAAAAAAAGGAGGGGAAAGGCGTCTGCCAGGACATAGGAGCTCCGCCCTACATCCATACCCACTTAGCTCGTATGCCCTGGCAAACCAGATTTCTCCATTCACATCAATCGATGTGGATGAATAAATCATTGCCGGGATTTATTTATTTATTTATTTTTTTATATACAAAGTGTTTGCCAAAGCATAGGAACGCCGCCTCCTCCTCAGCTCGTATGCATCGGCAAACGTATCTGTTACTGCAGAGGAGAAATCTCGTCTTGCAGCGCCGCATACACTGACTTGCGTGTAATCTGACAGCAGCGCAATGCTTCTGTCAGAATGATCATCAGTGCTGCAGCTAGTAGATCGGTTTGTCCACCTGGAAGGTAGAAAAAAGAAAAGAAAAAACCAGGCCGCAACGCAATAATTTTATTAACTTTGGAACAGAATACATAAACTTTAACTTTTTGAACTAAACATTAACCTGTTTGCTTACTGGTGTTTTTTTTTTTTTTTTTTACCTTTATAGAACAAACCTCTCCTTCCCCATGGGTCAATGTGCAAAGCGCAAATCGCCCAAAGATGTGGCGAAGTGCGTTATGCACTTTGTCCCATGTGAAAGGAGACGTTTGCAGCAGCTGTGTGAGTGAATGGGCCCTAATAGCCCTGTGTGCCTGTCCTGGTGAGATGATCCCTATGCTAATAGTGTACCTGTGAGTGGTACTTCCGGAAACACTCTCCAAAGCATAGGGCAGGGTGGTCAGGACAGAAATAGCGGGTGTCACGCCTTTTTCCCCTCCTGCTACAGACACGAATTTTTTTTCGGGGTGGCGGTCGGTTTGAGGTACCAGGAACGACACTGGGGAAATGTCGCTCGTGTAGACGGCTAACTACACTGGTGGATGGGGCCACGGAACCTCCTGGGTACAGGAGGTTCGCGATGATCTCTTCCTGAAATTTGAGGAAGGATCCAGTTCTCCCAGCCTTACTGTAGAGAACAAAACTATTGTACAGAGCCAATTGAATTAAATATACAGACACCTTCTTATACCAGCGTCTGGTTCTGCGGGACACTAAATACGGAGCCAACATCTGGTCATTGAAGTCCACCCCTCCCATGTGAAGGTTATAGTCGTGGACTGAGAGGGGCTTTTCAATGACACGGGTTGCTCGCTCAATTTGGATTGTCGTGTCTGCGTGAATGGAGGAGAGCATGTAAACGTCACGCTTGTCTCTCCATTTCACCGCGAGCAGTTCTTCGTTACATAGTGCGGCCCTCTGCCCCCTTGCAAGACGGGTGGTAACCAGCCGTTGGGGAAAGCCTGCGCGACTAGTTCGCGCGGTACCACAGGCGCCAATCCGTTCTAGAAACAAATGCCTAAAGAGGGCCACACTTGTGTAAAAATTGTCCACATAAAGATGGTACCCCTTGCCGAATAAGGGTGACACCAAGTCCCAAACTGTCTTCCCACTGCTCCCCAGGTAGTCAGGGCAACCGACCGGCTCCAGGGTCTGATCTTTTCCCTCATAGATCCGAAATTTGTGGGTATAGCCGGTGGCCCTTTCACAGAGCTTATACAATTTGACCCCATACCGGGCGCGCTTGCTTGGGATGTATTGTTTGAAGCCAAGGCGCCCGGTAAAATGTATCAGGGACTCGTCTATGCAGATGTTTTGCTCAGGGGTCTATGAGGGGCCGAATTTTGTGGAGCCGGTCAAAAGCAGGGTGGCCTCTGGGACGGGAGGTGCTGTTATCACTAAAGTGCAGGAAACGCAGGATGGTCTCAAATCGTGTCCTGGACATGGCAGCAGAGAACATGAGCATGTGATGAATTGGGTTCGTGGACCAATATGACCGCAATTCATGCTTTTTAGTTAGACCCATGTTGAGGAGGAGGCCCAGAAAAGTTTTAATTTCGGAAACTTGGACTGGTTTCTACCGGAAAGACTGGGCATAAGAGCTTCCCGGGTTGGCGGATATAGCTGTCAAGAACAGCTCAAAAAATCCCAGGGCCGAACCAATCTGAGCTGTCTCAACCCAAACTCCAGACTGGGCAGTGAAAGGGAAAACTACAGGTGCGGCTGAAGTTGGGGACTGCCAATCAGGGTTTGCCAGCACCTCAGGGATTCTAGGGGCTCTACGGGCACGTCTTTGCGGTGGCTGCGACGGGGTCACTACTGCTCGTGCCACCGTACCAGCTTCAACTGCCCTTCTGGTGCTCGCCACTTCACCAGGTTGTACGGCAGTGCTGGTACTAGGTCCATGAAGGGCTGGGCTGCTGGTGTATGCCTCACCACGTAATCCGACAGCACCAGCCCCACTCTGCTGCTCTTGAAGCGGATCCTGCGCAACCTGCGGTCTAGCGACACGGGGCCGGGTACGCCTGCTGCTATCAGGGACCTCAGCCTCCTCGTCCGAACTTTAGGTCAGAGAGCCTCTGCTTTCTACAGGTTCGTATTCTGACCCGCTAGATTCGTCAGATGAGGGTTCCCATTCCTCATCCGACTGGGTCAGAAGACTGTAGGCCTCTTCAGAAGAATACCCCCTGTTAGACATTTGGGCAACTAAATTCAGGGGTATTCCCTGAGACTACCCAAGAAAAAAAAAGCAAGCCTGTCTTACAAAGGGGAGGCTAGCGAAGTACCGGAGGCCGCTGCGGTTGATAAAAAATATCAAAACTGATTTTTTTATTGCCACAGTGCGTGTAAAGTGAATGTGCAGTGATCAAAAAAATATATTTTTTTTGTCACTGCGGTGGGGCGGGCGTGGGCGAACGCACGTGTGGGCGACCGATCAGGCCTGATCGGGCAAACACTGCGTTTTGGGTGGAGGGCAAACTAAAGTGACACTAATACAATTATAGATCTGACCGTAATCAGTTTTGATCACTTTCAGATACTATAAAAGTACAAATGCTGATTAGCGATACGCTAATCAGCGAATAACGGACTGCGGTGCGGTGGGCTGGGCGCTAACTGATCGCTAAACTACCTAACCAAGGCGCCTAAACTATACCTAAAACCTAACGGTCAATACCAGTGAAAAAAAAAAAGTGACAGTTTGCACTGATCACTTTTTTCCTTTTCACTAGTGATTGACAGGGGCAAGAAGGGGTGATCAAAGGGTTAATTGGGTGCTGGGAGGTGATCTGGGGGCTAAGTGTGGTGTAGTGGGTACTCACAGTGATGTGTGCTCCTCTGCTGGAACCAACCGACCAAAAGAAGGAGCAGAGGAGCACAGCAGCCATATAACCCCATCATATTTACTAATATGATGGGTTATGTGGCTTCTGATTGTTTTTTTTGAAAATCATCAACCTGCCAGCCAATGATCGTGGCCGGCAGGTTGATGACGAACTTCTTCTTTGAATTTTGCCGGCCCGCGATGCGCATGCGCGGGCCGGCTTCCCCAGAAATCTCGCGTCTCGCGAGAGGACGCACCGGCGCGTCCACCCAGAGCTGCACGACCGCCGAGAAGACGCAAGCCTGCGTACGGCGGTCGTGAGCAGGTTAAATACATCCCTAAAAGGGTATATCAGAATCAAGGTGCTGATAGGATCATTCTCAATAACTTCACACACACGCTACTGTGCATATCCCAGTCTAATTCTGTCCGTAAAACGTATACCTGTCACCCAGCGCCTAAATTCTAGGCCTCAAATTTATATCCTGCTAAATCTGTCGTTACTGCTGTACTGTTGTGGCTGGGCAAATTATTTAGTGTCCGTCAAATCACATTTTTTGTTCTGGGTTGAAATACAATTCCCAATTTAGCAATTTCCTAATTTATTGGTTTCTGCTGTATCAGAGCTATTTGAAATCTATCCCTAAAAGGGTATATCAGATTCAAGGTGCACATAGGGTCATTCTGAATAACTTCACACACACGCTACTGTGCATTTCCAAGTCTAATTCTGTCAGTAAACCTATACCTGTCACCCAGCGCCTAAATACTAGGCCTCAAATTTATATCCAGCTAAATCTGTCGTTACTGCTGTACTGTTGTGGCTGGGCAAGTTATTTAGTGTCCGTCAAAGCACATTTTTTGTTCTGGGTTGAAATACAATTCCCAATTTAGCAATTTCCTAATTTAGTGGTTTCTGCTGTATAAGGCCTACTTTAAATACATCCCTAAAAGGGTATATCAGAATCAAGGTGCTGATAGGGTCATTCTGAATAACTTCACACACACGCTACTGTGCATATCCCAGTCTAATTCTGTCCGTAAAACGTATACCTGTCACCTAGCGCCTAAATACTAGGCCTCAAATTCATAGTCAGCTAAATCTGTGTTTACTGCTGTGCCTGTATTAGTGTAATACGGTACCTAAATAGATAGCCAGATAGTGTTAGGTGTCTGTAAAAAACAAAAGGCCTGAATTTGAATTCAATACATTGGGCCAAATAATATTTTTGTTGTTGTGGTGAACGATAACAATGAGGAAAACATCTAGTAAGGGACGCGGACGTGGACATGGTCGTGGTGGTGTTAGTGGACCCTCTGGTGCTGGGAGAGGACGTGGCCGTTCTGCCACATCCACACGTCCTAGTGTACCAACTACCTCAGGTCCCAGTAGCCGCCAGAATTTACAGCGATATATGGTGGGGCCCAATGCCGTTCTAAGGATGGTAAGGCCTGAGCAGGTACAGGCATTAGTCAATTGGGTGGCCGACAGTGGATCCAGCACGTTCACATTATCTCCCACCCAGTCTTCTGCAGAAAGCGCACAGATGGCGCCTGAAAACCAACCCCATCAGTCTGTCACATCACCCCCATGCATATCAGGATAACTGTCTGAGCCTCAAGTTATGCAGCAGTCTCTTATGCTGTTTGAAGACTCTGCTGGCAGGGTTTCCCAAGGGCATCCACCTAGCCCTTCCCCAGCGGTGGAAGACATAGAATGCAGTGACGCACAACCACTTATGTTTCCTGATGATGAGGACATGGGAATACCACCTCAGCAAGTCTCTGATGATGACGAAACACAGGTGCCAACTGCTGCGTCTTTCTGCAGTGTGCAGACTGAACAGGAGGTCAGGGATCAAGACTGGGTGGAAGACGATGCAGGGGACGATGAGGTCCTAGACCCCACATGGAATGAAGGTCGTGCCACTGACTTTCACAGTTCGGAGGAAGAGGCAGTGGTGAGACCGAGCCAACAGCGTAGCAAAAGAGGGAGCAGTGGGCAAAAGCAGAACACCCGCCGCCAGGAGACTCCGCCTGCTACTGACCGCCGCCATCTGGGACCGAGCACCCCAAAGGCAGCTTCAAGGAGTTCCCTGGCATGGCACTTCTTCAAACAATGTGCTGACGACAAGACCCGAGTGGTTTGCACGCTGTGCCATCAGAGCCTGAAGCGAGGCATTAACGTTCTGAACCTTAGCACAACCTGCATGACCAGGCACCTGCATGCAAAGCATGAACTGCAGTGGAGTAAACACCTTAAAAACAAGGAAGTCACTCAGGCTCCCCCTGCTACCGCTTCTGCTGCTGCCGCCTCGGCCTCTTCTGCTGCTGTCGCCTCGGCCTCTTCTGCTGCTGCCGTCTCGGCCTCTTCCTCCGCCTCTCAAGGAACGTTGGCACCTGCCGCCCAGCAAACAGGGGATGTACCACCAACACCACCACCACCTCCGTCACCAAGCATCTCAACCATGTCACACGGCAGCGTTCAGCTCTCCATCTCACAAACATTTGAGAGAAAGCGTAAATTCCCACCTAGCCACCCTCGATTCCCCCTGGCCCTGAATGCCAGCATTTCTAAACTACTGGCCTATGAAATGCTGTCATTTAGGCTGGTGGACACAGACAGCTTCAAACAGTTCATGTCGCTTGCTGTCCCACAGTATGTTGTTCTCAGCCGCCACTACTTCTCCAAGAGAGCCGTGCCTTCCCTGCACAACCAAGTATCCAATAAAATCAAGTGTGCACTGCGCAACGCCATCTGTAGCAAGGTCCACCTAACCACAGATACGTGGACCAGTAAGCACGGCCAGGGCTATATCTCCCTAACTGCACACTGGGTAAATGTAGTGGCAGCTGGGCCCCAGGCGGAGAGCTGTTTGGCGCACGTCCTTCCGCCGCCAAGGATCGCAGGGGAACATTCTTTGCCTCCTGTTGCCACCTCCTCCTTCTCAGCTTCCTCCTCCTCTTCTTCCACCTGCTCATCCAGTCAGCCACACACCTTCACCACCAACTTCAGCACAGCCGGGGGTAAACATCAGCAGGCCATTCTGAAACTCATATGTTTGGGGGACAGGCCCCACACCGCACAGGAGTTATGGCGTGGTATAGAACAACAGACCGACGAGTGGTTGCTACCGGTGAGCCTCAAGCCCGGCCTGGTGGTGTGCGATAATGGGCGAAATCTCGTTGCAGCTCTGGGACTAGCCGGTTTGACGCACATCCCTTGCCTGGCGCATTTGCTGAATTTGGTGGTGCAGAAGTTCATTCACAACTACCCCGACATGTCAGAGCTGCTGCATAAAGTGTGGGCCGTCTGTTTACGCTTCCGGCGTTCACATCCTGCCGCTGCTCGCCTGTCTGCACTACAGCGTAACTTCTGCCTTCCCGCTCACCGCCTCATATGCGACATGCCCACCAGGTGGAACTCCACCTTGCACATGCTGGACAGACTGTGCGAGCAGCAGCAGGCCATAGTGGAGTTTCAGCTGCAGCACGCACGGGTCAGTCGCACTGCGGAACAGCACCACTTCACCACCAATGACTGGGCCTCCATGCGAGACCTGTGTGCCCTGTTGCGCTGTTTCGAGTACTTCACCAACATGGCCAGTGGCGATGGCGCCGTTATCAGCGTTACAATACCACTTCTATGTCTCCTTGAGAAAACACTTAGGGCGATGATGGAAGAGGAGGTGGCCCAGGAGGAGGAGGAGGAGGAAGAGGGGTCATTTTTAGCACTTTCAGGCCAGTCTCTTCGAAGTGACTCAGAGGGAGGTTTTTTGCAACAGCAGAGGCCAGGTATAAATGTGGCCAGCCAGGGCCCACTACTGGAGGACGAGGATGAGGAGGAGGTGGAGGAGGTGGAGGAGGATGAGGATGAAGCATGGTCACAGCGGGGTGGCACCCAACGCAGCTCGGGCCCATCACTGGTGCGTGGCTGGGGGGGAAAGGCAGGACGATGACGATACGCCTCCCACAGAGGACAGCTTGTCCTTACCCCTGGGCAGCCTGGCACACATGAGCGACTACATGCTGCAGTGCCTGCGCAACGACAGCAGAGTTGCCCACATTTTAAAGTGTGCGGACTACTGGGTTGCCACCCTGCTGGATCCACGGTACAAAGACAATGTGCCCACCTTACTTCCTGCACTGGAGCGTGATAGGAAGATGCGCGAGTACAAGCGTACGTTGGTAGACGCGCTACTGAGAGCATTCCCAAATGTCACAGGGGAACAAGTGGAAGCCCAAGGCCAAGGCAGAGGAGAAGCAAGAGGTCGCCAAGGCAGCTGTGTCACGGCCAGCTCCTCTGAGGGCAGGGTTAGCATGGCAGAGATGTGGAAAAGTTTTGTCAACACGCCACAGCTAACTGCACCACCACCTGATATGCAACGTGTTAGCAGGAGGCAACATTTCACTAACATGGTGGAACAGTACGTGTGCACACCCCTCCACGTACTGATTGATGGTTCGGCCCCATTCAACTTCTGGGTCTCTAAATTGTCCACGTGGCCAGAGCTAGCCTTTTATGCCTTGGAGGTGCTGGCCTGCCCGGCGGCCAGCGTTTTGTCTGAACGTGTATTCAGCACGGCAGGGGGCGTCATTACAGACAAACGCAGCCGCCTGTCTACAGCCAATGTGGACAAGCTGACGTTCATAAAAATGAACCAGGCATGGATCCCACAGGACCTGTCCATCCCTTGTCCAGATTAGACATTAACTACCTCCCCTTAACCATATATTATTGTACTCCAGGGCACTTCCTCATTCAATCCTATTTTTATTTTCATTTTACCATTATATTGCGAGGCTACCCAAAGTTGAATGAACCTCTCCTCTGTCTGGGTGCCGGGGCCTAAATATATGCCAATGGACTGTTCCAATGTTGGGTGACGTGAAGCCTGATTCTCTGCTATGACATGCAGACTAATTCTCTGCTGACATGAAGCTAGATTCTCTGTTACGGGACCTCTCTCCTCTGCCTGTGTGCTGGGCCTAAATAAAGTAAACAGTTTGAAAGTTTTATAAGATATGCTATCTTGGAGTACCTCAATGAAAATAAGCAAACAACGACATATCAGCATGGATTCATGAGGGATTGGTCATAGAAACATAGAATGTGTTGGCAAATAAGAACCATTTGGCCCATCTAAACTGCCCAATATACTGAATACTATGAATAGCCCCTGGCCCTATCTTATATGAAGGATGGCCCTATGCCTATCCCATGCATGCTTAAACTCCACTGTATTTGCAGCTACCATTTCTGCAGGAAGGCTATTCCATGCATCCACTACTCTCTCAGTAAAGTAATACTTCCTAAAATTACTTTCAAACCTTTGCCCCTCTAGTTTAAAACTATGTCCTCTTGTAGCAGTTTTTCTTCTTTTAAATATTCTCTCCTCTTTTACCTTGTTGATTCCCTTTATGTATTTAAAAGTTTCTATCATATCCCCTCGGTCTCGTCTTTCTTCCAAGCTATACATGTTAAGGTCCTTTAATCTTTCCTGATTTTTATCCTGCAATCCATGTACCAGTTTAGTAGCTCTTCTCTGAACTCTCTCCAAAGTATCAATATCCTTCTGGAGATATGGTCTCCAGTACTGAGCACAATACTCCAAATGAGGTCTCACTAGTGCTCTGTAGAGCGGCATGAGCACCTCCCTCTTTCCACTGTTAATTCCTCTCCTTATACACCCAAGCATTCTGCTAGCATTTCCTGCTGCTCTATGACATTGTCTGCCTACCTTTAAGTCTTCTGAAATAATGACCCATAAATCCCTTTCCTCAGATACAGAGGTTAGGACTGTATCACTGATTTTATATTCTGCTCTTGGGTTTTTACGCCCCAGGTGCATTATCTTGCACTTATCAACATTACATTTTAGTTGCCAGATTTTTGACCATTCCTCCTAAATCCTTTTCCATTTGGTGTATCCCTCCAGGAACATCAACCCTGTTACAAATCTTTGCGTTATCAGCAAAAAGACCCACCTTACCATCAAGGCCTTCTGCAATTTCACTGATAAAGATATTAAACAAAATGGGTCCCAGAACAGATCCCTGAGGTACCCCACTGGTAACAAGACCATGGTCTGAATATACTCCATTGACTACAACCCTCTGTTATCTGTCCCTCAGCCACTGCCTAATCCATTCAACAATATGGGAGTCCAAGCCCAAAGACTGCAATTTATTGATACGCCTTCTATGTGGGACAGTATCAAAAGCCTTACTAAAGTCTAGATAAGCGATGTCTACTGCACCTCCGCCATCTATTATTTTAGTCACCCGATCAAAAAAATCAATAAGATTAGTTTGACATGATCTCCCTGAAGTAAACCTATGCTGTTTTTCATCTTTCAATCAATGGGATTTTAGATGTTCCACAATCCTCTCCTTAAGTATGGTTTCCATTAATTTCCCCACTATTGATGTCAGGCTTACTGGCCTATAGTTGCCCGATTCCTCCCTACTACCTTTCTTGTGAATGGGCACAACATTTGCTCATTTCCAATCTTCTGGGATGACTCCTTTTGCCAGTGATTGGTTAAATACATCTGTTAATGGTTTTGCTAGTTCACCGCTGAGCTCTTTTAATAGCTTTGGTTGTATCCCATCAGGCCACTGTGACTTATTTGTATTAATTTTAGACAGCTGACTTAGAACCTCTTCCTCTGTAAAGACTAATTATTTATTGGTCTTCTTTCCTAACTGAGGTCCTTTTCCTTAATTTTCCTTTGTAAAAACTGAACAGAAGTATTCATTGAGGCAGTCAGCTAGTTCTTTATCTTCTTCCCTATACCTTCCTTCTTTTGTTTTTAATTTTGTAATTCCTTGTTTTAGTTTCCTTTTTTCATTTATGTATCTAAAGAATGCTTTATTGCCTTTTTCCCTGACTGAGCTAATTTCTCTTCTGCCTGTGCTTTAGAAATTCTTATATCTTGTTTGACCTCTCTCTGTCTAATTTTATAAATTTGCCTGTCATCCTCGTTTTTTTTATAATTCCTAAATCCTATCTTTTTGTTTTTAATGATTTTGGCCACTTCTGCTGAGTACCACAGTGGTCTCTTCCTTGTTTTGCTTTTACTGACAAGCCTAATGCAATTTTCTGTTGCCTTCATTAGTGCCACTTTTAAGTAGTCCCATTTCTCCTGGACTCCATTGAAACTGTTCCAATCTGATACGGACTCGTAAACCACTAATCTAATTTTAGAAAAGTCAGTTTTTCTAAAATCTAAAACTTTTGTTTTTGTGTGGTGTGACTCACTGTACTTATAGTAAACCACACTGACTGGTGATCACTAGATCCCAAGCTTTCCCCTACAGTAATATCAGATACCAAATTCCCATTTGTGAATACTAAATCTAAAATGGCCTCCTTCCGGGTTGGCTCCTCAACTACTTGTTGTAGAGATAATCCCAGTAGGGAATTTAGAATATCTGTACTCCTGGCAGAACTAGCTATTTTGGTTTTCCAGTTTACATCAGGAAGATTGAAGTCTCCTATAATGATAACTTCCCCCTTCAATGTCATTTTAGCTATTTCCTCAACTAGTAGATCATCTAATTCTTTGATTTGGCTAGGTTGTCTATATATCATACCTACACGAGTTACCTTATGATTATCAAGCTGCAATGTAACCCAAACTGACTCTAAATTGTTCTCGTTAACTTGTATCAAATTAGATTTTATGCTATCTTTCACATACAGGGCCACCCCTCCCCCCTTCTTGCCTTCTCTGTCTTTCCTGTATAGAGAAAACCCTGGTATTGTTATATCCCAGTTATTACTCCCATTGAACCATGTCTCAGTAACAGCCACTACATTTATATTCTCAGATGCCATTATAGCCTCAAGTTCCTTGATCTTATTCCGTAAACTGCGAGCATTTGTAGACAAGAATCTGAGCTCATCATTTCTTAACCTTTGTGCTACTGGCATCTTCTGACATTGTTCCGGGGGGCAGTTGGACTGCTGGATTATCACTCTTTTGCCCCCCCCCCCTTTCCTAGTTTAAATGCTCCTTTAAAAATTATTGGAACTGTTCACCGAGGACATTCGTTCCTTTGAGAGAAAGATGCAAACCATCTTATTTGTACAGTTCTTGTTTATTCTAACAAGAGCTAACATGAGACACAAAGCCAAACTCTTGGCTCAGACACCATTCACCAAGCCATACATTGAATTCCTTAAAGTGCATCTTCCTGTCATGCTGAAGGTTATGCACAGGCATAACTACAGAGAATGAAACAGTTGATGCAAACTCCCGTATATCCTTTCCAAGTGTGTGAAAAGCATCCTTTACCTTTGAAACCTCATTGCAAGCCAGATTATTTGTCCCAAGATGGACAATAACATCCACCTCCCTTTCCTGATTTGCTTGCCTAACAATATTAAGTATCCGTCATCTATCCCTACTAGCGGTAGCACCAGGGAGACATCTCAAACCATTCTCCTCAAACTTCACACCTCTTATGATGGAATCGCCCAACAACAGTTGCTTACTATCAGTCTTCACTTTCTCCTTTTTGTCTTCGGCTGCAGTCTTGCATACTTTAGGCATGGGAGATGATTGTTCCTCACCCACTGTGCTTGAGCCATCTTCCATGTTACTCTTGCACTCTGAAAGTGCTGCAAATGAATTATGGAGAGCCACAGACTGTGAGACATGTCTTCTATCCACAACTCTCAGTCTACCAGAACCTGCAGTAACCCATCTTCCATTTCACATTTCAAAAAGGCATTTTCCTGCTGCATTATGGAGAGCTGACTACAGATCAGTCAGTATCCAAACCTCAGAAGAGTGGAACCTGAAATAAAAGCACAACAATTCCTGCACAGAACCAGGTCTGCCATTGTAAAGAGGGACTGACAGTGCCCATCACGACCTTTGTGGTCTGGCGAGCTGGTGGACATGAGGCGCAAATCACAACCGGTTTTGACAAGTACGGGTTTATTGAGAGACAACGTGTTTCGGGGTGCGCATGACCCCTTTATCAAGTCTACAAGAAACATAAATAATAACAAAAAAGTATATACATGTACAATTTGCCTGACCAAGTATAATAGCAAAGCCACAGCGCTTCAGCCACATCTAATTCATCTCTGGCAAAGGTAATAACAATATTAACCATTTCCCAACATCACCACAACTCCTTCATTACTCACCCTTCACTTTTTAATAACTCCTAAACCATTTCTGCCACACAGCATTGTACTACATTGTCAGTAAAAGTGACTGGGGAGCATTAAACGAACAACAAACATCCAGCTGCAGCTGCAGCACACCAGGTAACAACCCCCCCATCCAAAGTCCATACCCAGAGCCACATACATTTATTGCCATTTCCTCCAACCACCAAAATAATGCACTGACATCTACTTATGATGTCACCATTCATCACATACCGACCAATCACGTTCATCCGCAGGAACTAGGTACAGCTCTTGACTCCATTATCTAATGTTATTAATCTATTTATCTTTAAAAAAAACAAAAAAATAACAAAAATATATATATATATATATATATATATATATACACAAAAAATAAGAGATCATTTTATTCATTTATGTATTTATCTACCTAACAACTGATAACCACATCCTATCTTACCAATGTAATTTAACATGGGAATACATATGAATTGACCGATTTCTACCTATTTATTTATTTATCTATTTATGTATGAATTCAGGCTTAAATACACCATTTTATATGACGACATATGAGAACTAAATCTTTTTATCAAATTGTTGTGCTTTTGTGAACCATTAACAATACGCCTACGCATTCATTTTCTTTGATGCCTATTCGTTATAGGCCTCTTTTCTCTATAGTCTTTATCCAGAAGGCCATTTTATATATGTATATATATATATATATATATATATATATATATATATATATATATATTTTTTTTTTTTTATATCGCTGTATTTTTCTCCTCTTCTAGATTTTGTCTTTTGAACATAGCCCTTCTTATTCCATTCTACCAACTTAATTGAAAGATATTTTCACTCTTAATATTATTCTTATCTCTTACTTTCGACTATCATTATTATTATGAGTTTTATCAAACCCTTGCTTGTAATACCTACAAAAAATTCCCCCCCCCCCGAGTACAAATTGTACATGTATATACTTTTTTGTTATTATTTATGTTTCTTGTAGACTTGATAAAGGGGTCATGCGCACCCCGAAAGGCGTTGTCTCTCAATAAACCCGTACTTGTCAAAACCGGTTGTGATTTGCACCTCACATCCACCAGCTCGCCAGACCACAAAGGTCGTGACGGGCACTGTCAGTATTTCTAGTAATTAACGAAGTGGCTACTCGGCCCTCGCACTTGGTTCCTTTGGACGCGGCAGCTCCAACCTGATACCTAGCTAATCCAGCGGACCTTCATCACGGTTGCACCCAATCGGTGCAACCTAAACAGGTGAGCAGTACATATTCACCTTAAATTGAAGAACGCTATTTCATCTTTACCTATTTACCCTATGAGCGCCTTTCTCATCCTGTGGCCACATATTTATTGTAAAGAGTGAAAAGATTTTAGACAAATAAATCCTACCTGTTTAGATTGTATCCACCTACAGATTACCTCCTGAATATCTGCAATGCACTTATAAAAATCATCACTTTGAAAATTCAGCAAGCTATAATTAGGCAAGCTAATACTATGTTGCTATATATACACACACTCCCACAAAAGCTCCTCCCCACAACAGCAATTTAACACCTTACTCACCTATGCTCATTTGCAATCAGACAATAGTGATAACCTGTCTAACAAATTCCTAACCTGTTTTGAAACACAGTGTCTGAGTATACACCGGAAACACCACTGAAGTTCTGCAACAGTGGAAAAGCTCTGAGTTAGACTAAATTAGTCTCCTGAATATCTCCAATGCACTTATAATTTAATCAGTTTAATCAGTTTCTATGAGGAGGTAAGCTCTACACTTGACCACGGCGAATCAATGGATGTCGTATATCTGGACTTCTCCAAAGCATTTGACACTGTACCACATAAAAGGTTAGTATATAAAATGAGAATGCTCGGACTGGGGGAAAATGTCTGTATGTGGCTGAGTGACAGAAAACAGAAGGTGGTTATTAATGGTACACACTCAGTTTGGGCCACTGTCACCAGTGGGGTACCTCAGGGGTCAGTATTGGGCCCTATTCTCTTCAATATATTTATTAATGATCTTGTAGAAGGCTTGCATAGTAAAGTATCAATTTTGCAGATGACACTAAACTGTGTAAAGTAATTAACACGGAGGAGGACAGTATACTACTACAGAGGGATCTGGATAGATTGGAGGCTTGGGCAGATAAGTGGCAGATGAGGTTTAACACTGACAAGTGTAAAGTTATGCACATGGGAAGGAATAATGCAAGTCACCAGTGCATACTAAAAGGTAAAACACTCGGTAACACTGACATGGAAAAGGACCTAGGAATTTTAGTGGACTGCAAACTAAGCTGTAGAAACCAGTGTCAGGCAGCTGAGCCAATAAGATAATGGGTTGCATCAAAAAGGCCATAGATGCCTGTGATGAGAACATAGTCCTGTCACTTTAAAAAGCACTAGTCAGACCACACATGGAGTACTGTGTACAGTTCTGGGCTCCTGTGAACTAGGCAGACATAGCAGAGCTGGAGAGGGTTCAGAAGAGGGCAACTAAAGTATTAACTTTAATGAGTGGACTACAGTACCCTGAAAGATTATCAAAATTAGGGTTAATAACTTTAGAAAAAAGATGAGAAAAAAGATGAGATGATATCTAATAACTATGTATAAATATATCAGGGGTCAGTACAGAGATCTCTAACATCATCTATTTATCCCCAGGACTGTGACAAGGGGACATCCTCTGCGTGTGGAGGAAAGAAGTTTTGTACACAAACATAGAAGAGGATTCTTTACAGTAAGAGCAGTGAGACTATGGAACTCTCTGCCTGAGGAGGTGGTGATGGTGAGGTCACTGTGAAGTTCAAGAGGGGCCTGGATGTATTTCTGGAGTGTAATAATATTACAGGCTATAGCTACTAGAGATAGGTTTTTGCCTTCCTCTGAATAAACTTGCAGGATAACAGGCTGAACTGGATGGACAAATGTCTTTTTTCAGCCTTATAAACTATGTTACTATGTGGAGGGAACACTTATGGGGGATCCGTGGATGACGCACTGTTATGGGGGATCTATGGATGACACTCCGTTATGGGGGATTTGTGGATGACACACTGTTATAGGGGACCTGCTCACAGGGCCGTCTTTAATATTGATTGGACCCTGGGCAAAAATTTACTTGGGCCCCCTGGATCCCGCCTTCCTACACCTTAGCATGCAATCACGCCCTCCACCACAACACACACACAAAAAATCCACACATCTGGTAGAGTCCAGTGAATGACTGTAAATACTTCCAGTTCTGAAGACTCCAGCGGCTCAGGATCAGTGCTCTGGGCAGCTGGGCTCAGGCTGGAAGTGGGCACCGCTCTGCAGGAAGGAGACCAGGGCTCGGATCACCCTAGTGTTACAGTGCACCCCAGCAACCCACAGTATGCAGTATAGCACCCTATAGTATACAGCACCACACAGTATGCAGTTTAGCACCCCACACTATACAGTACCCCACAGTATATAGTAGAGCAGTATAGCAGCCCACAGTATACAGAACCTCACGGTATACAACACCTCACTGTATACAGCACCCCAAACTATACACAATACAGCCCCCCACACTATACAGTACAGCAGTATAGCACTCCCCCCCCCCACTATACAGGCCCCTCCACACTATACAGGCCCCCCACAGTATACAGCCCACCACACAGTATACAGGCCACGCCACCCCCCCCCCCAGTATATAGCCCACCACACAATATACAGACCATTACACAATATATAGCCCACCACACAATATACAGCCCACCACACAGTATACAGCACCCCACTATACAGTAGTTTACAGTATATTAACATAACAGCCCCTGTCACCTTTTTCTGATGTAATATTTACACAAAAAAGCTCCACAGTTAACTTCTGCAACACTCAGTAGGACCTGTGATGACCTCATAGCCATGTGACCAGTAATTGCTAGGTTACTGGTCACATGGTGATGATGTCATTAAGGTCCTAGAGCAAAACTCATTAAGGTCCTAGAATTAAGATACTATTTAACACAGTACGATCATGATGCCTGTGTAGCCGACAGCCTGACACCCGGGGCAGTAGCTAGCAGGGCTCAAGAGGCAGCTGCCTTGGGCCCCCCAGGAGCAACTGGGCCCAGGGCAGCTGCCCCTTTTGCCCCTTGGTAAAGACGGCCCTGCCTGCTCACACAAAGGGCACAGGGAGCGTACACAGTGGGCACAGAGAGCAGAAGGAGAACACACAGTGGGCACAGGCAGAACACACAGCACAGCAGACACAGGACGCGCATACAGGGGGCACAGGGAGCACACAAAGCAGGCAAAGGCAGAGCAGATAGGGGCACAGGGAGTGCACACACAATAGGCACAGGGAGCACACATAGCAGGCACAGACAGAACACACAGCAGGCACTGAGAGAACACAGAGGGAGCAGACATGGGGGCACAGGGAGCACACACAGCGGACACAGGGAACACACACATTGGACAAAGGGGGCACACGCAACAAGCACAAGTAGCACACACAGCAGGCACAGAAAGTACACACAGCGGGCACAGGTGGCAAAAGGAGCTCACAGAGGGGGCAGAGGTTGCTCACAGAGGGTCACAGGGGAAAAACAGAGCTGACAGTGGGAGCTTGCAGATCAGGGCCCATCAGTACTTGAGAGGCAGTGCAGAGCTGTTACAATGAGAGTGTGACCCCAGCAGCCGTGCACCACCCTTCCTCTACAGACGCTGCTGCATGTTTTTTACTGGATGGACTTACCAGGTGGATAAGGAACAGGCCAGGTGCTTTGATAAGAGGGTCCTAGGAGCACCCTGCAGCTAAAGGTCAGAGCCCTGGGGTTAGATGCAGTAGAAGGCCCAGTAATCCCAATCTAGTTTGGGCCTTGCAGCCTGGAGCAAGTGCAGGCAAAGGGTGGGGCCAGAGCTATGTTAGCTCCGCCTACACAGAACATTCTAATGCAGGTCTGTGGCATATGGATTGTAGATAATGCTGTGTGATCACTGAGTTCAGCGAGACATTGTGTGTGGGGTGAACAGCAGATGTGACTGTTTACAGGAACCGCTTCAGCATGTTAGAGAGGCAGTCGGGGAGCATGTGGAGGAGGAAAATAGGGCAATTGAATGCAAAAAAAAAATATTGCTCCGTCAGCCTACTTAGCTATTATACAGCAGGTGGCCCCTTTCGGAAAAGGGGCTCTGGGCAATTGCCCTGTTTGCTCCCCCCTAATGCCGGCCTTGCATCCAGCCAATCTCCTGGTAGCCATCCCCCTATGATGTATCAGCTAGGCAGAGCCCTATAAAACCTTGATCCCGCCCGTTCACCGTCATTTTCCTGTGAGCTGGGCATAGGGAGAGACTTGACAAGGTGATTATGCACAAGGTGCATTGTTGTTACAAACTGTTAACAGAGAGTGTAGGACAATATTGGAGATTTCTGGGAGAATGGAGGGAGAGTGAAGAAGACTGCTTAACTACAGACTCTGCTACAATTTCTCCCCATATACATCACTGTGTAGTGCAGTAAGTCATGGCTAATCCATTCTGGTACCTGTAGAGTTACTGTGCATCGATATTACAGGCCACTGTTATCGGCAGGTCTAATTTATCGCTGTGTACATAAGTGTGCAATGCACCAAGACTCATCATAGATAATCTGTTAGCAATAAAGTTGGTATACACTATGGCCAAAGGAATTAGCAGTGTCAGAATTGATGCTGTTTCTGGCACAAGTATAAGCAAAAGAAGGAGTTGTGGTAGCAGCTGCAGCAATAGGCCAGAGGTGCCACTGTTATCCAGCGATCATGTTTTGACCAACAATCCCGCTATACTGGAATGGTTGACTTACTCTTCACAATCATCTCAAGTTACAACATAGTATCATAGTAACATCGTTTATAAGGCTGAAAAAAGACATCTGTCCATCCAGTTCAGCCTATTATCCTGCAAGTTGATCTAGAGGAAGTAAAAAAACAAACAAAAAAACTGAGGTACTGTAGAAGCCAATTTTTCTCACTTTAGGGGGAAAAATATTCCTTCCCGACTCAAATCAGCAAATCAGAATAACTCCCTGGATCAACAACCCATCTGTAATAACTATAACATGTAATATTATTACACTCCAGAAATACATCCAGGCCCCTCTTGAACTCACCATCACCACCTGCTCAGGCAGAGAGTTCCATAGTCTCACTGCTCCTACTGTAAATAATCCTCTTCTATGTTTTTGTAGAAACCTTCGTTCCTCTAGGGGTACTGTAGTCCACCCATTTCAGTTATTACTTTATTTGCCTTTCTCTGAACCCTATCCAGCTCTGCCATGTCTGCCTTGCTCACAGGAGAAGTAGGAATAGGAAAAAAGAGTGAGGGTTAATCAAGTATTAAGGAATTGTTATCCAAAAGATAAAAGAAAAAAATAGAGGTGCCAGTGGAGTAGGAGTGAGCATGATCGGTATAAGGATTAATAAAACCATATTTTATGATATGTGGTAAGGCTGCTATCGGGGTGGCAACGTAGATGTCAGTCTACGTGTGGATAAGTGAGAAATAGAAGTGAACGGTGGCGTTACATGATGGGTTCATAAGCTGTACCCATATGTTTTCGCCATGACAGCTTTGCTTTCTCCTCGTCGCTGTCTGCAACTTCCCCCTCATTACTCTTTAAAGGGCCGACACCTTCAGATTTATACTTTTTAGCATTTATATAATTGAAGAACATTTTAGGATTAGTTTTACTCTCTTTGGCAATTAATCTCTCGGTCTCTAGTTTGGCCGCTTTTATTTGTTTTTTACATGTTCTATTTTTTTCCTTATAGTTTTTCAGTGCTTCCGTGCTAACCTACTGTTTCAGTGAATTATATGCTTTCTTGTTGTCATTTATTGCTTTCTTTACAGTTCTATTTATCCACATTGGTTTCTTTTTGTTCCTTAACCTTTTATTCCCATACGGTATGTACCTCTCACAATGAGATTTTAGGATGTTTTTAAAGATATCCCATTTTGTGGCTGTATTTTTATTTTTGAGGACCTTGTCCCAGTTAGTTTGGCCTACGGCCTCTCTTAGTTAGGCTAAATTTAGTTAGGCTAAATTTAGCTTTTTTGAAGTTTGGTATTTTTGTTCCTCCCTGTAGAAATGCTCTTTTGAATGATAATTGGAAGGTTATTATTTTATGGTCACTATTTCCCAGGTGTCCCCCAACCTGCACGTCTGTTGTTCTGTCAGGCCTATTGGTTAATACTAAGTCCAGTATGGCCGTCCCTCTAGTCGGGTCCTGAACCAGTTGGGAGAGGTAATTGTCTTTGGTTATTGCCAAGAACCTGTTTCCCTTATGAGATATACAAGTTTCAGTTTCCCAGTCTATATCTGGGTAGTTGAAGTCCCCCATAATAACCACATTATGATTTGCCGCCTCGTCTATCTCATTTAGTAGTAGATTTTCTGTGGACTCTGGTATATTAGGTGGTTTATAGTAAACTCCTATTAGTAATTTATTGTTGTTTTTAGCTCCATGTATCTCTACCCACAGTGACTCCACATGTTCATGTCCCTCACTTATATCTTCGCGGAGTGTGGGCTTTAGACAAGACTTTACATAAAGGCAAACCCCTCCCCCTCTCCGGTTTTGACGATCCTTTCTAAACAGACTGTAACCTTGTACATTAACTGCCCAGTCATAGCTATCATCCAGCCATGTCTCAGTTATTCCCACTATGTCATAGTTCTCCTTACACATCAGTAATTCCCCAGTTTTATTAGTCAGGCTTCTGGCATTAGTATACATACATTTGAGAGGTTTATGTATATTTTTTACCCTACACCTTTCCTTCTAAACTGTTCTAGTCCCTCCTTCCATTCCTCCCCCAGTCCTACTACCTTTCCCCCGGTCTCTATCTGCACTATCTTCCCCTCCTATAATGTAATTTCCCTCCCCCCCAGTCCCTAGTTTAAACACTCCTCCAACCTTCTAGCCATCTTTCTCCCCAGCACAGCTGCCCCTTCCCCATTGAGGTGCACCCCGTCCCTACGATAGAGCCTGTAGCCGATAGAAAAATCGGCCCAGTTCTTCAGGAACCCAAACTCCTCCTTCCTACACCAGTTCTTGAGCCACTTGTTAATCTCCCTAATCTCCCGTTGCCTTTCTTGTGTGGCCCGTGGTACAGGTAGTGTTTCAGAAAATACTACCTTAGAGGTCCTTGCCCTCAGCTTTTGACCTAAATCCCTGAAATCATTTTTAAGGACTCTCCACTTACCTCTAACTTTGTCATTGGTTCCAATATGGACCATGACCGCTGGATCGTCTCCAGCCCCTCCCAGTAATCTGTCAACCCGATTTGCGATGTGTCGAACTCTAGCGCCAGGAAGACAGCACACTGTTCGGCGATCACGGTCTTTGTGACAGATTTCCCTATCTGTTCCCCTAATAATGGAGTCTCCCACTACCAGCATCTGTCTGGCCTGCCCTGCTCTCCTGGTTCCCTGCTTACTGGAGCTGAAATTCCCTTGACTGGCAGAGGAAGTGTCCGGCTGCAGCAGTGCCGTCCCTGGACTGACATCTCCCTCATCTGCCAAATGTGCAAACTTGTTGGGGTGTGTCAGATCAGGGCTAGCCTCCCTGGCACTCTTCCCTCTACCCCGCTTTCTAACTGTTACCCAGCTAGCTACCTCACTTTCCTCAGCCTCCTCTCTGTCACCCTCCCCCTCATCTACCCCAAAGAGTGCTTGCTCGGTGAGAAGCAAACTCTTTTGCAAATTGTCAATGCCTCTCAGTGTTGCAACTTGCCCGTTTAGAGACTCAATTTGCGATTCCAAACGGGTAATTTGCTCACATCTTGAACAAAGATATACACCCTGGAACGGCAGTTCCAGGACTGCATACATCATGCAAGATGTGCACTGAATTTTGGAGATATATATATGTATCCAAAAACGAGGCATCACTCCAGAGTAAAGTGAAGATGGTGGACCCTTTATTGACCCCTCTGCAACGTTTTAACCGCTCAATGCAGTCTTTATCAAGCATTGATAAAGACTGCATTGAGCAGTTGAAACGTTGCAGAGGGGTCTATAAAGGGTCCACCATCTTCACTCTACTCTGGAGTGCTGCCTCGTTTTTGGATACATATTGCCTTATACTGACTACAGAGCCTGCGGTTTTGACGATTTTGCAACCGTGGTTTATTGGACTAGTGCTGCTGTTTGATTTTTTGTTTTTGATACATATATATATATATATATATATATATATAGTACAGACCAAAAGACCTTCTCATTCAAAGAGTTTTCTTTATTTTCATGACTATGAAAATTGTAGATTCACACTGAAGGCATCAAAACTATGAATTAACACATGTGGAATTATATATTTATCAAAAAAGTATGAAACAACTGAAAATATGTAATATTCTAGGTTCTTCAAAGTAGCCACCTTTTGCTTTGATTACTGCTTTGTACACTCTTGGCATTCTCTTGATGAGCTTTAAGAGGTAGTCACCTGAAATGGTTTTCACTTCGCAGGTGTGCCCTGTCAGGTTTAATAAGTGGGATTTCTTGCCTTATAAATGGAGTTGGGACCATCAGTTGCGTTGTGGAGTAGTCAGGTGGATACACAGCTGATAGTCCTACTGAATAGACTGTTAGAATTTGTATTATGGCAAGAAAAAAGCAGCTAAGTAAAGAAAAATGAGTGGCCATCATTACTTTAAGAAATTAAGGTCAGTCAGTCCGAAAAATTGGGAAAACTTTGAAAGTGTCCACAAGTGCAGTCACAAAAACCATCAAGCGCTACAAAGAAACTGACTCACATGCGGACCGCCTCAGGAAAGGAAGACCAAGAGTCACCTCTGCTCCAGAGGATAAGTTCATCCGAGTCACCAGCCTCAGAAATCGCAGGTTAACAGCAGCTCAGATTAGAGACCAGGTCAATGCCACACAGACTTCTAGCAGCAGACACATCTCTAGAACAACTGTTAAGAGGAGACTGTGTGAATCAGGCCTTCATGGTAGAATATCTTCTAGGAAACCACTGCTAAGGACAGGTAACAAGCAGAAGAGACTTGTTTGGGCTAATGAACACAGGGAATGGACATTAGACCAGTGGAAATCTGTGCTTTGGTCTGATGAGTCCAAATTTGAGATCTTTGGTTCCAACCACCGTGTCTTTGTGCGACGCAGAAAAGGTGAACGGATGGACTCTACATGCCTGGTTCCCACAGTGAAGCATGGAGGAGGAGGTGTGATGGTGTGGGGGTGCTTTGCTGGTGACACTGTTGGGGATTTATTCAAAATTGAAGGCATACTGAATCAGCATGGCTACCACAGCATCTTGCAGCGGCATGCTATTCCATCCGGTTTGCGTTTAGTTGGACCATTATTTATTTTGCAACAGGACAATGACCCTAAACACACCTCCAGGCTGTGTAAAGGCTATTTGACCATGAAGGAGAGTGATGGGGTGCTGCGCCAGATGACCTGGCCTCCACAGTCAACGGACCTGAGCCCAATCGAGATGGTTTGGGGTGAGCTGGACCACAGAGTGAAGGCAAAAGGGCCAACAAGTGCTAAGCATCTCTGGTAACTCCTTCAACACTGTTGGAAGACCATTTCAGGTGACTACCTCTTGAAGCTCATCAAGAGAATGCCAAGAGTGTGCAAAGCAGTAATCAAAACAAAAGGTGGCTACTTTGAAGAACCTAGAATATGACATGTTTTCAGTTGTTTCATACTTTTTTTTATAAGTATATAATTCTACATGTGTTAAGTCATAGTTTTGATGCCTTCAGTGTGAATCTACAATTTTCATAGTCATGAAAATAAGGAAAACTCTTTGAATGAGAAGGTGTGTCCAAACTTTTGGTCTGTACTGTATATACTCTCACCTAAAGAATTATTAGGAACACCTGTTCTATTTCTCATTAATGTGATTATCTAGTCAACCAAGCACATGGCAGTTGCTTCAATGCATTTAGGGTTGTGGTCCTGGTCAAGACAATCTCCTGAACTCCAAACTGAATGTCAGAATGGAAAAGAAAGGTGATTTAAGCAATTTTGAGCGTGGCATGGTTGTTGGTGCCAGACGGGCCGGTCTGAGTATTTCACGATCTGCTCAGTTACTGGGATTTTCACGCACAACCATTCCTCGGGTTTACAAAGAATGGTGTGAAAAGGGAAAAACATCCAGTATGCGGCAGTCCTGTGGGCGAAAATGCCTTGTTGATGCTAGAGGTCAGAGGAGAATGGGCCAACTGATTCAAGCTGATAGAAGAGCAACGTTAACTGAAATAACCACTTGTTGCAACCGAGGTATGCAGCAAAGCATTTGTGAAGCCACAACATGCACAACCTTGAGGCGGATGGGCTACAACAGCAGAAGACCCCACCGGGTACCACTCATCTCCACTACAAATAGGAAAAAGAGGCTACAATTTTCACAAGCTCAACAAAATTGAGTCCGATTTTGGCGTAAACAGAATGAGAACATGTATCCATCATGCCTTGTTACCACTGTGCAGGCTGGTGGTGGTGGTGTAATGGTATGTTTTCTGGGCACACTTTAGGCCCCTTAATGCCAATTGGCCATCGTTTAAATGCCACAGGCTACCTGAGCATTGTTTCTGACCATGTCCATCCCTTTCATGACCACCATGTACCCATCCTCTGATGGCTACTTCCAGCAGGATAATGCACCATGTCACAAAGCTCGAATCATTTCAAATTGATTTCTTTAACATGACAATGAGTTCACTGTACTAAAATGGCCCCCACAGTCACCAGATCTCAACCCAATAGAGCATCTTTGGGATGTGGTGGATCGGGAGCTTCGTGCCCTGGATGTGCATCCCTAAAATCTCCATCAACTGCAAGATGCTATCCTATCAATATGGGCCAACATTTCTAAAGAATGCAATCAGCACCTTGTTGAATCAATGCCAAGTAGAATTAAGGCAGTTCTGAAGGCAAAAGGGGGTCTAACACCGTATTAGTATGGTGTTCCTAATAATTCTTTAGGTGAGTGTGTGTATGTATATATATATATATATATATATATATATAAAAATAAGAAATTCCGCAGCACATCCAGGTTGTAAGAAAGTAAAAAAAGGCTTTATTCACCAAGTATGCGACGTTTCAATCCTCTCAATGGGATTTTCCTCAAGCATTGAATAAAGCCTTTTTTTACTTTCTTACAACCTGGATGTGCTGCGGAATTTCTTATTTTTATACATTTGGAGGTGGATCGCCTACCCAGCCGCTGGCACTCCGCATATACCTTAACGATAGTGGTGCTGCCCACACTTTCGTTTCATTATATATATATATATATATATATATATAGTGGATATAAAAAGTCTACACACCTCTGTTAAAATGTAAAAAAAAGAACTGTGAGGTAGAAGCCAATTTTCCCCACTTTAGGGGAATAAAAAATTCCTTCCCGACTCCAATCAGGCAATCAGACTAACTCCCTGGATCAACGACCCCTCTGTAGTAGCTATAGCCTGTAATATTATTACACTCCAGAAATACATCCAGGCCCCTCTTGAATTCCTTTATTGTACTCACCACCCCCTCAGGCAGAGAGTTCCATAGTCTCACTGCTCTTACCGTAAAGAATCCTTTTCTATGTTTGTGTACAAACCTTCTTTCTTCCAGACGCAGAGGATGTCCCCTCGTCACAGTCACAGTCTTGGGAATAAATAGATGATGGGATAGATCGCTGTACTGACCCCTGATAAATTTATACATAGTAATTAGATCTCCCCTCAGTCGTCTTTTTTCTTTTAAAGATGATTTTTATTAGGATTTTTCAATGTAAACTTACATTTAAAACATTGAAGTATGTTTATGTAAATACAAGCAATAAAGAATAATTTGCAAATGTTTCCAGTTACATCAAAGTATTGGTAGTATGGTTTGAATGTAGCAACAATTTATACATTTTCATGTTTCAATATGCTACGAAGTAGGATTCAACATAGAACATCAAACATAAAACCTAGTATAAGTCGAGTTGAGCCTCATAGTGTTATTTTATTAGCAGTAGAATGATCGGCTCAGCTAACGTATATAAATTCCTCCTCAGCTTCACGGGCGTTACCTAGAGTAAAAGATAAGTCTTGTATTGTGTAGATGTGCTGATGAAGACCTAGAGCAGTTCCTAAGTTTTTTGGGAAAGTGTGTTAACCAACAGCTCCAGCCCCTCATACATTTATAGCCTTTTCCAATCTGCCAAGCAAACGCTTGTTCTGCAATATAATTGCTCGATACTGTAGAGATTATTTTGTTTGTCTCTGGGATTTTTGCTGATTTCCAGGATTTGGCTAATAGAAGTCTAGTGGCAATTGCTATATGGCAAATTGGAAATCTCTATTTGCTGTTTGAGTGTAAAACAGTAAATTGGGAGTCATTGCAAATGTCATATAGTACTTTAGTGTTGCCCTTCTAATTTAGGCTTGGATTTTGTGATTAGATCGGCGATATTGCATAGGGAACTTGTTAAGATGTTTGGAGAGTTTTTGAGTTTTTAGGTTTTTTTTCTTCTGGATTTTAATTATAATGGTCTCTTAGGAAGCTAAAGCTTTTTATTCTCTTGTTGTCCATAATGTTATGTATGAATGTCATTCCCTTATCTGACCAAACTGAGAGAGAGTTTAGTCCAGTACAGGGGTGTAGTGATGTAAGGGGAATTTTATGAGCAATCATTTGTCTTTGGTCAATGTGGGAGAATTCTTTTGTTTTCCAGATCTCAAGTGCTGCTTGGGGTGAAGGGATGGAGTTTACATCTAGCTCTGTCGTTATTTATGATTACGTGGCACCAGTTCTCCACTTTATTTAGTTCAGCTTCTATCTTGACCCATTGTTTTTGGTTATCTATAGGTCTGAACCATTCTGCTGATTGTTTCAACAGGTTTGCTTTGTAATATGCTAGGATGTTTGGAAGGGCAATACCTGCATTGATCATTTTTTTCTGAAACATATATGCAGCAATTCTGGGCCTTTTGTTCCATATGAATCTTGACATTATAGATTGGACCTTAAGTAGATACGTTTTAGGTGTGGAAATTGGCAGCACCCTGAGGTAGTAGGACAGTTTTGGGAGGGTGAACATCTTATACAGTGTCAGTCTACCAAACCAGCTCCAATTAGATTTTAGAAAGTTGTCTAGTTCTTTTTTAATATTCTCAAATATTTTAAGAAAGTTTTCAGAAATGATAGTTCTGTTTTCACATGCTAGCTCTACCCCCAAGTATGTGATTGATTTGTTATTCCATGTATATGGAAAATTTTGTTTTAATCTTTTCCTTACTCGTGCAGGAATGTTTATTCCATAAATGTGTGACTTTGAGGAGTTGACTTTGTAATATGATATGCTGCTGAATTTTCCTAGTTCTGTTTGGAGATTGGGCAAAGAGGTCTCAGGTTTGGTAAGCGTCATTAATATGTCATCTGTGAACAGATTTATTTTGTTTTCATGCCCTGCAGAGATTATGCCTGTGATGCCCTCATTTTTCCTTATTTGTTCCGCCAAAGGTTCTATGGTAAGCACAAATAGCAGGAGTGACAATGGGCACCCCTGCCTAGTGTTGTTTGTTATGTGAAATTGTTCTGAGAGCACATCGTTTCATAAAACCCTGGATGAAGGAGCTGAATACATAGAGAGAATTGCACTGATAAAGGGGTCAGGCAATTCAAATTTTTGTAGTATTTCTTTCATGTATACCCAGTTTACCCAGTCAAATGCCTTCTCTGCATCCAAGGATAGGAGCAGAGAAGGCATTTTGCTTTGACTGGCTTTATCCATTAAGTTCAGGACCTTTCTGGTACCATCCTGTGCCCGTCTCCCTGTTATAATCCCAATTTGATCTTGATTTATCAGGCTTGGCATGATATTTTTGAATTTTTCGGCTAGTATTTTAGCATATATTTTAATATCCCCGTTGAGTAAGGAGATGGGACGTAGGTTACCTGGGCAATCATGGTCTTTCCCGGAATTTGGGAGAGTTATAATATTTGCGGTAAGCATTTCTTTTGGAAATTCGCCTGTTGTAAATGCTTTTTTGTTCTTATTCCCCTTGGGTTAATGGTCATTAATCTAGTGGGCTTATTGAATTCTGTGTAGTAATTAATTTTAGTTTTATTGGTCTGTTTTATAAACTGTTCAACTAAGAGTTTGTGTAATTTCAGCTTTTCTTCTCTTATTGTAGGGCAAGTGAAGTGTTCCGTTTGTGTTGATTTTCCAGGTTTTTTATGTTTTCTAGGGTGTGTTTTAAATCTTAGTTTTTTTGCCTGTTATATTTCTCTGATTGTTGAATAAAAATGCCTCTGATACAGGCTTTTGCTGCAGTTCAAGTTATCAGTTGTTTATTGTGAAAAACTCCTGGATTAAGTCTTTAATTTTTTTTATTAATCTCTGTGTGTGTGACATTATAAATGTGTTATTCCTCCAACTATATGTATTAGTTGGGTAAAGGGGATTTTTTATTGTTAGTGTCACCGAAGCATGGTCCGACCAGGTTATGTTTCCTATTGAGCACGAGATAATGTCATGCAGAGTCAAAGCCTGTGTAATGAACATATCAATGCGTGAATATCAGTTCCTACTTGCTGAGTAGTAGGAATAATCTTTTTCTTGATTGTGGAAGCGTCGCCATACATCATATAGCTCTTCCTCTTGCAGCCAATGTTTAATGGTGATCCTATTTTTCCTAGGATGGTTGGTTGCATCAATGCATGCATCGTTCACTGCATTGATATCTCCGCAGATAACCAACGTACCTTTTTTAACTTTAGCTAGGTGTTTGGAAATTTTTTTGAGAAAGCTGATCTGCCCTACATTGGGTGCATATAGGTTAGCTAATGTAAAAATGTTATTGTTAAGCTCACAAACTGTGATAATGTATCTCCCTTTCTTATCAATAATTGAGTCGAGAAGTTTGAACGTTACAGAATTTTTAATTGCGGTTAAAACGCCAGAATTTTTTTTCTCATTTGTTGCTATAAATATTTGTGAGACGTTTGGGATTTTTAAATCTGGGTGGCTATCCTTCTTAAACACCTCAGCCCCCCTAGCTTAAACACCCTTAATGACCAGACCACTTTTTACAATTCTGCACTACACTATTTTCACCATTTATTGCTCAGTCATGCAACTTACCACCCAAATGAATTTTACCTCCTTTTCTTCTCACTAATAGAGCTTTCATTTGGTGGTATTTCATTGCTGCTGACATTTTTACTTTTTTTGTTATTAATCGAAATTTACCAAAATTTTTGCAAAAAAATGACATTTTTAACGTTCAGTTGTACATTTAAAAAAAAAAAACCGTCATCTATATATACATTTTTCGCTAAATTTATTGTTCTAGATGTCTGATAAAAAAAATGTTTGGGTAAAAAAAAAAATGGTTTGGGTAAAAGTTATAACGTTTACAAACTATGGTACAAAAATGTGAATTTCCGCTTTTTTAAACAGCTCTGACTTTCTGAGCACCTGTCATGTTTCCTGAGGTTCTACAATGCCCAGACAGTAGAAAAACCCCACAAATAACCCCATTTCGGAAAGTAGACACCCTAAGGTATTCGATGATGGGCATAGTGAGTTCATAGAACTTTTTATTTTTTGTCACAAGTTAGCGGAAAATGATGAATTTTTTTTCTTCTTACAAAGTCTCATATTCCACTAACTTGTGACAAAAAATAAAAACTTCCATGAACTCACTATGCCCATCATGAAATACCTTGGGGTGTCTTCTTTCCAAAATAGGGTCACTTGTGGGGTAGTTATACTGCCCTGGCATTTTAGAGGCCCTAATGTGTGGGAAGTAGTTTGAAATCAAAATATGTAAAAAATGGCCTGTGAAATCCTAAAGGTGCTCGTTGGAATGTGGGCCCCTTTGCCCACCTAGGCTGCAAAAAAGTGTCACACATCTGGTATCGCCGTACTCAGGAGAAGTTGGGCAATGTGTTTTGGGGTGTCATTTTACATAAACCCATGCTGGGTGAGATAAATATCTTGGTCAAATGCCAACTTTGTATAAAAAAATGGGAAAAGTTGACTTTTGCCGAGATATTTATCTCACCCAGCATGGGTATATGTAAAATGACACCCCAAAACACATTCCCCAACTTCTCCTGAGTACGGCGATACCACATGCGTGACACTTTTTTGCAGCCTAGGTGGGCAAAGGGGCCCACATTCCTTTTAGGTGGGCAATTTTAGACATTTAGATCCCAGACTTCTTCTCATGCTTTAGGGCCCCTAAAATGCCAGGGCAGTATAAATACCCCACATGTGACCCCATTTTGGAAAGAAGACACCCCAAGGTATTCAATGAGGGGCATGGCGAGTTCATAGAAAAAAACATTTTGGGGGCACAAGTTAGCGGAAATAGATATTTTTTTTTTTTTTTCTCACAAAGTTTCCCTTTCCGCTAACTTGGGACAAAAATTTCAATCTTTTATGGACTCAATATGCCCCTCAGCGAATAGCTTGGGGTGTCTTCTTTCCAAAATGGGATCATTTGTGGGGTGTTTGTACTGCCCTGGCATTTGAGGGTCTCTGCAATCATTACATGTATGGCCAGCATTAGGAGTTTCTGCTATTCTCCTTATATTGAGCATACAGGTTTTTTTTTTTTTTCAGTTCAGCCTCCGGGCTGAAAGTAAAAATGAACAACACAGATTTCTTCATTCGCATCGATCGATGTGGATGAATAAATTATTGCCGGGATTTTTTTATTTATTTTTTTATATACAAAGTGTTTGCCAAAGCATATGAACACCGCCGCCCCCTCAGCTCATATGCTTCGGCAAACGTATCTTTTACTGCAGAGGAGAAATCTCGTCTTGCAGCGCCGCATACACCGACTTTTGTGTAATCTGACAGCAGCGCAATGCTTCTGTCAGAATGCACATCAGTGCGGCAGCTAGTCGATCGGTTGGTCCACCTGGAAGGTAAAAAAAACTAAACAAAAAAGAAAAAAACAGGCTGCAACGCAATAAATGTATTAACTTTATAATAACATTTGAACGGAACATATAAACTTTATTTAACTTTTTGAACAGAACGTTAACTTTTTTGCTTACTGGTGTTTTTTTTTTTTTTTTTTTTTACCTTTATAGGACAAACCTCTCCTTCCCCATGGGACAATGTGCAAAGCGCAAATCGCCCAAAGATGTGGCAAAGTACATTATGCACTTTGTTCCAGGTGAAAGGAGAGGTTTGCAGCAGCTCTGTGTGAATGGACCCTAATAGCCCTGTGTGCCTGTCCTCTGAAATGCAATCCCTATGCTAAGTGTACCTGTGTGTGGTACTTCCGGAAACACTCCCCTAAGCATAGGGCAGGGCGGTCGGGGCAGTCAGGACAGAAATAGCGGGTGTCACGCCTTATTACACTCCTGCTACAGACCCACATCTTTTTCGGGGTGACTGTTGGGTTGAGGCACCATCAACGACATTGGGGAAATGTCGCTCATGTAGACGGCTCACTACACTGGTGGATGGGGCCATGGAATCTTCTGGATACAAGAGGTTCTCGATGATCTCTTCCTGAAATTTGAGGAAGGATCCTGTTCTCCCAGCCTTACTGTAGAGAGCAAAACTATTATATACAGCCAATTAAATTAAATATACAGACACCTTCTTATACCAGCGTCTGGTGCGGTGGGAAACTAAATAAGGAGCCAACATCTGGTCATTGAAGTCCACCCCTCCCATGAGCGAATTATAGTCGTGGACACAGAGGGGCTTTTCAATGACACTGGTTGCTCGTTCAATTTGTATTGTCGTGTCTGCGTGAATAGAGGAGAGCATGTAAACTTCACGCTTGTCTCTCCATTTCACCGCGAGCAGTTCTTCATTACACAAGGCAGCCCTCTCCCCCCTTGCAAGACAGGTGACAACGAGCCGTTGGGGGAAGCCCCAGCGACTAGGTCGCACTGTGCCACAGCAGCCAATCTGTTCTAGGAACAAATGCCTGAAGAGGGGCACACTTGTGTAGAAATTGTCCACATAAAGATGGTACCCCTTGCCAAATAAGGGTGACACCAAGTCCCAGACTGTCTTCCCACTGCTTCCCAGGTAGTCAGGGCAACCGACCGGCTCCAGGGTCTGATCTTTGCCCTCATAGATCCGAAATTTGTGGGTAAAGCCTGTGGCCCTTTCACAGAGCTTATACAATTTGACCCCATACCGGGCGCGCTTGCTTGGGATGTATTGTTTGAAGCCAAGGCGCCCGGTAAAATGCTCAGGGGTATACAAATCAGCAAATTTGTTGTTGAAGTGGTCTATGAGGGGCCGAATTTTGTGGAGCCGATCAAAAGCTGGATGGCCTCTGGGACGGGAGGTGATGTTATCGCTAAAGTGCAGAAAACGCAGGATGTCCTCAAATCGTGCCCTGGACATGGCAGCAGAGAACATGGGCATGTGATGAATTGGGTTTGTGGACCAATATGACCGCAATTCATGCTATTTGGTTAGACCCATGTTGAGGAGAAGGCCCAGAAATTGTTTTAATTCGGAAACTCGGACGGAAAGGCTGGGCATAATAGCTTCCCGGGTTGGCGGCTATAAATTGTTTCTGCCACAACTATGTCCAAGAGCTCCGCAGTCAAGAACAGCTAAAAAAAATCCCAGTGCCGAACCGATCTGAGCTGTCTCAACCCGAACTCCAGACTGGGCGGTGAAAGGAGGAACTAATGGTGCGGCTGAAGTTGGGGACTGCCAATCAGGGGTTTCCAGCACCTCAGGGACTCTAGGGGGTCTACGGGCCTGTCTGTGCAGTGGCTGCGACGGGGTAACTATTGCACGTGCCACCGTACCAGCTTCAACTGCCCTTCTGGTGCTCGCCACTTCACCATGTTGTACGGCAGTGCTGGTACTAGGTCCAGGGTGGGCTGCGCTTCTGGTGTATGCCTCACCACTAGGGATGAGCGAACCCGAACTGTATAGTTCGGGTTCGTACCGAATTTTGGGGTGTCCGTGACACGGACCCGAACCCGGACATTTTCGTAAAAGTTCGGGTTCGGTGTTCATCGCTTTCTTGGCGCTTTTTGAAAGGCTGAAAAGCGGCCAATCAACAAGCGTCATACTACTTGCCCCAAGTGAAGTATAGATTCTTTATAGGTGTAGCTCAGCACTACCAAATTTTTGGGGGAAGGGTTTGAAGGGGATTAGGGATAATTTCAGATGCACAGGGTAGGACAGGGTCACTCAAATATATCAAGTCCTATCTGCTCTGGTTTTTCTCATTGACCGCTGCTGACTTTATTGTTGCAACCGAATTGAAGAGGGTGTCATCAGCGATCTTGGGAAGGGTGATCTACGGCATTCCTCTGACGGTCTCTTTTCCTGTCTTTGTCATTAACTTTTTTTTTTTTTCTTTTTAAATATTAATCTTTATTTCAATTTCATAAAAAAAAAACATCCGAAGAAGAACACGTTAGTCGAACAATAGATAAAAGTCAGAAATTAACAATTAGTAATTACAATTTATCTTTTTTCTTATTTTTTCCCCTTTTCCCCCTCCCTCCCTCCCTCTCCCCCTTCCCTCCTTAATACCCTTGAGGAGAGGGGAGGGATGTGGAAAAAAAAAAAAATAATAAAAAAAACCTCCGACCCTAAAGTAACCAGTTTTTCCAAACTTGGTCGAGATTTTGTGATTTTTTTAGTATGGTTCTTCATCACACGTTCTTCTTTAATTAAATTATCTATTACTTTTCTCCACTGTCCCACTGTCAGTGAGTCTGCCTTTATCCATTTCCTGAGCATAAGAAGTCTGGCCTGGAATAGTACTTTATTCAAAACCAGTCGTATTTTTTTATTTAACTTCAAATGTTCAGTTGCCCCTAGAATACAGATTACTGGATCGTTGGGCAACCGAACATTCAAGAGCAAAAACACGGTTTCCATTATTTCTGTCCAATATCTAAGGAGTTTGGGACATCTGCAAAAACAATGTATCAAATCAGCTTTCTCCTCCCAGCATTTTGGACACTTATCTGTGACTCTCACTCCCATTCTTTTCAACATCCATGTAGATCGATGTAATCTATGCACTATGAAGAATTGTGAGATCTTGTGTGAACCCCTATCCGAGATCGTCGCATAGTTCCTAAGGGCATCTCTCCATTTCTCTTCCGTAAAAGATTCTAGATCTTTCTCCCATTTTTTCACAGCAAGCATTATAATCCTTTTTCTCTTTCCCTCCATCAAAAACCTGTATCTCCTTGCGGTTGTTCCTCCTCCTTCCCCTACTTCGGTAAACTTGTCCAGCATGTCTGATTTTTCCTTTCTATACCTATCCTCCTGTACCACTGTCCGCAGTGCATTCCTAAGCTGAAAATATTTGTACATATCACTATGGGGGATCCCAAATTCCAGTACCATTGTATTAAAGTCCTTCAGCTTATCTTCCTCAAAAATCTGATCTAGATATTTAATTCCTTTTTTTTCCCCAGTCTATATAGTCCCTTATTGTTTCCAATTCCTTTAAATTAAGATTTTTCCATATCGGTGTATAATTCAAAAACCCTTTAATCTCCAATATCTTTTTAATTTCCCCCCATACATATTCTACTAAGTTTAATATCCTGTTACCAGTGTTTTTTTTCCCCAAGAAGCCTGACTCCAACACCTTTAAGTGATTACATTCCTCTTTCCATCCCCATCTATTTAATTCTTGCCTACCCACCTGACTATCTAAACTACCCTTTATATTTCCGTATTGTGTTATTAAATAATAAAAAAACAGATTAGGAACCGCTAATCCTCCCTCCTGCACTGGAAGCTGAAGGACTTCCTTCTTTATCCGGGGGATCGCTCCCTTCCAGATGAAATCCCCCATTAGACTATCAAATAACTTAAAAATGTTCTGCGATATTCTCACTGGGGCATTATGCAATACATAAAGTATCTTTGGGAGAAAGACCATTTTTATTAGATTTACCCTACCTTGTATTGACATTGGTAATCTTTTCCGTACATGTATTTTGGTTCTTAATTATTTTATTAAAGGGAGGACATTTAATTTTTCATATTCTTCTATATTTCCGGAGATTTGTATGCCGAGATATTTAAAATTTTCGTGTTTTTTGAGAACGTGCACCCGTGTATCTCCCTGTAATTGTCCATCTCCTAATAATAACATATGTGATTTCCCCCAATTAATATTTAAACCAGAAAAAAAAATAACTTATCTATTATCTCTATCACTTTATTAAACTGATCCCCAGTATTTTGCAAAAAAAGTAAAATATCGTCCGCATACATTAACAGTTTTTCCTCTCCACCCACATATTGAAAACTTTTAATCTCCTTATCATTTCTTATTATACTTGCCAAAGGCTCAATTGCGATAGCGAATAACAGTGGGGAGAGAGGGCATCCCTGCCTTGTGCCACGAGATAGGGCAAACGGCAGGGACAAGCTCCCATCCACAACCACTCTAGCCCTAGGGTTGAGATATATTAACTGAATCCACCCTATAAATCCCCCCCCTATACCAAACCTCCTTAATACTGCCCATAAATACTCCCATTCAATACAATCAAATGCCTTTTGGGCATCCAATGAAAGTATCGCTTTCTCCCCTGCATCTAATCTATTGGCTTCGATGTTAAGGAATAACCTTCTTATATTTGAGTATATTGTTCTGCCCGGTATAAAACCTGTCTGATATTTATTATTACTTTAATAACCTTTGACAGCCTATCAGCTAGGACTTTTGCCAAAATTTTAACATCCGTATTCAGAAGGGATATTGGCCTATATGAACCGGGATCCGTTTGTTCTTTTCCCTTTTTTGGAATTAATGTAATAATTGCTTCCTTCATGGAGTTCGGTAGGTCGCCTAGTTTTCGAGCCTCGTCCAGTGTTATTTTTAACTCTGGTACTAAAACCTGAGAGAAGGTTTTATATATTTCAAATGGGAGCCCATCTCCACCTGGTGTTTTCTCGAGTTTAACCTTCCCCAGAGCTAAATTTATTTCTGCCACCGTTACTTCTTTTTCCAAATATTCTTTTTGAACCTTGGATATCCTACTAAAAGCAATCTTGTCTAGATATGAATCTAACTCTTGTTTTGAATATTGTACCCTGGACTTATATAGCTCTAGGAAATACTCCCAGAACACTTTTTGAATGCCTTCCGGTGTGGTGAGTAATTTACCCATTTTATCTTTATTTGCGCCAATCCATGATTTCCCTTTTTGATTTCCCACTATATTTGCTAGCATTTTGCTAACCTTTTCACCCTCCGAGGCTAACCGGATCCCTTGAAAAAGCAATTCTTTCCTACTTTTTTCTAGTTGGTATATTTTTTACTTTTCCTGTTCTTCCTCCCAAACTCTCTTATTGAATGCAGTAGGGTATCTTATACATGCCATTCCTACCTCTTGCAATATTTTTTCCAATGCCTTCCCATTCTCTCTAGTATTTTTTTTCCAGTAATTTACCTTTTTAAACAATACTCCCCCCAAGAATGCCTTGAAGGTGTCCCAAACCATAAGTCTATTGGCAGAACCGTTATTTTCCATAAAAAAGAATTTTAACTCCTCAATTATACTCTCTTTATCTGAGATCAGTAATAACCAATGAGAATTGAACTTGAACAACGGCAAAGTATTATTTTTATTCAAGTCCAGCTCAATTACCATTGCATTATGGTCTGACAAAGCCATGGGTATATACTTTATCCTAATCCTATTTTGGGACATTAAATTTTTATTTCCAAAAATCTTATCTATTCTTGACCAAGTTTGGTGTGTTTTTGAGTAACAAGAGTACATGGTTTCGTCAGGGTTCTGGACTCGCCAGACGTCTACCCAATTAAATTCATGGGCTAGTTTACATAAATCTACATTTTGTGCTCCTCCCCCTCTGCCAGACACCCTATCCCTCAGTGGATCCATAACCGCATTATAATCGCCTACCGCAATCAATATACATTCCTGTTTATTCAACATAAATCTATACAATTGATGCAAAACATCTGGTTTATATGGTGGTGGAATATATATATATATATTGGCAATTACAGTTTTAATCCCTTCTACGTGACAATGTAAAAAAAGGTATCTGCCATAGTCATCGGTCTCACATGCCAAAACTTCAAATGTAATCTTGTTATGTATCAAAATTGAGACCCCTCTAGAGTAAGTAGTATTACAGAATGATATCCCGCCACCATCCATCTCCTCTCCAGCCACCTTATTGATTCCTTATCCAAATGTGTCTCCTGGAGACACATGATGGCTGGCAGAAACCTCTTCATCCACTCAAGGATAGCATATCTTTTAACCCTCTCACATTCAATGAAAGGATCCTAACCATCTAACAGAGGGGGAGGAGAAAAAAAAAACATTTTACATTCCCCCCCCCTCCCGCATCCCGTATATACCCTCCCATCTAAATAGTCCCCCCTTCTGCTAACCAGCAGTCTGGGCGACTCCATAACTTAGCATAGAGACTTCTATCACCCCCCACCCCCCCAGCCTTTTTTGACAGATATAAATTCTCTTCTTTGTGCGTTAGTACTGAATGAATAATCTGGAAAGAGTTTGATCTTTACACCCTGTATGTGGTATTTTTCTGAGGTTCTGGCATCGGATAGTATTCCATCGCGGTCCTTAGATAATAAACATTTCACCAGTATCAATCTAGGGTATTCCCCTGGGGCCCTACTTTTTGTGTGCTCTTTCGATAGAGAATAAGGGGGAAAGGGTACCTTCTTTACTATTTTTCCTTAACCATTTCTCCATAAATTCAGTACAGTTTTCTCCCTCCTCTCGCTCTGGGATCCCCACACATCTTATATTAGACCTTCTTGATCTATCCTCCTGATCTACCAGTTTTTGTTCCATCTTGCCATTTATTTGTTTTAAAAATACCACCTCCTTCTCTAATTTCTGCACAGATTGCTCTAGGGTGGGAATCCTTTTCTCCATCTCATACAAACGCTGCCTTACTTTCTCCATATCAGCACGTATAACCATAACATCCGTTTGCACTGCCCAGAGCTGGGTTACCATATTACCCATTAGATTTTCCATCCGTACAAAGTATGTCCTGCACCGTCTGTTTCTGTATATGTCACTGGGGTTCCCCTCTCCCCCTCTCCCCCTTCGGATGACGTCTCATGTGTCGGGCCCTGCAGTCTAGCGTCCGCAGTTTTTTCTTTTTGTGGGGAGCTAGACCCGGGTGAATTCGGGACCAAATACTTATTTAGACCCAGTTGTTTAGGCCCATTTTTTAACCCTGCTGCTGATCGCCTAGCGGTACTCCCCGCAGGGCCACGCTGTTCTTCCCTTTTTTTTTTGACGGCATTTTAAGTTCTCTTCCCTTTTTTCCCCTTCCCCCCTTCCCTTTCCCCTTCCTTTCCCTCTCCCTCCCCCCCCCCCCCCCCCCACCCAACTCAATACGACAACACCTTATTAATAAAAATCAAAGGGGGGAGAGAAAAAAAAAAAAAATAAATTACACACAATCACTTACAAAAAAAATAATAAGACCAAATGTAATCCCCTTTTCAAGTTAGTCACATTAATTACAAGGATCAAAACACAAACAGTAAATTATATCCGTGTTTAGACACAGGGTTTAGTTCAAGGGGGGAAAAAAGAAAGTCAATAATGTTAATATAGACCTTGAGCCTCCCCCCAAAAAAAAAGAAAGAAAAGAATTTCTTTAGAGAATTAAGGTCCAGGGCCTAGAATCCGGACATATGGGGAGTACAGTTAGTTAGTTAGTTAGTTAGTTAGTTCGAAAAAGTCTAATACAGTTAGTTTGACTTAAGACCTGAAGGAGGAAAGGACTTTCTCAAACGGGGTTATTAGGAGTTATACTCCAGAATCCAGACCCCACGTTCTTTTCTCTCCACATTCAGTTCACTCCAGTGCAATCCATCCTCAATGACCTCCTCTAATACCTGCCAGGTATCTCAAAGCGGGTATCGGTGTCCGCTATCATTTAATCAGCGGCGGCCTCAAACTGCACACCAGTAGTCGCAGCCACAGTGACAGACTGCCCATCCATCTGTCAGCTGCAGTCTCAGGGATCATACCCAGCATCACAGCGGCAGCAGACGTATGAACGGGAGTTGAACATAAATCACAAGGGGAGACAAAACCAACTACAACCCCACAGTCAGTCTCCTCTGCAGATTTTTACTCCGGAAACCTGGGAGACCCCCCCTTCAGGTGCTACGGACAGGAAAGCAAACAGGGATCAGGGTCCAGGACCTCAGGAACAGACGGCAGCACCCACGGACGCCATCTCAATGCGATCCGATGGTCCAGCTGGTGTCAGGCAACGATCGGCCGGTGCGCCGGGATAGCCCATGCTCCCCCTTAGCACTGATACTTAATGCACCATGCTCCGACTCCTCCAACTTTCAGCACGCTAATACTTCTGTTGTCGGTCCTCTCCACCCCACAGCACAGCTGCTGCGGTGACTCACCACCCGACGACTCCCGGCATCGACAGACGGAAATCAGGATCCGAGCATCAGCGTCTAGGGCGGTCTAGGGCGGCCTCGGCACGACAGACTCACGGCAGGCTCAGCGAGCAGGTGTTCCGGGCGGCGATGCGGGCGGCCAGCGTTTGGGGGGCGGGGGGGCGGAGCCCTAGCGTCACACGTCAAATGCTCTCATGCTCTCATGTATCATGCTGGGTATAATTGTCATTAACTTTAGAAGCAGATGAAATAGTAAGGTTCCACTCTTTTAGGTGATGTGCAGTGTTTTTTTTCCGCCAAATATATATTTTGGAATTATGGCCTGTCTTCACTGTGTTCCATGGTATATCTAATGCCTTGGAAATTCTTTTGTACCGTTCTCCTGACTGATACCTTTTAACAATGAGATTCCTCTGATGCTTTGAAAGCTCTCTGTGGACCATGGCTTTTGCTGTGGGAAAATTTGCTGGAGCAGCTGAACTTTATTTGGGGTTAATCAGAGGCACTTTAAATGATGGCAGGTGTATTCTGACTCATATATAAAAATTTTTTATGGGATTGCTTAATTCTGAAAACAGCTACATCCGCAGTTATAAGAGGGTGTGCACACTTATGCAACCACATTATTATTATTATTATTATTATTTTTGTTTTCTTCCCTCCACCTAAAATATTTCAGTTTGTTTTTCAATTGCGTGTACAGTTTATAGGTCACATTAAAGGTGGAAAAAGTTCTGAAATGGGTTATCTTTCTAATTTTTTTTTTTATATCACAGAAACCTGACAATTTAACAGGGGTGTGCAGGCTTTTTATATCCACTGTATGTGTATATATATATATATATATATATATATATATACACACACAGAGATTAAGTAGCAGCACAGTTAGATAGCATGGATAGGGTGCAAATCCTCATCCACTGTATACTAAATCCAAAAAACGAAGCAGCACTCCGATTTCAGGCGAAAAGGTGATGACCTAATTTATTTCCTAGGCAACGTTTCGGCCCAATCAATGAGGCCTTTGTCAAGCAAAGCAATAGTGTTACAAGTGAGTATATTTACCCATAATTCCAAAGTGAGAGGAAATCACATGATATCCAAGACTATTACTAAAAAAGAAGTGCATAGATGTCATAAAAAAAATAATACAGAATCTCCATAATTGCAGTGAATACATAACAAATATGACACATGATCAAAAAGTTGATATGCGAGCATGTGCATTAGTGCTAAAGTGCAAGTGCATAATATCTAAAGGGTTAAAAATGCATCCTCAGCTGATTTAAATGCAGCTGTATTAAGTCTAATATACTTCAAAAACTAAAACTAGCTTACCGTTGGTGGTTCAGTGTGGCCGCATGTACTCGCCGTCCCTGTGTGCGCATTGCGCAAGCATGGGGCCCAACAATCCGTGCCATCCTCCCAGACGTGAGGAGGAAAGGAGCAGACCATGTGACTCCACCCAAGCCAATCACCACAGGGGTGTGTCCGGTCATATATCAAAGAAGGATAAATGTGTATAAATAAGGGCATCAGTGGGACCATCTAGATAAGTTTAATCAGCAAGGGCTGACAGATCTATTATGACCAAAGATTCAATGTAAGTGCGATTGTGAAAACTTGGATGGCACATCTAGTGTCGCCACGGCATCCATCATGGTGACATCGCGGCACACATTTTTATGCAATGTGTCGCCCAACATGTCAGTGTCAGGCGACCAGAAGCAAGGTGACGTGCCATCCACTATCACAAAGACCAAGATGCATATTAAGGTGACTGGAAGGGGAGTGGAAAACATTCCTAACACCTCATGACTACAGTGCAAATTGGTGCAGTGTGAGACAAGGGCCACAGTAGTCGATCTCTAGGCTCCCGCCTTTATGACAACCAGGAATGGGACACACCTGTGACCCACTCCAGATGTCAAATTTGCCTTGTAGGAGAGATTGGATTCAATTACAGGCTTGGGAGGGTGCCGGCACATGCGCAGATGGTCCGATTGAGGCCGAAGCCCATAAGTATCTATCGGGCATGCGCGGGAACTGACAGGATCGAGGAATGTAAGAGCCACCCAGCGCAGTGAATAATAATGAGCTGGGCAGCGGTAGGAAACGACAGTTGGGTCGCGACTGGGCACAAAGGTATGAGAAAAAACGCCCCTTAGGCATAAAGAAATGTCATTGACAGATGAATATAAAGTTGTTTTTACATGGTTTACAATGCGGACAGGGGGTACTCTTGTATCATTGGAATACACTTTAATAGATCTATGACTGCATAGGAATAACTAAATATGTTTATAGGGCCTGTCAGTGTCCCTTTAAGAGTCACGTGAGACACCTACGGACCACGTGGGATGCCACACAGGTCCTTGCGGGGCAAAGCAAAGTCTGGATCTCGCGCTCTACAGCCAGCTTCCGAACATGGAGCCCCGAAGTAACTACGGAGTGGTAAAGTACACTACCCTATATACTTCTGCTATTTAAACTGCAAGCTGGACACAGTGGAAATTCAGGAACTGGCAGGAACTCCACCAGTTTTTCCAGTATACTGTGTTCCAGTACCCTGTCGCTACTCTTGTAATGTTCACTTGGCCAGGGTGCATATACATCCAGGTGTGCAATTGTATATCTCATCGTGCTCGATATAAACTTTGACATTAATTTTGTCACAATTAACCATCTTATTCGAAAATCTTGGGATTCCCATATAGGAAATCAATACACCCATCAATATTGTTCTAAGGGACTTTGTTTTCTCATTTTCCCATACATGGGACATCTAGGATTCAGTTACTAACATTGCGCGCATGTTCAGACAAGCCACGTCTGTATTCACCTGCACGGTTATCGGTATACCAAGAAATATCTAAATATATAGAGGTGTATACTGCTGCTGGCTGATATATAGAGGTGTATATAGTTGTCATCTAGTCTATACAATATTGCTCCTTTAAGCCTAATGTTTTATGTATATATATCCAGTAATTTATTGTTTTTATTATATAACAAATAGCTTTTATATTCAATAGCCCACATAATTGCCAAATAGCGAATGCCCACCATTGTTCAATTTTTACTCATTTCAATTCCCTCTTTCATCATTGGGAGTGCTAAGAGGTAGTACACCTGTCCACACGCGGGTCAGCTGACGTACTCTTTCCTGTATATACAGTATATAGTCAAGATGACAATTAATAGCAGCACACACTAAATGCCATGTGCTAAAACCTTGATATGGATTCTGGATGAAAAATCCCCAAACAATAATGAAGGTAAGTAACAGAGCAGCACTCCGGACTTGAAGAAGAAAAAAGTGGATCTTTTTATTACACCAAATGCAACGTTTCAGCTCATCTCAATAGAGCCTTTGTCAAGTAGTTTAAATAAGTGAACATCAGTGTGCACATGATTATTAATTAATTAGCTCATATAAACAATGAACATGATCTAAAATTATAAATACATTGTCAATTTCATAGAAACATTTCATCTTGACATCTCAAATATCCATAATTTATAAATATATAGCGATGGATACAAAGATGACAAAAGTGACCATGATTAATGTGTAAAATATGCCAAAATCCCTCTCTTGATTTAATTCCCCCTACTGGGGTCTAGTAATGTTATGTATTGGGGATGGGGACACTCATCGTGCCCTTGTCCTCAACTCTACTGTGGTGGAGGTTCAGACCCTGGCTCACACTGGGGAACCGACACCCCCCCGGAACACCCTGATCTCATTAGAGAAAGTAATAAATGTGGATGATATGTTGCGCTTTTATGCGCTACTAACGTATCCCTTACGTATCCAGCTTTGTTTACTTCATCACTATGGCTACCAACAGTGGTAGTTGAGCTCTGCTCGGACATGTGCAGTTTGAATTTTAAATATGATAACTTTATTATTCTCTGTAAGCAGAGACCCCACTGCTCAGCCAGCACGGCGTTGTTCTCGCAAGATTAACGCTGTTACAGGCGCACTAGTAACTTTGGTACGCCGGATTTGAGCCACATGGAGATTTGATTGAAGGGTGAGCGCCCTATGATTGTAGTTATTTTAACCTCTTTGATCAATTATATTTTCACATGTGCATATGATATAGTCTATTGGGACATAATCACACATTTTTGCCTATTTTACACATTGATCATGGTCACTTTTGTCACCTTTGTATCCATCGCTATATATTTATAAATTATGGATATTTGAGATGTCAAGATGAAATGTTTTTATGAAATTGACAATGTATTTATAATCTTTGATCATTTTCATTGTTTGATTAAGCTCATTAATTAATCAATTACACTTTACATTTAAATTTACATGGAGCACTCATATCACTGCTTGACAAAGGCTCAATTGAGATGAGCTGAAACGTTGCATTTGGTGTAATAAAAGGATCCACTTTTTTCTTCAAGTCCAGAGTGCTGCCTTGTTACTTACCTTCATTATGTGAAAGGCCGATTCATTGGCCTGGATTTGTGGGAGGGGCTGGCTTGCCTACTTCAACGGCTTGCGCCCCTCCCACCTTGTACGTCGTTCAGCGTTCTGGTTGAGCACGTACCTGGAATCGATCCTGCAGGCGACGGTAAGAAACATTCGGGTCCGGTAAGCACGGTCGGCCCCTTGGTGAGTGGGGACCCCGTGCTCCGGACAGTGCATGACCGTAGGGCAGCTCTTCTCCTCCCCCCCTCGTGGTGCCGGTGAGTCCGCTGGCAGCTGGGGGCGATGCACGCCGGGGAGCTCTCCGCTCCGGCAATGTGTCTGGAGGCCGCGCTGACTCCCCTCGCAGCAGTGCGCACAGCCGGCGGCGGGCCAGCCCCTTAGGCGAAGGGGGGGGCTCCCCCGCACTGTGCGTTCTGCTTGGGAGCAGGGCGGCCTCCCACGTGGCACGCTTGTTTGTCCGGCGGGGGGCGGAGTCAGGTTGTTCCGGGCCTCCCCCCGCCCGGCTTGTGTCAGGGGGTTGCGCTGGGTCCCCACGTGGTGGAGCGCCCAGCCGGCGGTGGGTCAGCCCCTTAGGCTATGGGGGTCCCCCGCTCTGGGCGCTCTGCCTGGGTGCAGTGCCGCCCCCCTCGTGGCACGCTCATTTCCCGGCGGGGGGCGGGGCTTTGATGTTTAGTGCCTCCCCCTGCCCGGCTCTATGTCAGGGGGTTTGCGCCGTGTCCCCACGTGGTAGGGTGCCCAGCCGGCGGAAGGTCAGTCCCTCAGGCTTTGGGGGGCTCCCCCGCACTGGGCGCTCTGCCAGGGAACGGTGCGGCCCCCCACGTGGCAACATTTCACCGACTGGTGGGGGCGGGGCCCACGTTAGCTGGGCCACCCCCCTTACCGGTCCATGCCAGGGTGCAGCGCTGCTCCCCACGTGATAGATGCGCCCGGCCGGCAGGTGGGTCGGCCCATGGAGATCGAAGGGCCCCCCCGCACCGGGCTCTCTATCAGGGAGTCGCACGTGCTCCCCACGTGGCTCACGAATGGCGTCCGTGTGGGGTGGAGGCCACCGAGCAGAGAGTATTCCCCTGCGCCGTCCCTCGATGCCTGGGAGTATCGTGCTCCCCACGTGGTCATCATTGGGGGGGCGTGGGTGGCGCAGTGGTCCCGCCCCTCACCCGCTTTAAAGTCTGGCACGGGCCGCCGTGCCGCTTAGATAGGCAGGGACCCGTGATTACACCAAGGTCAGTCAGGGGGTACGGGCGTTAGCCGTCGGCTGGCCTCCTCCTACCGGCTGCTCTCTAGGTTCACTACCACGTCTTCATGTCTTACTTTTCGCTTGGTTGTTTTGCTTCGCATGCGCATCCAGAGTTGATGCTTATTATTTTGCTTCTAGGTCATAGTCGGTCTTACTTACGTCCTGAGGTTGTGGCCTGTCGGTAAGGTAGTAGGGGAACAGGCGGGGGTAGGGGGTGTAGAGGCCGTACTAGCAGGGTCGTGTCTCATGCTCTGTCTCACGTTCAGGTTTCATTGTTTTCTAACTCCCCTCGGTGGTCTTTCTGTAGTTTTCCAAGCCGGTAAGTATATCATGTTTTCTCTGCATGGTACTTATGGGTGTCGGTTACGGTCCACTCGCTCACGGTCCTTCTGGTGTTAATGTGCGGAGCTCACGGGGGCGGGTCACCTCTGATACACGGCCGGGCTGGTCACTGGCGCTGGCGGTCACCCTGTGTTGCTGGTCACTTACGTTACTGTTTCCACAGCTGTGATGTCGCACGCATCGGACATTGTCGAGGCGTCCGTGGATGAGAATGTGGCAGGAGTGTCTGAAGGGGGCAGTTTACCGTCTCTGAGAGCTTGGACTATCCCTAGGCTCATGTCGGAACTAACTAAGAAGGGTGTCCCCTTCCCGGCTGCCGCCAGGAAGGCGGAATTATATCGGTTATGGAAAGACTATGTGGCCTCCAGTCAAGACGTACTCCCCATGTCCACGGTGCAAACATCGCTCGCGCAGCTACATGTCATGCTGAACGGCCTTACGGCAGCTGTAACTTCCTTACAAGCGAGGTTGGAGTCAGTGGAGTCTCGCGACTCGGTCGTTCCTGCTCCCCCCCCTGACGTTCCGGTAGCCACTACCTCTGCCCTAGGGGAAACCCGTACTGCCCTGGCTGTTCCCAACGTGGCGCCCTCTCATTTTGTCCCGACCAACGTCAGGAAAGACATCCTAGAGGGTAGGGATGTTAACCTTGCATCTTTACTGATAGCTTCCAGGGATCTGTCCGATAACAAGTTTATAGCTTGCGGGGAAGTCTCGGTGGTACTGAGAGGCCGCGACCACAGGCTTAACCGCAAGTTAACCATTCCCGAATTTGTAATGGCTTTTAGCCTTTTCAGAGATGTTATATGTTCGGCTAGGCCGGATAGGAGGGAGGAGCTGGATCTTTACCTTTTTCGTGTGACGGAGTTGGGTCATAAGTATGGAGGGGTTTCGTTTTATGACTACCATTGTTCCTTTTCGGCCAAGGCAGCAGCGGCTTTTACTCAGTTTGGTTATATTACAGATTGGTCCAACTTGGATACTGAATTATTTTGCCGGCATTTCGCAGGTCTTAAAGCTCCCTCCTGTTCGGCCTGTCAGTCCATCTTCCACTCTACCGAGTGGTGCCACAAATCAGCCAGCAGTGCTCAGTCTTTCCCTTCCGGCTCGTCGGCTGGGCCTCTCGATGTGTTCAGACCTCCCAGCTCAGTCGACAAGTTAGGCCGGCCCATCGTGCAGTTGGGTAGGTCGCAGATTTGTAATAATTTAAATTTCGGGTCTTGTAATTTTGGTCAATGCCGTCTTCTACACATCTGTACCAATTGCTTTAGGGCCCACCCCAGAGCCGCATGCTCATTAAAATCAGTTAAAGCCTACATGAGTGTGGTCAATACCGATTGTTTATTAGAGCTTTTGCAGGGACACCATAATCCAGGGTTCGTGCAGTTTCTAGTTGCTGGATTCTGCAAGGGCTTTCATACGGGGTTGATCACGACACCTGAGTGCACGTATGAGTGCAGGAATCTCCAGTCTGCCGACAGGAACCCCGAGTCTGTTGACAAACTAATCGAGTCCGAGCTGGTTAAGGGTTTCTTGATTGGTCCTTTCAAGGTGCCCCCCTTTCAGCGATGGAGAGTCAGTCCATCGATCAGGCCATCGCCATTATTTTACAGTTAGGGCCCGGAGCCATGTTGTCCAAGTCTGATATTTCGGACGCCTTTAAGTTACTGCCCATTATGCCAGCGCTCTGGCAGTGGCACGGCATTAAGTGGAAAGACCAATATTATTTCTCCACCAAGCTCACCTTCGGTTCCAAGAGCAGCCCCTGGCTCTTTGATCAGCTGGCTCAGGCCCTCCATTGGATATTAGAACAAAAAGTCAGTTGCGAGTTTGTCATCCATTATCTCGATGACTTCCTGCTGATTGAGAGGCCAGGGGCAGCTCCCCTAGGCTTGGGGAAGTTACTGAGGTGTTTCTCTCAGCTAGGTGTACCAGTCTCCCCCAAGAAAGTCGAAGGCCCATCCACAGTCATCACCCTCCTGGGCATTGAGCTTGACTCGCAGGGCATGTTAGCCAGGCTGCCGTCAGACAAGTTGGCTAGGGTTAGGGAAGTCATCCACAGGTTCTCAGTCACAACGGTGGTCACCAAGGCGGACTTACAGTCGCTACTGGGCATGTTGAATTTCGCCATGCGCATTATCCCGCAGGGCAGGTCTTTCATCTCCCGGTTGCTGGTGCTTCTTGCCACGGCTCCGGAACAGGACAGCCCAGTGCGTCTGGACAGTCAGGCCTTGGCAGACCTTCACATGTGGGACCACTTTCTCTGCCAATGGAATGGGGTGTCTTTGTTTATCCCTGAGTTGACCAGCCAATCCCCGGTAGTGTTTTCTGATGCGGCTGCTAGTTCAGGGTTTTCTGCTATTTTTGGCACCCACTGGGTCGCAGACGAATGGCCGGCTGAGGTCAGACAGATCCCAGGGTTCCTACATACCTCAGCGCTGTTCGAACTGTACCCCATCGTGGTAGCCGCCCATGTGTGGGGCAGTAACTGGGTCAACCGCTCTGTCTTGTTTGTTACTGATAACGCCGCAGTGGTTGACGTTTTGAATAGTGGGTTGTCTAAATCCTTGCATGTCATGTGTCTCTTGAGACGTTTAGTTCAACTCTCCCTTCATTATCATTTCCGTGTCTGTAGCACGCATGTACCAGGCTCACAAAACGTGGCTGCTGACGCCTTATCTAGGGCTAATTTCTCCCTTTTCTTTCAGGTCATGCCAGAGGCAGATGTCGTGGGTGCTACCGTCCCTCCCCACGAGGTACTAATGTGACCAGACACCTAGAGACGGCCCACGCCTTAATAGCCAAGTCCCTGTCAGCAAACACGACCAGGGCATATAACACCGGGTGGAGGGTGTTTTGTAGGTTTCAGCAGGAGTGTCCTCAGGGGGAGTCCAGTTTCGTGGAGTATATCCTTACTTTCATTGGCTACTGCCACGCAGAGCTTAGGCTATCCCATACCACAGTGAAGACATACTTGTCGGGGGTGCAGCATTTCCTTTCGGTTTTCTCCATACATGCCGTCAAAGCTGCATTGAGGGGTCTGGACAGATGTGGATCTGGAGGCCAAGTGCGCAGACAAGCTGTCACCGGGCTCCTTTTCCGCAACTTGTCCTGGATAGGAGCCCTTTTGGGGCCTTGCCTAGCCTGGTGCTCAAGTCCGCTATTTATTTAGCCTTCTATGGTTTCTTAAGACCGGGGGAGTTCACTTGTTCTCCTGGTAGTGACAGGTTTCTCAAGGTCAGCCAGTTGGTTCAGTGCACCGAGGGTTACGTGCTACTACTCAGGACGTCCAAAACCTTGCAGACGGGTCCCCCAGTTCCGGTGTCTTTTTTCCCCACGGCTCATCAGTGGTGCCCCGTTGCAGTCCTCCGTCAGCTGCAGTCAGCGTTATCTGGGCACGGGCCGGATAGTCCTTTACTGCCATTCGGAGTGATGCCACTCACTACGCATCAGTTCGTGTCCCATGTACGCTCCCTAGTGGCCAGTCTGGGCGGTGATCCAGCCGCAATCTCAGGACACTCATTTCGTATAGGTGCCGCGTCCGCGGCCTCTAAGAATCAGGTGCCAGCACATGTCATCCAGAAGTTAGGGCGTTGGCGCTCCGCGTGTTTTAGCCGATATGTACCTCATCCCAATACTGAGATGTCTATGGCTTTTCAAAGTTTGGTTTTGTAAGTTATGTTGTAATAAATTATTCCTGCTAACCAGTGTGTCTTTTGCCCTCTTTCAGGCGTCCCCACTAGGGCGCGGTTGCGGCACAACTCTAACCGCTGAGGGACAGGGTAGTTAGGTAGGGCAGGGACGCTCCCCTGGTTGCCACGACCACAAGTGAAAGGCCGATTCATTGGCCTGGATTTGTGGGAGGGGCTGGCTTGCCTACTTCAACGGCTTGCGCCCCTCCCACCTTGTACGTCGTTCAGCGTTCCGCACCCACCCACCCTTTCTGTTTACTTCCCCCAGAAGGGATGCCCTCTTTCAGGCGTCCCCACTACGGCGCGGTTGCGGCACAACTCTAACCGCTGAGGGACAGGGTAGTTAGGTAGGGCAGGGACGCTCCCCTGGTTGCCACGACCACAAATATTAAATATTCAGTCATATGACGTATGACGGCACAACTACACTGCTACATGCATAGGGGGCAGGGGCCACTATAAAATGGACGGGCGCTGTGGAGTTCACTGTTAAAGGGGCGGGCAATGTGGAGGTCACTGTTAAAGGGGCAGGCACTGCGGAGGTCACTGTTAAAGGGGTGGGCACTGTGGAGGTCACTGTAAAAGAGGCGGCCACTATGAAGGTCACTGTTAAGGGGGATGGCACTGTGGAGGTCATTGTTAAAAAGACGAGCACTCTGAAGGTCACTGTTAAAGAGGCAGCCACTGTGAAGGTCACTGTTAAAAGGGTGGTCAATGTTAAAGGGGTGGGACTGTTAAAGGGGCAGGGACTGTTGAGGTCATTTTTAAAGGTCGGGCTGTGAAGGTCACTGTTAAAGGGGAGGGCAATGTGGAGGTCACTGTTAAAAAGGTGAGCACTCTGAAGGTCACTGTTAAAGGGGCAGTTACTATGAAGGTCACTGTTAAAGGGGTGGTCAACGTTAAAAGGGCGGGCACAGTTAAAGGGGCAGGCACTGTGGAGGTCACTGTTAAAGGGGCAGGCACTGTGGAGGTCACTGTCAAAGAGGCTGGCACCGTAGAAGTCATTGTTAAAGGAGCGGCCACTGTGGATATCACTGTTAAAGGGGTGGGCACCATGGAGATAACTGTTAAAGGGGAGGTCACTGTTAAAGGGGCAGTCACTGTGGAGGTCACAAAGGGGCGTGCTTTGTAGGGGTCACAAAGGGGCAGACACTGTGTAGGTCACTGTTAAAGATGCGGTCATTGTTAAAGGGGCCGGCACCCCGAAACGCGTTGGTAGGAATCTTTAAATTATGGAATTGATCAGAAGCCACCACGGATCATGCTGACATCAATATCTACCATTCTACAGGCGATTCTGGCTGGGGCGGGCATTGGGTTCCGTAGGTGTCTTGAGTTTATAATAAGGACCACCCACAGTGAATTGAGCAAATAAGCTTTTATTTTACTCTACTTTATTACATATTTCCTTTACAGCATTTTATAAACTATTTAAAATCTATCGTTGGTGCAATAAGGTTTATAAGATCATATATATATATATATATATATATATATATATATACAAAATCATTATAACTTATATCACTTGCTATAACCTCAACAGGCTATTTCATTGTATTATCTATCACATATAATCATTACTTTTTTTTAAATAAGGTTTGGTGCTCCTCTCTTGGGGATAAAAATAAAAATACATAACGGTCATGGCAAAAACATATGGGTACAGCTTATGAACCTATCATGTAACGCCGCCGTACACTTCTATTTCTCACTTGCTCACAGGAGCCCAGAACTGTACACAATAGTCCATGTGTGGTCTGACTAGTGATTTGTAAAGTGGCAGGACTATGTTCTCATCACGTACATCTATGCCCCAACAGATACACACAGCTAGGAATCAGTGGGTTCCTCTAACACCACGCTTAGTTAGCATGGCCCAGGAACTGCCTCTATGCCCTTACCGGTCTTGAACCTGCCTCTTGCTTTTGCTACTTCATCTGCCAATTAATGGTATCCACTGGCTGTGCTCCTCTTTACAATGACATTTGTGAGAAAAGTCAGCAGTTAGAGGCCAGCACAGACTTGGAGGAGAGTTCCAATGCAGACTCTTTTAGATGTGCAACTACCGGTGGCGACAGTCGGGTGGAAGCACATGTTGCAAGAGGTCAGGGATGTGCGCAAGAGACAGGTGAGGATGACACAAGTGACTCACAAACATATGTAGCTGATGGGGTAGCTGATCGCATGTGGGAGCTGGGTGAAAGTGGAGCATAATGAGGTGAGGGTTGCAGTGTGCTCGTCAGACAGCAGGGTGACGGAATAGGAAATCTGAAGCCAAATGGGAGTCTACCTGTGAGGAAAACACTGGCAGTGCACTGGTTCAAAAAGCAGCAGCATCCAGGCATCATGCAGTGGTGGAGGGAAAATGGCATACTTGGGGGACCAAATGTTCAAAAATTATGCCTTGACAGGGTCACAATGCCTGCACATACAACACTCACAAGTGTCAGAAGAAAAAAATTGGATGTTGAGAACGTGAACCTAAAAATATAATAAAAGGTGCCCCACTAGGAAGGGTAAGTGAAGTCTGTAAAAGGTACTCCCTGAAACACGAAACCGGACAAACCGCCGGAGATTCGGGAAAAGCGGGGTAAGAAACCAACCTGATAGCGGTCTTGGTATGTCGGGAAATGTTGAAAGTTACCCCATCCGAGGTAAAGGAGATCGTGTCAAAGTCCAGAGCACGGACATCAGAAACCCGCTTACAGGATATAATGCAAAAAAGGGTGACCAGTTTCGCCAAAAGTTGACGAAGAGATAAATCCGAATTAAGATGCCAACGAGACAGGAAATCAATGACTAACGAAACGTCCCACAATGAAGAGAATCGAGGCCTAGGGGGCCAAGAGAGACGAGAACCTTTGAGCAACTGACGCACCAAAGGATGCTGACCCGCCGGGCAGCCGGAGAAACCTTGATAATGGGAGGAAATAGCTGCCCAGTACAAATTAATAGTACGATACGCCTTGCCGTCTTCAAAGAGCGAGGACAGAAACTGTAAAATATCCTCTACAGGAGCCGAAATGGAATCCAGGTTCCGTTCCATGCACCAATGAGTCCAAGAACCCCAAGCTGCCCGGTAGGCACGCCTGGTACCGGGGGCCCACGCACTCTCCAGAAGGAATCGAGTTGTCCCAGTGCCCCCTGAAACTCTTCACGCCAGAAGACGCAGCGAGCTGTCCATCAGGAGAAGTGGAGCTGATCCATTGGGCCTTGAAGGAGATTCGGCAGGGATGGAAGAAGGCGAGGGTCCTCGACCAGGAGCTCCAGAATCTGGGGAAACCACACCTGGGCCTGCCAGAAAGGAGTCACCAGAACTATTTCTGCCGGTTAGATAGTACCCGTGGAATCAACGCGAAGGGTGGGAAAGAGAGGGTGCCTGACCAATCCTAGAGAAGCGCGTCCACCACTTCCGACTGAGGGTCCGGCCTCCAAATGTAATATCTGGACAACTGGGCGTTCCATTGCGAAGCAAAGAGGTCTAAGGAAAACGGTCCCCAGAGGGATTCGATGGAAGAGAACACTGTCGACGCCAATCTCCAGTCGCTGTAGTCCGAGATGTACCAAGAATTTCAATCAGCGTGGTAATTGAGAAGACCCGGAATATACTCCGCCACCACCGTGAAGCCCCTGTCCAGGCAGAAGGACCAGAACTTCTTCGCCAGATGCGTCAACATTGCCGAACGAGTGCCGCCCATGGAGTTCACATAGCGAACGGCTGACTCATTGTCCATCCTGAGTCATATGCAAGCACTGACTTTGTCGCTGCTGAAGCTCTGAATTGTGAAGGAGCCCGCTAAAAGCTCCAAGGCGTTGATGTGCAGTGACGCATCCGATGTCGACCAAATACCCCCGGTGAAAATGCCATTGCAGCGCGCACCCCATCCCTGCAGGATGGCGTCTGACTCTATAGCCAAATCTGGCTGGGGTCCCACAATGGCTTTGCCATTCCACGCGTCGAGATTATGAATCCACCATGTCAGTTCGTCTCTGGTGTTCTGATCCAGGACTATTGAGTCTGCATAGGAGGCACCCACCTGCAGATGTGCAATCTTGAGCCGTTGAAGCGCCCGGTAATGAAGCTGGGCGGGGAAAATCGCTTGAATAGAGGACGACAGGAGACCCACTATCCAGGCAAGGTGCCGAAGGGAAACCCGGGGAAGCCACAAGGTGTGACGGAGCTCCTTGCGGATGGATCGGACCTTGGTCAGGGGAAGGTGCAGAGTGAGAGCAGTGGAATCCACCGTGAATCCCAAGAACTCCATGGACCTTGACGGATGAAGACAAGATATCTCTTGATTGATAACGAACCCTAGGCCGGATAGAAAGGAAATGGACAAACGCAGGTGAGCCAGAAGGATGGATGGGTCCTGGGCCATGATTAGCATGTCGTCCAAGTAGATTATCAGATGGACACCCTGACCGCGAAGCCAAGAAACCACCGGCTTCATGAGTTTGGTGAAACACCATGGAGCCGAGGAAAGGCCAAACGGGAGGCAGGTAAAACGCCAGACCTGTTCCTTCCAAAGGAACCGAAGTCAGTCTCTGGACCTCTCGGCGACCGGAACCGTAAGGTAAGCATCTTTCCGGTCGAGCTTGACCATCCAGTCCCCCGGAAGCAGGAGGTCCCTGAGAAGGTGGATACCCTCCATTTTGAAATGACGGTATAGAACATGGCCTTTAGGTTTATCACTGGACAAAACTGTCCTCCCTTCTTCTCTACCAGGAAAATCTCGCTGATGACACCGCCCCGGGAAAATGGAGCTCTCTCTTTAGCCCTTTTTTCCTGAATGGATGTGAGCTCTATATCTATGAGCCGGAGAGACTCTGGCGAGAACTTCCTTGCCCTGCCTGGAGGAAGACAAAGCAGGGCGTCTATCAGTTCTATCTGAAACCCCCTGATTCTAGCCATGACCCACGGGTCGGACATGATGAGAGACCAGGCATAGTAAAAAATGTTGGAGTCTGCCCCTGATGCAAAGGGAAGGAGCAGATTTTGATAACTCACCCAAAGGACGTCTTGAACCCGGAGCTGCTCTGAAACCTCTGGACCTTCCGAAAGCCCCTCTGGACGGGAAGAAGGGGGCTTGTTGTCTGTGGTCCTAAAAACGCTGGACGCTGGTTGAAGGGACCTCGACAGGGGTTTCTATCCGGCAAAATTTGAAAAATGTCACCTGACAATGTAACAGACGATTTTTTAAAATGTATGTTCCTGTCACCTATGCAGAGGTGCCCCAGTGACATTCACCATCCATTTGGATATCTTCTCTAACAACTTTTTATGTTCTTTTCTGAGCCTACCATGTTGATCAGGGTTATCGGCGAATCAGGGTTCCACGCCGGCGAGGGAGCGTGAGAAAGAGAGACCACATCCAAGGCCGATAAATGTATTAATTTTTGGGGGATCAGGCGCAAATGTGGGACAAATTATTAAAGCGCAAATGTGGGACAAATTATTAAAGCGCAAATGTGGGACAACTTGTTAAAGTTTAAACATTGAATCAAAGGAGGTGGCGCGCATCAATTAAAGAAGAATTTCTGAAATTTTATTCCCTGTCACCTATGCAGAGCACGTCCAAAATTGTAAAATGTTAAATACATTCCTCTGGAGACTTGGCTATTCCACCTACGAGGACTGAGAAGATACCGGCTACACCGACCCCCTGTCCTCACGAGTGTTGAGCACAACTTTTGATATCTTGATTTCATATATTTATTATTGAACTTATTACCCTATGAGCGCCTTCCTATCTTTTTTTGATTGTGGCATTGGATAAGGAAGAGGAGGTTGCAACAGCCGCCACCCAGCGGCGGTCTGATGACAGTACCCAGATCAGCCCAAGGAGGGGTCCCCGTTGTTACTACCTACTCAGAGATCGCTAATGTCAGTGGTGGTGAAGGGGACGATGACGTGTTGATGGACGTCACGTGGGTGCCAACAAGAGAGGAAGAGGAGGGGAGTTCAGAGGGAGAGACGGAGCAGCAAATAGGGAGGAGAAGCAGGCAAAACTCGCAGTGCACAGGAGGCAAAAAGCAGACTGCAAATGTATCTGGAGCGAGCCATCCACCATGCACAGTCACATCTTGCGCTCCCAGGAAGTCGGCACATGGCTCCGCAGTGTAGGCTTTTTTTTTTTTACTTGTCAGCTGCTGATAATAGTTTTGCTGTCTGCAGCCTGTCAACGCATAAGTCGCGGTAAGCCCAACACTCACCTAGGGACGACTGCCTTAAGAAGGCACCTGGCCTCCCATCACCAAGACCAATGGGAGCAACGCTATCAGAACCCACAAAGCCACACTCCTGGTGCTCCACGTCCTGCCTCTTCTCCTTCTCCTCTCTCCTCCCATTTGTCCTCTACTCCACCTTTCACTGTGCCATCATCTCGTTCATCTGGCACGAGGCAGGCTTCCGTGGCCCAAATGTACGAGCGAAAATATTTTTAGGACACCGGATAATCCTCTTGCCCAACGGTTGACCGCTGGCTTGTTGAAACTGCTAGCCCGCCAACTACTGCCCTATAAATTATATATTGGTGGACTCAGAGGCCTTTAGAAAATTTGAGGCCATTGGCACATCGCAATGGAAGGTCCCTGGAAGGAAATATTTCTCCCAGAAGGGTATCGCAGCACTTTATGGGCACGTTCAGCGGCAAGTGAATGTATCGCTGGCACACAGTGTCGGTGCCAAGATACATCTGACCACAGACAGGTGGTCTAGGAAACATGGGCAGGGAAGGTATACAACTTTTACTGCCCACTGGGTGAACCTTCTGATGGCCGTCAAGCATGTAACCCGTGGAACCCATGTGGATTTGGTGTTAACGCCACAGATTGCATGCAGGTCTGCCTCTTCTTCTCCTCCTCCATCCTCCGTCTCCTCCTCAGCTGACTCCTCCTTTTGCACTGCTACCGCCTTTTCCGCTGCACCCCAAAGGTCCCAGAACTTATTCGACATGCTAGGTGAGACGTTGCCATGCTGTGCTGTGGCTGTTGTGCCTAGAAGCCAAGAGCCACACCGGTACTGCACTCCTTTTAGCTCTGCGGTCACAGGCTGATCAATTGCTAACCACGCTTAATTTAACAGTAGGTATAGTGGTGTGCGACAATGGTGCCAATTTGCTGAGCGCACTGAAACAGGACAATGTGACACACGTGCCATGCATGGCACATGTCCTGAACTTAGTCACGCAGTGATTCATTGCCAAATACCCCGGGGTCCAGGACGTCTTGTGGCAGGCCAGGAAAATCTCTGAAGGGGAGGAGGAGGAGGAGGATGAGCAAGAAAAGCAGGCTTTAAACTTTTCTGGGATCCCTGGTGTTGTCCGTGGATGGGGAGGAGTCCGAGGACAACATTTTCCTGGGCGATGAGCAGGAGCCAGACCGCTCCACTGCTTCCAATTTAGTGCAAATAGGGGCCTTCATGCTCCAGTATTTAAAGAGGGAACCCCATGTAAAGAGCATAATGGGAAAGGACCAGTACTAGGTGGCAACGTACTTAGACCCCAGATACAAACACAAAATGGCGGACATGTAGCCAGCATCACAGAGGGCTGTCAGAATGCAACATTTCCAGTCCTTGCTGCGAGAGATGCTGCATTCTGCTGTTGCGGGCGCTGGCAGAGGAATTTCCACCCACAGAAAAACAGTTGCGAGTACCAATCCTACAGCGCATGCAAGAAGAGGGCGGTTTAAAGATGTGTTGGTTACTTCGGATATGAGATCATTCTTACAGCCAACCCATCAACAGTCGCCCTCCGGATCCAGCCTCAGGGAATGCCTAGACCTACAGGTGTCTGACTACATCAGGTTAATGGCCGATGTGAACGCTCTAAGAAGCAAGGAACCCCTGGACTACTGGTTGTGCAGGCTTGACCTGTGGCCAGAGCTAGCACAATTTGCCATGGAACTCTTGGCTTGCCCCTCGTCAAATGTCCTATCCGAAAGGACGTTCAGCGCAGCAGGGGGGATCATGACCGATAAGCGCACTCTCTTAGCTCATGACAGTGTGCACTACTTCACATTTCTAAAAATAAATTTAACACCTGTGACGACCACGTTTAATTGAATTTCCTCATGACAGCCCACAAATATCCTCCACCACCCAGATTTGGTATTTGATTGAGTTCGCGAATCGTCCCGGCCTATGTTCGTCCATCACTAACTAGTAGTATTTGACTCTAGCACCAGGTGCGAAGGCGTCTCGCTAAATGATGTCTTATTGTCTGGTCAGAGAAGAGAATTCCATTTATCTCTACATATAAGGAATGCAGTATAGATATTTCCAAAATTATCAAAAAACATTGGAATATACTAAAGGGTTGCCACAAATGCACTTTTTGTAATCCTTCCCACATGTCTTTAGCAGTTTGACAGTTACATATATGTATGATTTGATCATCGTCTATGCACAAGGAGATTGTGCTCTGGGCTTTCTGATCTCTGTCTAACCACTCCTCTGTGGGCTGTGCAGGTCTGGGTTCATTTACCTTCTCTTATAAGCAGCATTTTCATCTTAAATTTCCAGGATTGGTAGTTCCGATTTGTCAGATTTGCAATGGAGAACTTTGTTGAGGGGATGGTGGCAGCCATTTCTGCTGTTTGCCTTTCTGTTGATGTCTCCTGCACTCAATTGCTTTAGCTCACTGTATCTGGTTCTATCCAGAGGTAATCTGTGTTATATACAGGGCTTCTGTAGCATGCCCTGGGCCCATAACCTGTTAGAAATACTTTCTGAGGCTAAACAAAGGACAGGCAGACAGTCTTTCAGGTCTAACTGACCTTTGCTTGGTAACTGCACGAGCACTTAACTGACCTTTATTGAAGGATAGAAAAACAGGACGTTACACAAACTGTCATCTAGTGACCATACAATATACTAGACATATAGCAATGACATACAGTGGTTTTTGCTTATACAATACAAACCTTGTATGCTAACAACTATGCGCTCCGCTCCCTGCCCCGCTGCAGTATGTGCGACTAGGTCACGGGTGTCAGCGCTTCAGCAATGAGCGCTTCCATCTGTAATGATGGAAACGCTCATTGCTTCTGGGCCTGCTGGCACCCCTGTCAGAGTCGGCACCCGGGGCGCACCGCCCCCCCCCCCCCCCCCCCCGGGCACGCGACTGCTTATTTCTCCCCTGCTCTGATCCGATCATTAATGCTATTCTGTGTTGGATAGTTAGTATTTGGACTATTATTGCTCTATCATATATCAGTATGCTTGCTTTCTCTGTTTTTCTTGTTTTTATTCAGATATGCCGATGAAGATTGACATGATGAGATCGGAATGTTACACTGGTCTGATGCCCCTGCGACCTCCTTACATATATGATATACATATGCTATAATATATTGTATGTTCCCGGATTGTGTAAATACGATATGAATGGATCTTAGTGGCTTATCTCTCTATGATATCTATGAGATCCCTCCTGGGCTTTGCAAGGATACACTGGGATAACGGTAATGGATGCGGCATGAATATGCAGGTATCTACACGACTCTCCTTGTGTTATGCGACAAATTGTTCGATTGACAGTGAACATTTGTTGTTTCGCTTTGATCCGGAATTACATAGCCAGTATGAAAGCTAACATGAATGAGAAAGGCCTGTTCGAGATCTGGACGTACGGGATAATCCAGTCAATGTACTGTGATTCGTGTGGTCATTTGACCTCTTTCAAGATGGCCGCTTGATGGGAGATCTGCGCACGCTCCATTAGATCCTTTTTCGTCATAATAACGTATCGGCTTATACGCAAGCCGGGGCATGCGCAGTAAGTTCGAGTACATGCCAAAGCCGACATTGCTACAGGTGCGGGATCGCGGTTCATCGGGTCAGTGTTTTCCTGGTTGTCATGTTACTCTTCATCAACATCACTGATCAATTGCACACGTTACTTTTTTTAACCATTTCAGCACTTTGTTTATATAAGAATATGATGTCTTGGAAGCTATTTAATGGAATGAAATTTACACATGTACACATATGTTATATGCAACTTTAGCAATCATGTTTGTAATAGCTGGAATAGTTTTTTATTGTCACTATCATGTAAGTTTTGAGATTAAGACTTTTTTTATTCTTTGTAGTCACATATTAAGGAGTTAAAGCACTAATTATGTATCGGTCACATGATATGATGTAATCAGTTGTGGGTGTATATACAGTACAGACCAAAAGTTTGGACACACCTTCTCATTCAAAGAGTTTTCTTTATTTTCATGACTATGAAAATTGTAGATTCACACTGAAGGCATCAAAACTATGAATTAACACATGTGGAATTATATACATAACAAAAAAGTGTGAAACAACTGAAAATATGTCATATTCTAGGTTCTTCAAAGTAGCCACCTTTTGCTTTGATTACTGCTTTGCACACTCTTGGCATTCTCTTGATGAGCTTCAAGAGGTAGTCACCTGAAATGGTCTTCCAACAGTCTTGAAGGAGTTCCCAGAGATGCTTAGCACTTGTTGACCCTTTTGCCTTCACTCTGTGGTCCAGCTCACCACAAACCATCTCGAATTGGGTTCAGGTCCGGTGACTGTGGAGGCCAGGTCATCTGGCGCAGCACCCCATCACTCTCCTTCATGGTCAAATAGCCCTTACACAGCCTGGAGGTGTGTTTGGGGTCATTGTCCTGTTGAAAAATAAATGATGGTCCAAGTAAAGGCAAACTGGATAGAATAGAATGCCGCTGCCTTCAATTTTGAATAAATCCCAAACAGTGTCACCAGAAAAGCACCCCCACACCATCACACCTCCTCCTCCATGCTTCACTGTGGGAACCAGGCATGTAGAGTCCATCCATTCACCTTTTCTGCGTCGCACAAAGACACGGTGGTTGGAACCAAAGATCTCAAATTTGGACTCATCAGGCCAAAGCACAGATTTCCACTGGTCTAATGTCCATTCCTTGTGTTCTTTAGCCCAAACAAGTCTCTTCTGCTTGTTGCCTGTCCTTAGCAGTGGTTTCCTAGCAGATATTCTACCATGAAGGCCTGATTCACACAGTCTCCTCTTAACAGTTGTTCTAGAGATGTGTCTGCTGCTAGAACTCTGTGTGGCATTGACCTGGTCTCTAATCTGAGCTGCTATTAACCTGCGATTTCTGAGGCTGGTGACTCGGATGAACTTATCCTTCGCAGCAGAGGTGACTCTTGGTCTTCCTTTCCTGGGACGGTCTGCATGTGAGACAGTTTCTTTGTAGCGCTTGATAGTTTTTGTGACTGCACTTGGGGACACTTTCAAAGTTTTCCCAATTTTTCAGACTGACTGACTGAGGGAAGAGCGAGCATCGGACGTCACTGGGCTCGGCGCATGCCCAGTGACGAAGATGAAGCTGCTGCCCTCAGTCTCCTGCTGATCACACAGGCGCAGCCCTCAGTGGGTACTGCGCTTGTGCGAGAGTTCGTTCGGCGTGAGGGAGGGGGAGGAGAGGGAGGAGAGGCTGTGGCAGGCTGGAGGCGGCGGTTAGACAGGACAAGGAAGGCGGGCTGGGCACTGAAAGAGGGGCGGTACTGGGCTCTCTAAGAAGAAAAAAACGCCCCTCTGGGCACCTTCAGGACACATTTACATATCAATCAAAGTCGTTTTTTGCAGTAACTGCTGGACGGATTTCAAGATAAAAGAGCACAGCCTAATCCAGGTAAGCTGTGCTTCATGGCTGCTTTAAAATCGTTTTTTGGCTTAGGGGAGGTGACAGAATCCCTTTAATGAGATATGTATAAAATAAACTGCTGGGGTGGTCAAAGTAAATCTCCTCAGACATATCTACCTGCATCTGTCTGTGTATTTCTCGGCCGAGCTAATTAATCAATCTCTGCCTACCTAAAGAACCACAATGACAGTGGCCTATTTCATTATAGAATAAAAAAATATATATGCACTTTACTGGTGCACTTATTTGTAGCAAAAGCGTTTAGTGGCCTATTTCAGTACAAAATGAAAAATGTATTCTCAGTTCACTTCTGCAGTTATATGTGTTGAAAGTGTACAGAAAGAAAACAATATATGCACTTCACTGATGCACTAATTTGTGGCAAATGCGTTTAGTGGCCTATTTCAGTACAGAAAGAAAAAAAATATTCTCAGTTCACTTCGGCAGTTATATATATTGAAAGAGTTTAGTGGCCTATTTTAGTACAAAAAGAAAAATATATTCTCAGTTCACGACGGCAGTTATATGTATTAAAAACATGGCTGGGAGTCAGCAGGGTGGCAGCAGTGGGAGGTCGGGAGCCAAACGTGCCCAGGGTAGACCAGCTACCTGCCCAGGAAGTAGTGGTGCAGGGGTTCACCGAACCAGTGGCGGTAGCAGTCAGTCAGTGCGGACTGTTGGGGGGAAAATCACCTACTCTGCGGTGTGTCCGTTTTTTGTTAAGCTGCCAAAGGAGGTTAACATGGCCATATGTAGAATATGGGGGCAGAAGGTGAAGCATGCCCTGTTTCAACATATGCAGCGTCACAATATGTGGTATCCTGATGCTGCTGCTGATATCCTCCTCATGCTGCTGCTGATGCTACTGCCATCTCCACATTTGGTCACCTTGCCACTCTGTGGTATCCTTCTGATGCGGCTGATGCTGCCACTGCCAACTCCACACTATGTCACCTTGCCACTCTGTGGTATCCTGATGCTGCCATCTCCACACTATGTCACCTTGCCACTCTATGGTATCCTCCTGATGCTGCTGCTGTCGCCACCTCCAGACTCGGTCATTGTGCCACTCTGTGGCCTCTTCCTGATGCAGCTGCTGCTGCCACCTCTGCACTCTGCTATTGGGCCACTCTGTGATCTCCTCATGCTGCTGCCAACTCCAGACTCGGTCATTGTGCCACTCAGTGGCCTCCTCATACTGCTGCCAACTTCAGACTCGGTCATTGTGCCACTCAGGCACCCCATGTTCGCAAAGGATGAAAATAAATACACAATTCGTTTGTGCTGCGTTTGTGCCGGTTTGTGCCGCAAAAATGAGCGTTTGTGCCAGTTTGGAGATATTGCGCGTTAGATTTTTATGAAGCCCCGCCCACTTTCCACCCCATGTTCTTAAATTTCAAAAATAAATACACCATTCATTTGTGCTGGTTTGTGCTGCAAAAATGAACATTTGCTCCTCTTTGGTTTCCAAGATATTGTTCTCTTGATTTGCTGAAACCATGCCCACTTTCCACCCCATGTTCTTAAATTTCAAAAATAAATACACCATTCATTTGTGCTGCGTTCGTGCTGGTTTGTGCCGCAAAAATGAGCATTTGTGCCGGTTCGGTTTCTGAGATCAGAGAAGTTAATTTAGCATTAAGGGATTAACGTAGCAATATATGATTTATTATGATATACACACAGTTATTACTTCATACACTGAGACCGGTCAGTGAGGTTATACCTGGCAGAGGTGGTAATATCTGTATGTGCATCTCAAAGCTGGAACAAATCCCCAAAGCAAACCTCTCCTGCTCTGGACAGTTCCTGACATGGACAGAGGTATCAGCAGAGTGCACTGTCGTCAGACAGAAAAGAAATTAAAAAAGAAACAAACTTCGGCATACAGCACTGGAAGGATTAAGATGGTTAAATAGAAGTAATTTACAAATCTGTTTAACTTTCTGGCACCAGCTGATAATTAAAAAAAAAAAAAAATTCCACCGGAGTACCCCTTTAAAGCTAAAGTTTTTTGGGGCTTAGGGTATTCTTTTAAGAAAATATTCACTCCTCCTTTGTAAATATTACAACATGGGGTTGCATCTTGATCTTTGCAGAGGCTGTTGTAATACAGTCACACAAGTCATCATACTTCTCCCAGCCATTACATTTTCTTCTACAATAGGCCACATAATGACCAAGAGACTTATTGCCAGTTCCTGAAATGAAGGCAACAACCCCTCCTAACATGAATGAATGACTGTCCAGGTGTATGTTTACAGGTATTTTAGACAGTGTATATTGTGTTTCTGCACTTATTTCAATACAAATTACTTGTCCAGTAGTACAGCTGTGCGTGACCGAACCATTGCAAAGAAATTTAAATGAAGATGCATTTTGAATTTTCAAGCCATCTGGACACTCCTGCGGTGACTTTAATGGCTTCAGACATTTAGACACATTTAGGTTTAGCCCATCTTCCAATGCTAGCTGAAGTTTATTCTGTCCATTAGTTTCTAAAATATGTCCATTGATTGGCAGAAGAGGCATTGTCCTTGAAGAAGTTACATTTCTAATGCAGTACACAGAAGAACACTGTGTTGTCATTACTGCACTTGGGACCCTTTCTCATCGTCATTGAGATTATGTGTGAAACATTGCACTCAGCATTGACCTGCCTCACACCTGACTTCAGCTGATCATATTCAAATGTTCCTGACAGTATTTTTCACTCATTGCACAAGCTTCCTTTCCAACTCCCTTTATCAAAATTGCCTGCACCAATTCAAAAATGTCAACGCTGTTCTCTTTGTTGACATAATTGCTAAATAATCCACTGTCCCAGAATGCACAACAAAGACACTGGCAAAATGAATCAAATGCACAGGTATTAATGATACATATAAGCATTTTGTTTACTTTTACATTTTTTTTTAGCTAGATGGTTTCCATTTTTCAATATGCTCACCTTTTTTTTTTCCTTTCAATTTTGTGTCCATATGCAGCCACTCGGAACATGGTGTTAGGTAGGATAATCTCTTTTTTGGAGGAATACTGAGACCTTTCCAATTTTCAACAGGCTGCTCCTGGATGCTACTTTCATCACCTGATTTTATGTGAACTTGTGCATTCTCCTCACAGTTGCAGTTTTTTTTGCCCATTCTCTTGCCTCATGTTTTCGCTGCATTCTGTTTTCTTTATGAGGGCGGAGGAAAGCCTCATTTTGCCTTCCATAAATTCAAGATGACGAATTGCAAATCGGTCAGTTCTAATAGGGAGACATTCATGTTTTAAGAGGCCATCTTTTATGTTTTTAAATTCAGCCTCAACATTTGCAGAACTTGCTGTCATGTTCACACTTTTTAAGTATGGGACCATCATGGCTGTCCAAACTTGACGGTAACATACCATTCTTATAACATTTGAAACAAGCTCTGGAAGGAAATGTAAATTGTCACGGTCACCGTGATTTGCTGCAAGCATCTTACTTCTTTCACAAATTTCTGTTGCCCATATTTCCTGGTCTTTTTGGCATGGTTGAATTGGCTTATCCTCCTGTTCTTTCATCTCTACGAAATAGTCATCTTCAGTGACAGTGGGTAAAACACATCTCTCTGCAATACTTCTCTTCAGTTGAGCTTTGCATGTCTCTGATAAAACTAGTGTGCCTCTGTCATCATTTCCTTCTGATTCACTAAAAGCATCAACTGAAATTGAATGAATGAGTTCTCTGGCATCATTAAGTGAAGTAGACTGTAGAAGTTGTGACATTGCTCTGAGATAGAATTCCTTTACTCTGTTTCCAGCTTGTCTGAGACATTCCCATTGGCTCATAAGCTTGATACAGTGTGCAACATCAATTCTAATAAAGCATGGTGGTAGGTTTGATGCAACATTCCCAGTCAACACTCCAAAACACTCATTTATATATGTCTTCAAGTCCAGGCAAAGCGAGGGAGAAATCACAGACTGCTTCTTTTGGAACAGTAGCACCTGCTTGTTTCCATTCTGTCAGGCATTGTGCCATGGAATGAATAGTATGGCTTTCAGAAAGCATCTGTACTACTGGGATGTAGTAATGATCTCCACATGAACACAAAACTCCTTGGCACAAAAAGATGTATCCAGAAATGCCAACAGGTCTGTTTAGTTTTCTCACTACTGAAACCGGTTGCATCAAAGCTTACATAGGAACCCAAGTTCTTTGACTTCATTTGGTACACTTGCATCTGAGATGGGGTCCAGTAATGGCAAAAAAACTTATCCAGACCAATGTTGTGTATGTGTCACGGAAGGTGTACAGGAAACAAGACAATACAAAATGAATATATGACTCACTGGATCCAAAACTAAGGAACAAAAAGGGAGACCCCTGCAAAAGACCTGGCACTCTCCCTGACTGCTCAGCCTATGCGAACATCCCAATGGTAGATGATCGCTTATCCTCGTACCTCGACTGTATAACACCTGAACACCCTACAATAGTGAGGGGACACGACCACCGGCTCCCTACACTAGACACGGAGGGAGACAGGGTCACCTGGGATCCAGCAAACAGAAAATCACAAATGAATGTACAGCACTTATCTTGTAGAAGACTGGGAAATAGGATCAGCATGCACACACACTCCAGGAAGTTGTATAAACCGCACACTAATGCATTATGGGGAGGAATTTAAAGGGATGCAATCAGTCCAACAACATGACAGCTGAGAGAGGCTAACGAGATGAGGAACTGAAAACCAAAACAAAGAAAGCTCAAGGAGGAGGTTCTGAAAGGCATCTGTCAGAGCTTCTAAGATGTCTGGTTGTGACAGTATGCTTCCAACCTGAGGAACACAATTTCAGGAGATGTAATGAAAGGATTGGGTCCTTGTGCATTAACTCCCTGTCGCCAATCTCTTGCTTGGCTTTTCTTAATGTTGCTAGATTTGGTAGTTGGCTAGGCTCAGGGTAGCACCCTATTATATCTATGTAGTGAGATACAACATTTGGATAAACCTTTGCCCGATTACTTTTTTTTCCCAGATCTCCTCATTCAATATGTGAGTCCATGCATCAGGTTTTAAGACTGTGTATTCTCTTTTATTAGCATACATAGATTGGTCATTGTAAATTACTTTTTCAGGCCAAATTTTATCCAACTCTGAAAAGAAAGACTGAACTCAAACTGAATGTCATAGCACTGAATGGATGAATGTTCCTTCTCAGCTGTCACTGTTGGAAGGTTGTTTTGGGATGTTTGTGACATCTTTGTACAGACCTTGGTATACAGGTCCTTCTAAAAAAAATAGCATATTGTGATAAAGTTCATTATTTTCTGTAATGTACTGATAAACATTAGACTTTCATATATTTTAGATTCATTACACACAACTGAAGTAGTTCAAGCCTTTTATTGTTTTAATATTGATGATTTTGGCATACAGCTCATGACAACCCCAAATTCTTATCTCAGAAAATTAGCATATTTCATCCGACCAATAAAAGAAAAGTGTTTTTAATACAAAAAAAGTCAACCTTCAAATAATTATGTTCAGTTATGCACTCAATACTTGGTCGGGAATCCTTTTGCAGAAATGACTGCTTCAATGCAGTGTGGCATGGAGGCAATGTAACGCACCAAGTTGATTAGTTAGGATCTCAACTGCAGAGTCAATGGACATCAACTATTTACCACACTGCCTAAGTGCTGGCTGTGTGTTTTGCGGCTGCTCAATTTGAACCCCAGGCGGCTCTCTCAGTCTTAGGCGGAGAGGTTGGGGTTACCAAAATCATGTACCGCAATACACATAAACAGATTAATTAATGGGGAGGAAGATCTCCTCTTAGTTGCGAAGGTCAGGAGGTATTTTTATAGCAATTCCTCAGGAATATATATAACTGCAATATCAACTCTCACCACCGGGTGGCAGTAACTCTTCAAGGTTAGTATGTGACTGCAATATCAACTCTCACCACCGTGTGGCAGCAATTCTTCAGATTAGTATGTAACTGCAATATCAACTCTCACCACCGGGTGGCAGTAACTCTTCAAGGTTAGTATGTGACTGCAATATCAACTCTCACCACCGTGTGGCAGCAATTCTTCAGGTTAACTTCCACATAAACAGCGGAGCCTGTTAGCAGGCATGTACTTGCGGTTTAGGAGTCCTCCGAGAGGGAACCAGCAGTGGGGGAGCCGTAGCAGATGGTGGTGAATCCTCAAAGAGGAAGGCAGCAGTGTGGAAGTCCGTAGCAGATGGTGGTGAGTCCTCCCTGAGCTGCAGGGTTCCAGACCCGCATCAACGATTCCTTCCTCTTGTGCAAATGGAGCTGACAGGGTGCGCACTCCATTAGTGGAACACCCTGTACAGCCCCTGACTCCTATTTATTGGCCGGAGCGTGAGTGTGCGGTGCCATTAGACAGCCCAGCGGCCGGTGCGTTCATCACAGTACCCCCCCCCCCAAGGGGACCCATCCGGGGTACCCCAATAGGGGAGGGTCGGTCGGGGAACCTCCGGTGGAACAACTTTTGGAGCCTGGGAGCATGAACGTCTTGCACATCTTCCCAAGAGTCATCCTGGAAGCCATACCCATTCCATCTAACGAGGTACTGGATCCTCCCCCGTCTTCTCCTGGAATCGAGGAGCTGTTCGACTTCAAATTCCTCTTCAACTTGGACGTCTATCGGGGCGAGGGGCGAGGATCCAGTGATGGGAACGGGCTAGGTCTAAACGGCTTAAACAGTGACACATGGAATGTGGGATGTACCTGTAGTCGAGGGGGAAGGGTGAGTCTCACCATGTTGGGGTTGATAACCCTTTCAATCGGAAAGGGACCCAATAATTTTTTTCCCAATTTCTTGGAAGGTACCCCCAACCTAAGGTTTATCGTCGACAGCCATACCGAGTCCTCGACCTGGTAGGAAGGATTTCCTCTTCTGCAGCGGTCGTAGTAGGTCTTTTGTCTTTCCTTTGCCCGTTGGAGGTTGTCTTTCAGCGTCTTGAGGGTAGTTTGCAGAGTAGTTAGATAATCGTCTGTGGCTGGAACATTTGTGGGAAGACTGGTTTGAGGAAGAGACCTGGGGTGGAATCCATAATTAGCAAAAAATTGACTATGTAAAGTGGAGGAATTCATGGAATTGTTATAGGCGAATTCGGCGAGGGGAAGTAGGCCTTCCCAGTCATCTTGGAGAAATGAGCAGTGACATCTGAGGAACTGTTCCAGGCACTGATTCACCCTTTCTGTCTGCCCGTTAGTTTGGGGGTGATAGGCGCTAGACATCCTGTGGTCGATTTGGAGTCTGGAACAGAGCGCTCTCCAGAATTTGGATATAAATTGCGAACCCCTGTCTGATATGATCTGGCAAGGAACTCCATGTAACTTTATGATATTGGACAGGAAGGCCTCGGCTGTTTCCTTGGAGGAGGGTAACTTTTTGAGGGCCACGAAGTGTGCCATCTTAGTCAGCATATCTACTACCACCATGATGGTGTTGTTTCCTCTGGAAAGGGGGAGTTCTACGATGAAGTCCATCGAAACCCATTCCCAGGGTCTGTTGGCGATGGGAAGACTCATTAGTAGACCATATGGTCGATTCCTGTCACTTTTGCATGAGGCACGGGTCTCGCAGGTGGAAACGTAAACCTCAATCTCTTTGGACATTTTTGGCCACCAGAAGTTCCTGCGTATCAAGTTTATGGTTTTGGCTATGCCAGGGTGCACCGCGAGGGGTGAGTCATGGCAGAGTTTGATCACCTGGGTGGTGAGGGAGGGTGGTATGTACAGTTGATTATCCTTGTAGAGGAAACCTTGTTGGTTCTGTAGAAGACCTGGGGGTGTGTTGGCATGGTCCATATTCAAAGCATCCTTGAGCTGAGTTTCCAACCCAACGGTGGCGAGGACGAGTTTCTTTGGTGGTATGATCCATGTGGGGGCCGTGTCCGCGGCGCAAAATTCAGCCAGGCGTGATAGGGCGTCGGCCTTCCCATTTTTTGAGCCTGGTCGGTATGTAATTTGAAAATTGAATCTGTCAAAAAAGAAACTCCACCGTACTTGACGGCCTGACAGTGTTTTACTGGTTTTCAGATACTGTAAGTTACGGTGATCCGTGTATATTGTGATGGGGTGTGTTGAACCTTCAAGTAAATGCCTCCAGTTTTCCAGAGAACATTTTATGGCGAGGAGTTCCTTTTCCCCTATGGGGTAGTTAAGTTTGGCGTTATTTAGCGTCCGGGAGTAGAACCCGATAGGATGTAACGGGGATGAGAAGGAGCTTCGCTGGGACAGGACCGCTCCTATGGCTGCCTGGGAAGCGTCTACTTCCAGCACGTAATGATGGTTCGGATTCGGAAGGGTCAGTATCGGTGCCGTAGTAAATCTGTTCTTTAGTAAATCAAACGCTGATTGTGCCTCGATGGACCAAACAAATTTCATGTTGACACTAGTTAACCAGGTTAGCGGTTTAGTGGTAGCAGAGAAATCCTTGATAAATTTCCTACAGAAGTTTGAGAACCCCAGGAATCACTGAAGGGCTTTCCTGGAGGTCAGGATCGGCCAGTTTTGAATGCAAGTGATCTTTGAGTGATCCATCTAGATACCCTGAGGAGAGATTATGTATCCGAGGAACGGAAGGGAAGTAGTCTCAAATATGCATTTTTCCGGTTTGACGAATAAGCGATGAGCGCTTAATCGTGCAAGTACCCAACGGATATGTCTCCGGTGGTCGTATAAGGTGTCGGAATACACTAGTATATCATCTAGATAGATGATTACGCATACGTCCAGTAGGTCCCTAAAGATGTTATTTATAAAGTTTTGGAATGTGGCAGGAGCGTTGCACAATCCGAAGGGCATCACAGTATACTCAAAGAGTCCGTACCGGGTGCGGAAAGCTGTCTTCCACTCGTCGCCCTTCCTAATCCTAATCAAGTTGTATGCACCTCTTAGGTCCAACTTGGTGTAGATTGTGGATGTTTGAAGTCTTTCTATGAGTTCGGATATTAGCGGCAGGGGGTACCGATTTTTGATTGTTACTTTGTTCAACGCTCTGTAATCGATGATGGGCCTTAGGCTTGAATCTTTGTTTCTTACGAAGAACATCCCTGCGGCTGCCGGGGAGGTTGAAGGCCAGATGAAACCCTTCCGTAAGTTTTCTTCCAGGTACTGTTTGAGGTGAACAAGTTCTGGTTGTGCCAAGGGGTAGATTCTTCCTGTGGGTATCTCACTGCCCGGCAACAAGTCAATGGGGCAATCATATGATCTATGGGGCGGAAGGGATTCCGCCTTCTTTGCACAAAATACCTCCGCGAACTCTGCGTATTGGGTGGGGACCTGATTCACTCCCACATGCATGAGGGTCTTGAGAGGGAAGCAGGTCTCCACGCAATAGGGTGAGGTAAACCCAACTCTCCCCTGTTCCCACAGGATGGCCGGCTGATGTAACCGCAGCCATGGCAACCCTAAAATCATGGGGAACAAAAGAGAGTGTATGATATCAAAGGATAAGAATTCTGTGTGGTTATTTTCGCATGTCACCAGGAGGGGTTGAGTCTGACTGTGGACAGGTCTAGAAGTGGTACCGTCAATGAAACTCACGGATATCGGAACGTTTTTTCTCGTGTGGGGAATTTTATTTCGCTCTATCAGATGCATATCGATAAAATTCCCACAAGCTCCCGTGTCCACCATGGCTTCAACGATAATTCGGTTTTGGTCCCACTGTAAGGTGAGAGACGTGTATATGTAACCACCTGTGCTATTATTCCTATTGCCTAAGGTACAAGACGTCATCCTCTTACCTTCGTGTTTCTTTCGTATGAGGGGACATCCATCAACTGTATGGTCGGCAGACGCACAGTATAAACAGAGGTTGAGGTTACGTCTCCTGGCTTTCTCCCTCTCAGTCAAAGGACCACGAATCGCCCCGATCTCCATCATCTCTGCTGCAGGACCCGGACTGGACTGTCTCGGGGTGGGTATGAACCCTGAGAGTCTCTCGGCCCTGCGTTCCCTCAAACGTCTGTCAATGATGGTGGCCTTACGCATCAAGGCGTCAAGAGTATGTGGTAACTCTCCTCGGGCTAATTCGTCCTTCAGGGCCTCGGAGAGACCGAGACGAAACTGATTCCTAAGAGTGAGATCATTCCATTCAGTCTCTCGGGCCCAACGAGTGTATTTCGCAATGAAGTCTTCTACGGGTCGTCTTCCTTGCTTTAGACTGCGGATGGCGGTCTCTGCGGTCAGCTGTTTGGTATGGTCCTCGTAGAGGAGGGCCATTGTTTCAAGGAACAGGGGAAAGGAATCCAGGACCGGGTCTTCTTTTTCTAAATATGTATTGGCCCATGCTCTGGGCTCCCCCTTGAGGTACGAGATCATTGTAAGTACTTTTGTTCTGTCTGTTGGATAGGTCCGGGCTGTAATTCAAACATTAGTTTGCACGCATTTAGGAAATCACGGAACTGCTTCCGGTCTCCCGAGAATATTTCAGGTGGGCTGACCGTGGGTTCTGGTCCATCTCGGGGGGGCCCGTGCCCTGAGTGACGAGTTCCCGCAGGGTCTGATTTTCCAACTGGAGGGTTTGTACGGTCTCATTGAGGGTCCCCACCCTCTTTGTGAGGGCGACCAGGTGTCCAGCGAGCTCTGCTGGATCCATTATGGTTCCACTTATATGTAACGCACCAAGTTGATTAGTTAGGATCTCAACTGCAGAGTCAATGGACATCAACTATTTACCACACTGCCTAAGTGCTGGCTGTGTGTTTTGCGGCTGCTCAATTTGAACCCCAGGCGGCTCTCTCAGTCTTAGGCGGAGAGGTTGGGGTTACCAAAATCATGTACCGCAATACACATAAACAGATTAATTAATGGGGAAGAAGATCTCCTCTTAGTTGCGAAGGTCAGGAGGTATTTTTATAGCAATTCCTCAGGAATATATATAACTGCAATATCAACTCTCACCACCGGGTGGCAGCAATTCTACAGGTTAGTATGTAACTGCAATATCAACTCTCACCCCCGGGTGGCAGTAACTCTTCAAGGTTAGTATGTGACTGCAATATCAACTCTCACCACCATGTGGCAGCAATTCTTCAGATTAGTATGTAACTGCAGTATCAACTCTCACCACCGGGTGGCAGTAACTCTTCAAGGTTAGTATGTGACTGCAATATCAACTCTCACCACCGTGTGGCAGCAATTCTTCAGGTTAACTTCCACATAAACAGCGGAGCCTGTTAGCAGGCATGTACTTGCGGTTTAGGAGTCCTCCGAGAGGGAACCAGCAGTGGGGGAGCCGTAGCAGATGGTGGTGAATCCTCCAAGAGGAAGGCAGCAGTGTGGAAGTTCGTAGCAGATGGTGGTGAGTCCGCCCTGAGCTGCAGGGTTCCAGACCCGCATCAACGATTCCTTCCTCTTGTGCAAATGGAGCTGACAGGGTGCGCACTCCATTAGTGGAACACCCTGTACAGCCCCTGACTCCTATTTATTGGCCGGAGCATGAGTGGGCGGCGCCATTAGACAGCCCAGCGGCCGGTGCGTTTCATCACAGGCAATCAGCCTGTGGCACTGCTGAGGTGTTATGGAGGCCCAGGATGCTTCGATAGCAGCCTTAAGCTCATCCGGAGTGTTGGGTCTTGCGTCTCTCAACTTTCTCTTCCCAATATCCCACAGATTCTCTATGGGGTTCAGGTCAGCAGAGTTGGCAGGCCAATTGAGCACAGTAATACCATGGTCAGTAAACCATTTACCAGTGGTTTTGGCACTGTGAGCAGGTGCCAGGTCGTGCTGAAAAATGAAATCTTCATCTCCATAAAGCTTTTCAGCAGATGGAAGCATGAAGTGCTCCAAAATCTCATGATAGCTAGCTGCATTGACCCTGCCCTTGATAAAACACAGTGGACCAACACCAGCAGCTGACATGGCACCCCAGACCATCACTGACTGTGGGTACTTGACACTGGACTTCAGGCATTTTGGCATTTCCCTCTCCCTAGTCTTCCTCCAGACTCTGGCACCTTGATTTCCGAATGACATGCAAAATTTGCTTTCATCCGAAAAAAGTACTTTGGACCACTGAGCAACAGTCCAGTGCTGCTTCTCTGTAGCCCAGGTCAGGCGCTCCTGTCGCTGTTTCTGATTCAAAAGTGGCTTCACCTGGGGAATGCGGCACCTGTAGCCCATTTCCTGCACACGCCTGTACACAATGTTTCTACTCCAGACTCAGTCCACTGCTTCCGCAGGTCCCCCAAGGTCTGGAATCAGTCCTTCTCCACAATCTTACTCAGGGTCCGGTCACCTCTTCTCGTTGTGCAGCGTTTTCTGCCACACTTTTTCCTTCCCACAGACTTCCCACTGAGGTGCCTTGATACAGCACTCTGGGAACAGCCTATTCGTTCAGAAATTTCTTTCTGTGTCTTACCCTCTTGCTTGAGGGTGTCAATGATGGCCTTCTGGACAGCAGTCAGGTCGGCAGTCTTACCCATGTTTGCGGTTTTGAGTAATGAACCAGGCTGGGAGTTTCTAAAAGCCTCAGGAATCTTTTGCAGGTGTTTAGAGTTAATTAGTTGATTCAGATGATTAGGTTAATAGCTCATTTAGAGAATCTTTTTATGATATGCTAATTTTTTTAGATAGGAATTTTGGGTTTTCATGAGCTGTATGCCAAAATCATCAATATTAAAACAATAAAAGGCTTGAACTACTTCAGTTGTGTGTAATGAATCTAAAATATATGAAAGTCTAATGTTTATCAGTACATTACAGAAAATAATGAACTTTATCACAATATGCTAATTTTTTTAGAAGGACCTGTATATACACAATGCCATACATGTTGGTTTGTCTTTACAAAGTGTAAAGGTTTTTGGGGGAAATTTTGTTGTTTAATTTTTGACACAAGTCTACCCATACTTTTTTTGGAAGGGAATGCTATTGCATGTCCTATAATCATTTATTCCCTTGAAGCACAGATGACATTTGCAGTTGCAAGAAAAAGTATGTGAACCCTTTGGAATTATATGGATTTCTGCACAAATTGGTCATAAAATGTGATCTGATCTTCATCCAAGTCACAACAATAGACAATCACAGTCTGCTTAACCTAATAACACACAAAAAATTAAATGTTGCCATGTTTTTATTGAACACACCATGTAAACATTCACAGTGCAGGTGGAAAAAGTATGTGAACCCCTAGACTAATGACATCTCCAAGAGCTAATTGGAGTGAAGTGTCAGCCAACTGGAGTCCAATCAATGAGATGAGTTTGGAGGTGTTGGTTACAGCTGCCCTGCCCTATAAAAAACACACACCAGTTCTGGGTTTGCTTTTCACAAGAAGCATTGCCTGATGTGAATGATGCCTCGCACAAAAGAGCTCTCAGAAGACCTACGATTAAGAATTGTTGACTTGCATAAAGCTAGAAAGGGTTATAAAAGTATCTCCAAAAGCCTTGCTGTTCATCAGTCCACGGTAAGACAAATTGTCTATAGATGGAGAAAGTTCAGCACTGCTGCTACTTTCACTAGGAGTGACCGTCCTGTAAAGATGACTGCAAGAGCACAGCGCAGACTGCTCAATGAGTTAAAGAAGAATCCTAGAGTGTCAGATAAAGACTTACAAAAGTCTCTGGCATATGCTAACATCCCTGTTAGCGAATCTAAGATATGTAAAACACTAAACAAGAATGGATTTCATGGGAGGATACCACAGAGGAAGCCACTGCTGTCCAAAAAAAAAACATTTCTGCACGTTTACAGTTTGCACAAGAGCACCTGGATGTTCCACAGCAGTACTGGCAAAATATTCTGTGGACAGATGACACCAAAGTTGAGTTGTTTGGAAGAAACACACACCACTATGTGTGGAGAAAAAGAGGCACAGCACACCAACATCAAAACCTCATCCCAACAGTGAAGTATGGTGGTGGGGGTATCATAGTTTGGGGCTGCTTTGCTGCGTCAGGGCCTGGACGGATTGCTATCATCGAAGGAAAACTGAATTCCCAAGTTTATCAAGACATTTTGCAGGAGAACTTAAGGCCATCTGTCCACCAGCTGAAGCTCAACAGAAGATGAGTGTTGCAACAGGACAACGACCCAAAGCATAGAAGTAAATCAACAACAGAATGGCTTAAAAAGAAGAAAATACGTCTTCTACAGTGGCCCAGTCAGAGTCCTGACCTCAACCCGATTGAGATGCTGTGGCATGGCCTCAAGAAAGCGAATGACACCAGACATCCCAAGAACATTGCTGAACTGAAACAGTTCTGTAAAGAGGAACGGTCAAGAATTACTCCTGACCGTTGTGCACGTCTGATCTGAAACTGCAGGAAACGTTTGGTTGAAGTTATTGCTGCCAAAGGAGGTTCAACCAGTTATTAAATCCAAGGGTTCACATACTTTTTCCACCTGCACTGTGAATGTTTACATGGTGTGTTCAATAAAAACATGGTAACATTTATTTGTGTGTTATTAGTTTAAGCAGACTGTGATTGTCTATTGTTGTGACTTAGATAAAGATCAGATCACATTTTATGACCAATTTGTGCAGAAATCTATATCATTCCAAAGGGTTCACATACTTTTTCTTGCAACTGTATAATGTCATCAAATTCACAGGCTGGCTTCCTGGGCATCTGATAGAAACAAAAATGTTTTTTTTTTAGTTTCATTATTTGCATTCAGTGTAAATATATGGAAAATTATTGAGTAGCATATGCTGTGAATTTCCAGCAGCATATTACTATGTATGAAACGTACCCTAAAAATGAGTGCCAGCTGCTGACCGCAACCACCTCTAATTGGCTATAGAGTCATGAGCTTACTTTATAGTAATCATAGTAAACAATGCTCTGAAGTAGCACATACATTGAAAACTACTATAAGGCCTCATGCACATGACCGTGCCATTTTTTGCAGTCCTCAAGCCGCGGGTCCGCAAAAAACGGAAGCCGCCCGTGTGCCTACCGCAATTTGCGGAACGGAACAGGCAGCCCATTGTAGACATGCCTATTCTTGTCCACAAAATGGATAAGAATAGGATATGCAAAACAAAATTTGTGGGTCCTCGGAACGAAACAACGGATGCGGACAGCACGCGGAGTGTGAATTGAAGTGAATGGGACCGCATCTGAGCCGCAAAAACTGCGGCTCGGATGCGGACCATAACTACGGTCGTATGCATGAGGCTAGGATTCCACCTAGTTTTTTGTCTTGGACAAAAAGCAAAAAAAAAGCCAGAAAAACTGCCACAGTTTTTCCCTGCGTTTTGGCTTTTTTCTGGCGTTTTTGCCTTTGTGTGGAAATTGCATTTTTTGGCTCATTTGCCTTTTTTTTTTCCCAATGGACATAAGAGTATGAATATTTTTCTTTTATTAATATTTTTGAAGTACTACAACTCCCCATCATGTTAAAACCCACATGGCATTTTTCATGGCGTTTTTGTTAATCTTTTGGATGCCAGTACTACAACTCCCAGCATGCAAGAGACTCTTACATGGTGGCAGTTGTAGTCCAGGGGCTAAAGAACAGATCACAGTAGGTCTCACTCCTGAGACCCACTGCAATCAGAACTTATTAACTGTATAAGGCTACTTTCACACTAGCGTTCATAGGTCCGTTCGTGAGCTCCGTTTGAAGGAGCTCACGAGCGGACCCGAACGCCTCCGTCCAGCCCTGATGCAGTCTGAATGGAGCGGATCCGCTCAGACTGCATCAGTCTGGCGGTGTTCAGCCTCCGCTCCGCTCGCCTCCGCACGGACAGGCGGACAGCTGAACGCTGCTTGCATCGTTCAGCTGTCCGCCTGGCCGTACGGAGGCGAGCGGATCCGTTCAGACTTACAATGTAAGTCAATGGGAATGACCCAGTCAATGGGAATGTGACCCAGCCTCTATATAAGCTTGAGTCATGTAGCGCTGCACGTCACTCTGCTGTTACAATTGTAGGGAGAGGATGCTGCTGGACTTGTGATTTCAGGGTGAGCATAGGAGAGAATCTAATTCAGCGATCTACAAACAAATAGTTGTGTGGGTGCAGGTGTCACAAGGGTGTCAAGACCCACATGTGACTCCGTTATACCCGGGATCAGGAAGTCGCAGCGGTTGGCTGTGCGCTCTATGTAAGATAGGGCTGTTTCCTTATGGTAGCTTTCTGGGTTTGCTTTGCAACCTTTTTTGGCTCACTCAGGGATCCGTAGCTCCTTTTCCTCAGCTGTTCCTTGTCCAGCACTCCCAACCTCCTTATATTCCCCTCTCACACTTCTCTGATTGCCAGATATAGAGCTTTCTGCCTTGACTTCTATACTGACCCACTGGAGCTGTGTTGCTGCGTTCTTTGGTTGTTGGTCCAGAACAATTCCCTCCGGATCCCTGTTGGACCTTTGTGGTCTGCTGTGGTCGCCCACCTGGGTTTATGTGTTTGTCTGTATTGTCTGTCCTCTCCCTGGTGTTTCCCTCTTAGTGTCAGTGGTGCAGACTAGCGATCCCACCGGCCCGTTCACTATCTAGGGCTCATTTTAGGGAATGCCAGGGTTTAGGCACGTGATCGCCGCACGGGTAAGGAACCCCGTCTAGGGACGTCAGGGCAGTCAGGTGCCAGCCGCAAGGTGAGTCAGGGGTCACCACCTTTCCCTCTCCCTTGGGCAGGGCTTTCCCTTTTCCCTCCCTGTGCGTGACGCCGGTCATTACATTATATCTGGCCCTTATTTTGTGTAGGTAAAAAAAATAATAATAATAATTTTACCTACTTAGAATCCAGTATGGATCCAATTGCTGCTCTGTCCAAACAATTTCATGGCCTGTCTTTGGAGGTGGCAGGATTGAAGGCGTCGGTCCTCCAGCAACAGCAGCAATTACAACTGACCGCAAGCCCAGCGGTTGCTACTGGTAACCAGGTTGTTGCGGAACCCAAGGTCCCTCTCCCTGACAGATTTTCTGGGGGAAGGGACAAGTTTTTGACATTCCGTGAGGCCTGTAAATTATATTTTAAACTGCGCCCTTACTCCTCTGATCATGAAGAACAGCGGGTGGGGGTTGTTATTTCCCTGCTGCAGGGGGACCCGCAATCCTGGGCGTTCTCTTTACCCACTGATTCCCAGGCTCTTCGGTCAGTGGATGAGTTTTTTGGGGCCTTGGGTCTCATATATGATGACCCTAACCGAGTCGCACTGGCTGAATCAAGATTACGGAGACTCCTACAAGGAGAGCGGCCGGTAGAGGAGTATTGCTCTGACTTCTGTAGGTGGGCTACGGATACCCAATGGAACGACCCGCTCTCAGGAGTCAGTTCTGCTCTGGGTTATCCGAAAGGGTTAAGGATGCGCTTGCATTATGAGACCCCCTTTTCCCTTGATGCGGTTATGTCCCTTTCTATCCGAATAGATAGACGCCTTAGGGACAGGTTGAAAAAACCAGAGCAATTGGTAACCCCTCCCAAGCAGCAGTTAGTCTGTACGGACTTAGATGAGCCTATGCAGCTAGGAGGAACCACTCGTCAGGTCCGTCCTCCTGAGGTTCGCCGTAGGCGTGGGGTTTGTTTTTTTTGTGGGGAGAGGGGTCATTTCATTAATGTCTGTCCTTCTTTCCTCAGAAACAAAAAGACCATCAGAAAACTACTAACCCCAGGCTGTGTGGAGGATGTCAGCCGGGGGGTATATGTTTCTTCCATATGTACATTGCAATTTGTGTTGCCAGCAGTTATTGTTTTTGGTGTTCAGACGGAGACTATTTCTTTCTTTCTAGACAGTGGAGCAGGGGTAAATTTGATAGATGCCCATTTTGCCCGCACTATGGGTTTGTCTCTCTGTACGCTACAGAGACCTATTCCCGTATTCGCTATTGATTCTGCTCCTCTGTCTCAGAGAAACCTCACCCACATTGTTCATAATTTACACCTTCGGGTAGGGGACCACCATAACGAGATGCTTTCATGTTATGTTCTGGAGGGGCTTCCCACTCCGGTAGTGCTGGGCCTTCCCTGATTGGTAGCGCACAATCCAGTGGTGAATTGGCAGGCCAGGGAGATATCGGAGTGGAGTGAGCATTGCAGAGAGAATTGCTTAAATAGCAATTGCTTAGTCGCCTCCATAACTACCCTACCTACATTTATTTTGGATTTTCAGGACGTTTTTTCTGAAAAGGGTTGTCAGAAGTTACCACCTCACCGTCCTTATGATTGCCTGGTTAACCTTATTCCCGGCGCAAAATTACCCAAGACCAGGTTATATAATCTTTCGGGTCCAGAGAGACAAGCCATGAAAGATTATATCTCCGAGAGCTTGGCTAAGGGACACATCAGACCCTCTTCTTCACCCGTGGCTGCAGGGTTTTTCTTCGTTAAAAAGAAAGATGGGGGTCTGCGTCCTTGCCTAGATTTTTGCGAATTAAATCGGATAACCATCCGAGACCCATACCCTCTTCCTCTCATTCCTGACCTGTTTAACCAGATTGCGGGTGCTAGGTGGTTCTCCAAACTTGATCTTAGGGGGGCCTACAATATGATTCGTATCAAGGAGGGGGATGAGTGGAAGACAGCTTTTAACACCCCTGAGGGGCATTATGAAAATCTAGTTATGCCTTTCGGTCTGACCAATGCTCCTGCCGTCTTTCAACATTTCGTTAATGACATTTTTAGTCATCTAATCGGCAGGTTTGTGGTAATATACCTAGATGATATTTTAATTTATTCGTCTGATCTGAGAACACATGAGGCGCATGTCAGACAAGTACTGCAGGTCCGACGGACGAATAAATTATATGCTAAAATTGAAAAATGTGTCTTCGCCGTTCAGGAGAAACAATTCCTAGGTTATTTTTTTATCTGCTTCAGGTTTCCGTATGGATCATAGGAAGGTCCAGGCAATTTTAGATTGGGATCTTCCTGAGAACCTCAAAGCACTGCAACAGTTCTTGGGCTTCACGAATTTCTATAGGAAATTCATAAAAAATTATTCAGTTATTGTAAAACCCCTTCCTGACATGACTAGGAAGGGGACTGATTTTTCTAAATGGTCTGACGCCGCTAAAGTTGCTTTTTCCTCTCTATAAGAGAGAGGTTTACCTTGGCACCTGTACTAGTCCAACCTGATGTCTCTCAGCCTTTTATTGTTGAAGTCGATGCGTCAGAGGTGGGAGTGGGGGCGGTGCTGTCTCAGGGTCCGTCTCCTGGCAAATGGTGTCCTTGTGCTTTCTTTTCTAAAAAACTATCTGCAGCAGAAAAGAACTACGATATTGGCAATAGGGAACTATTAGCTATTAAACTAGCGTTTGAAGAATGGCGTCACTTTTTAGAGGGGGCAGTCCACCCCGTCACTGTGATTACGGACCACAAAAATCTTCTGTACCTCGAATCAGCTAAGCGTCTCACTCCTAGACAAGCTAGGTGGTCGCTATTTTTTTTACCAGGTTTAACTTTGTTATTACCTATCGTCCTGGGGCAAAAAATACCAAGGCTGATGCACTATCTCGTTGTTTCCCTGGAGGGGGTAATGTGAGAGATCCGGTACCCATTCTTCAAAGAGGAGTGGTTGTTTCTGCGGTACACTCTGCTCTGGAGGGGAAGGTGTTGGAGGCCCAAGGAGACGCCCCGGTCTCTTGCCCCTCAGAGAAATTGTTTGTACCGTTTAACCTGCGTTTCGAATTATTAAAGGAACATCATAATTCGGCACTTGCTGGGCACCCGGGTAGTAAAGCAACCTTGGAGCTATTGTCTCGTTGTTTTTTGGTGTCCAAGGTTGAGTCAGGATGTATTGGATTTTGGGTCTTCTTGTTCTACCTGTGCGCGCGCAAAAGTTTTGCATACACGTCCTGCAGGGTCTCCATTACCACTCGTCATTCCCAATAGACCATGGACACATCTGTCAATGGATTTTATCACTGACTTACCTTTGTCTGCGGGTAAAACAGTTATTTTGGTAGTAGTGGACAGGTTTAGCAAAATGGTACACTTCATTGCGTTACCCGCACTACCTAATGCTAAGACTCTTGCTCAGGTATTCATCAGTGAAATCGTGAAGCTTCACGGGGTCCCTTCCGATGTTGTTTAGGATCGGGGTACCCAGATTATTTCTAAATTTTGTAACGCTTTTTGTTCCCGTTTGGGGGTACACTTGTCGTTTTCCTCAGCTTTCTATCCTCAGTCGAATGGACAGACTGAGCGTACCAACCAAAACCTTGAGACATATCTAAGATGTTTTGTGTCTGAAAACCAAGAGTTGTGGTCATCATATTTACCGTTAGCTGAGTTTGCCATAAATAATCGTTGTCAGGAATCCACTGGCAAGTCACCATTTCTTGTTGCAAATGGTTTTCATCCCCAATTCTGTTCTTTCAAAGAGGGGTGGTCTTCTGGGGTTCCCGAAGAGGAACGGTTTTCGTCATCTCTTTCATCGGTATGGCAGAAGGTGCAAGCTAACTTGAAAAAAATGGGAGGTAAATACAAATGCATGGCTGATAAGAGACGGTCGCCAGGTCCGGACCTAGGAGTGAATGACTATGTTTGGTTGTCTACTAGGAATATTAAATTAAAGGTTCCCTCTTGGAAACTGGGTCCTAGGTTCATTGGCCCTTACAAAATTGTAGCCATCATCAACCCTGCGGCTTTTCGCCTGGAGCTACCTCAGACTTTTAAAATCCATACCGTCTTTCATAAGTCGTTACTCAAAACATATGTTCCACCTCTAGAACCGTTACCGCTGCCATCCCCTCCTGTTGTTGTGGATGGTAATCTAGAGTTTCAGATATCCAAAATTGTTAATTCTCGTCGGGTCCGCCGCTCTCTTCAATATCTGGTGCATTGGAGAGGTTACGGTCCCGAGGAAAGAATGTGGGTTCCTGCATCTGAGGTAAACGCCGACAGGCTAGTTCGGGCTTTTCATGCCTCTCATCCTGAGAGACCTGGTCCTGAGTGTCCGGAGGCCCCTCGTAGAGAGTGGGGTACTGTCACGAGGGTGTCAAGACCCACGCCTGACTCCGTTATACTCCGTCAGGAAGTCGCAGCGGTTGGCTGCGTTCTCTATGTAAGATAGGGCTGTTTCCTTATGGTAGCTTTCTGGGTTTGCTTTGCAACCCTTTTTGGCTCACTCAGGGATCCGTAGCTCCTTCTCCTCAGCTGTTCCTTGTCCAGCACTCCCAACCTCCTTATATTCCCCTCTCATACTTCTCTGGTTGCCAGATATAGAGCTTCCTGCCTGGACTTCTATACTGACCTACTGGAGCTGTGTTGCTGCGTTCTCTGGTTGTTGGTCCAGAACGTTTCCCTCCGGATCCCTGTTGGACCTTTGTGGTCTGCTGTGGTCGCCCACCTGGGTTTATCTGTTTGTCTGTATTGTCTGTCCTCTTCCTGGTGTTTCCCTCTTAGTGTCAGTGGTGCGGACTAGCGATACCACCGGCCCGTTCACTATCTAGGGCTCATTTTAGGGAAAGCCAGGGTTTAGGCACGTGATCGCCGCACGGGTGAGGAACCCGTCTAGAGACGTCAGGGCAGTCAGGTGCCAGCCGCAAGGTGAGTCAGGGGTCACCACCTTTCTCTCTCCCTTGGGCAGGGCTTTCCCTTTTCCCTCCCTGTGCGTGACGCCGGTCATTACAGCAGGGCACTATCGTTTTACCCTGCCCTGAGCTCATTGACCAAAAAATACTAACTTTTAGAATTCTGTTAGTTACGTGGGTGGCGGTGGCGGCCATTTTCTGCATGCTCAGTGGACCAGCACTGCATCTGAGCTTTTGGGACATTGCAAATCACCATTTTTGGGGGGCAAACTACAACATTTGTATTAGTCAGTGTGCAATTTAACCACTTCAGCCCCCCTAGCTGAAACCCCCTTAATGACCAAGCCACTTTTTACACTTCTGCACTACACTACTTTCACAGTTTATTGCTCGGTCATGCAACTTACCACCTAAATTAATTTTACCTCCTTATTTTCTCACTAATAGAGCTTTCATTTGGTGGTATTTCATTGCTGCTGACATTTTTACTTTTTTTGTTATTAATCGAAATTTTACGATTTTTTGGCAAAAAAATGAAATTTTTCACTTTCAGTTGTAAAATTTTGCAAAAAAAACTACATCCATATATAAATTTTTCGCTAAATTTACTGTTCTACATGTCTTTGATTAAAAAAAAATGTTTAGGTAAAAAAAATGGTTTGGGTAAAAGTTATAGCGTTTATAAACTATGGTACAAAAATGTGAATTTCCGCTTTTTGAAGCAGCTCTGACTTTCTGAGCACCTGTCATGTTTCCTGAGGTTCTACAATGCCCAGACAGTACAAACACCCCACAAATATCCCCATTTCGGAAAGTAGACACCCTAAGGTATTCACTGATGGGCATAGTGAGTTCATCAAACTTTTTATTTTTTGTCACAAGTTAGCGGAAAATGATGATTTTTTTAAAAATTTTCTTACAAAGTCTCATATTCCACTAACTTGTGACAAAAAATAAAAACTTCCATGAACTCACTATGCCCATCACAAAATACACTTGTGGGGTAGTTATACTGCCCTGGCATTTTAGGGGCCCAGATGTGTGAGAAGAAGTTTGAAATCAAAATCTGTAAAAAATGACCGGTGAAATCCGAAAGGTGCTCTTTGGAATGTGTGCCCTTTTGCCCACCTAGGCTGCAAAAAAGTGTCACACATCTGGTATCGCCGTACTCAGGAGAAGTTGGGGAATGTGTTTTGGGGTGTCATTTTACATATACCCATGCTGGGTGAGAGAAATATCTTGGCAAAAGACAACTTTTCCCATTTTTTTTTATACAAAGTTGGCATTTGACCAAGATATTTATCTCACCCAGCATGGGTATATGTAAAATGACACCCCAAAACACATCCCCCAACTTCTCCTGAGTACGGCGATACCACATGTGTGAAATTTTTTTGCACCCTAGGTGGGCAAAGGGGCCCACATTCCAAAGAGCACCTTTAGGATTTCACCGGCCATTATTTACAGATTTTAATTTCAAACTACTTTGCACACATTAGGGCCCCTAAATTGCCAGGGCAGTATAACTACCCTACAAGTGACCCCATTTTGGAAAGAAGACACCCCAAGGTATTCCGTGAGGGGCATGGCGAGTTCCTAGAATCTTTTATTTTTTGTCACAAGTTAGTGGAATATGCCCCTCATGGAATACCTTGGGGTGTCTTCTTTCCAAAATGGGGTCACATGTGGCGTATTTATACTGCCCTGGCATTTTAGGGGCCCTAAAGCGTGAGAAGAAGTCTGGAATATAAATGTCTAAAAAAATGTACGCATTTGGATTCCGTGAGGGGTATGGTGAGTTCATGTGAGATTTTATTTTTTGACACAAGTTAGTGGAATATGAGACTTAGTAAGAAAAAAAATAAATAATAAATAAATTTCCGCTAACTTTGGCCAAAAGTGTGGGGTGATCAATGACGGGGGTGATCAGGAAGTCTATATGGGTGATCACCCCCTTGTCATTGATCACCCCCCTGTAAGGCTCCATTCAGACGTCCGTATGTGTTTTGCGGATCCGATCCATGTATCCGTGGATCCGTAAAAATCATACGGACGTCTGAATGGAGCCTTACAGGGGGGTGATCAATGACGGGGAGGTGATCAGGGAGTCTATATGGGGTGATCAGGGAGTCTATATGAAGTGATCAGGGGTTCATAAGGGGTTAATAAGTGACAGGGGGGGTGTAGTGTAGTCTAGTGGTGTTTGGTGCTACTTTACACAGCTACCTGTGTCCTCTGGTGGTCGATCCAAACAAAAGGGACCACCAGAGGACCAGGTAGCAGGTATATTAGACGCTGTTATCAAAACAGCGTCTAATATACCTGTTAGGGGTTAAAAAAATCGCATCTTCAGCCTGCCAGCGAATGATCGCCATTGACAGGCTGGAGATCCACTCGCTTACCTTCCGATCCTGTGAACTTGCGTGCCTGTGTGCGCGCATTCACAGGAAATCTCGGCTATCGCGAGATGACGCGTATATGCGTCGTTGAGCGCACAGCTGCCGCCTCCGGACCGCAGATCTGCGTTAGGCGGTCCGGAGGCGGTTAAGGTAGAAATACACCCATCATTTTCTAGGGTTTGAAAAACACTTAATTTTTTTTTCAAAAAACTGTATTTTCCAGTTCTGCAAGTGTTAAATTCAAGTTAAATATATACAGCTTTCATATTCTGTTAGCAAAAAAATACTTTTTTGGCAATCTACAACATCGGTATTAGTCAGTGTGCAATTTAAGGTAGAAATAGACCCATCAGTTCCAGGGGTTTGAAAAAACACACTATTTTGACAAAAAACACAATTTTCAGACCTTGCAGCATCAGCACGTGTGAAATTACAGGCTTATATATATGCTGTAAAATTCAGTTTTTAAACAAACACTCATTTGGGCACAAAAAATGTAGTTGACAGCCTTTGATGCAGATGTCATTGTGAGATACACCCTTAAATATATTCAACAGTCTGTCAGACCAAATAATCCCTTTAGGGGTCTCTAACTAATAACATTTCTATCTTTATTTCATTCAATTAAAATAAAATGTATACTCAATAAGGAAACTCTAAATGTTAAAATTATCAGGGCGCCAGTGAGATATTAAGCAAATTTTCTGCATAATACCCCACTTCCCCTGACGAAGCCACGCAAGTGGCGAAACATGTCGGGAGGGGTGCATTAGCTTAGCGTTACTATTTTAGACAGTGGCCAGTGTTAGAGACTCACCAGCAAGCAGGTTATAGACAGCGGGACTGATGGTGGACAAGCAGATAGTTCAGCCAACTATTTTCATGACTATGAAAATTGTAGATTCACACTGAAGGCATCAAAACTATGAATTAACACATGTGGAATTATATACATAACAAAAAAGTGTGAAACAACTGAAAATATGTCATATTCTAGGTTCTTCAAAGTAGCCATCTTTTGCTTTGATTACTTCTTTGCACACTCTTACCATTCTCTTGATGAGCTTCAAGAGGTAGTCTCCTGAAATGTTTTTAACTTCACAGGTGTGCCCTGTCAGGTTTAGTTAGTGGGATTTCTTGCCTTATAAATGGGGTTGGGACCATCAGTTGCGTTGTGGAGAAGTCAGGTGGATACACAGCTGATAGTCCTACTGAATAGACTGTTAGAATTTGTATTATGGCAAGAAAAAAGCAGCTAAGTAAAGAAAAACGAGTGGCCATCATTACGTTAAGAAATGAAGGTCAGTCAGTCCGAAAAATTGGGAAAACTTTGAAAGTGTCCCCAAGTGCAGTCACAAAAACCATAAAGAAAGAAACTGGCTCACATGCGAACCGCCCCAGGAAAGGAAGACCAAGAGTCACCTCTGCTGCGGAGGATAAGTTCATCCGAGTCACCAGCCTCAGAAATAGAAGCTTAACAGCAGCTCAGATTAGAGACCAGGTCAATGCCACACAGAGTTCTAGCAGCAGACACATCTCTAGAACAACTGTTAAGAGACTGTGTGAATCAGGCCTTCATGGTAGAATATCTGCTAGGAAACCACTGCTAAGGACAGGCCACAAGCAGAAGAGACTTGTTTGGGCTAAAGAACACAAGGAATGGACATTAGACCAGTGGAAATCTGTGCTTTGGTCTGATGAGTCCAAATTTGAGATTTTTGGTTCCAACCACCGTGTCTTTGTGCGACGCAGAAAAGGTGAACGGATGGACTCTACATGCCTGGTTCCCACCGTGAAGCATGGAGGAGGAGGTGTGATGCTGTGGGGGTGCTTTGCTGGTGACACTGTTGGGGATTTATTCAAAATTGAAGGCATACTGAACCAGCATGGCTACCACAGCATCTTGCATCGGCATGCTATTCCATCCGGTTTGCGTTTAGTTGGACCATCATTTATTTTTCAACAGGACAATGACCCCAAACACACCTCCAGGCTGTGTAAGGGCTATTTGACCATGAAGGGGAGTGATGGGGTGCTGCGCCAGATGACCCGGCCTCCACAGTCACCGGACCTGAACCCAATAGAGATGGTTTGGGGTGAGCTGGACCGCAGAATGAAGGCAAAAGGGCCAACAAGTGCTAAGCATCTCTGGGAACTCCTTCAAGACTGTAGGAAGACCATTTCAGGTGACTAACTCTTGAAGCTCATCAAGAGAATGCCAAGAGTGTGCAAAGCAGTAATCAAAGCAAAAAGGTGGCTACTTTGAAGAACCTAGAATATGACATATTTTCAGTTGTTTCACACTTTTTTGTTATGTATATAATTCCACATGTGTTAATTCATAGTTTTGATGCCTTCAGTGTGAATCTACAATTTTCATAGTTATGAAAATAAATAAAACTCTTTGAATGAGAAGGTGTGTCCAAACTTTTTGTCTGTACTGTATATATATTGCAGTTGCCTGCCCGTGTGTGAGAGGCTGCAGGCTCAGTCATAGACAGCACTGTGTGCACACCATTCATACAGGGTGTAAAAGAAAATGCCTCGCAGATAAAAAAAAGTTATATTTAATATTTTTCTGTGATATAATCTCAGTTGCAAGCCAATGTGTGTCAGGCCCACACAGACTGTATTGTGGCCACTGGCTAGTGGCTAGGCCTTCACTAATACCGTTACAGGGTGTCACTTACTCAAATACCTTGCAAATAAAAAAAATTATATTTAATATTTTTCTGTGATATAATCACAGTTGCAAGCCCGTGTGTGTCAGGCCCACACAGACTGTATTGTGGCCACTGGCTAGTGTCTAGGCCTCCACTCATACCGTTACAGGGTGTCACTCACTCAAACACCTTGCAAATAAAAAAAAGATTCTATTTAATATTTTTCAGTGATATAATCACAATTGGAAGCCCGTGTGTGTCAGGCCCACACAGACTGTATTGTGGCCACTGGCTAGTGTCTAGGCCTCCACTCATACCGTTACAGGGTGTCACTCACTCAAATACCTTGCAAATAAAAAAATTATATTTTATATATTTCTGTGATATAATCCCAGTTGCAAGCCCGTGTGTGTCAGGCCCACACAGACTGTATTGTGGCCACTGGCTAGTGGCTAGGCCTCCACTCATACCATTACAGGGTGTCACTCACTCAAATACTTTGCAAATAAAAAATAATTGTATTTAACATTTTTCAGTGATATAATCCCAGTTGCAAGCCAGTGTGTGTCAGGCCCACACAGACTGTACTGTGCCCACTGCCCACCACTTATATAGGGTGGCACAGTACCTTATATGAACACAACCTAAATAGGAAGCTGGTCACACTTATATATAATGACGCCCAAAGTATATAAACGTTATATTGAATTATGGATAGTCTTAAAAGATAAGTCTTTAATGATATAATTTTAAAATGATAGGCTCAACGATCAATTGTGTAATAACACAAGCCTCTCCTGGAGGACAAAAAGAAGAAATATTTTTCCCTGCCAACTACAGTGAACTGGTCGAGTTCGAAAAAATGTGGAGCCAGGAGGTGTGAACACTGGCCCACTCGGAGGAGTGAGTTAGGGAAAAACAAAGGTGATAGAAATAAAGAGAGGGAGACAGATGCTGGGTCTCAATCCCTACATGTATCCCTGTGTTCTGTCATAAACTGTCCTGTTCTCACAACATGTACCCCCGGGGTCTGTATGCAGTTCAACAGGCAGATATCACCATTCTACTAGTTAATAATATGAGACTTGTTTCTGTAGTCTGTGGTTTTTATTAACCGGCAGTAGATAAGGTAAACTAGGAAAATGAACATACAATAACTGAGTATACAGCTGTCATGGAACCATGAACCAGATGTACAACAAGAGATAAGTGGAAAATAAGAAGGTTTTATTGAAGAGCAAGCCGTAAGCAAAGTCCGAACGGATGGCTAAACCGAAGCAGGGTCTTGCGGAGACAGAGGTCAGGAACCAGAAGGGTAGTCAGACGAAGCCAGGAATCAGGAACCAACGGGGTAGTCAGACGAAGCCGGAATCAGGAACCAACGGGGTAGTCAGACGAAGCCGGAATCAGGAACCAACGGGGTAGTCAGACGAGGCCAGGATCAGGAACCAGAAGCAGCAGCAGTCTTGGAAGCATGTGAACACAGGAGGACCAAGCAAGGAACTGAAGCCACAGACCTCCTATATATATGAGCTAGGCATCCAGCTCCTCCCAGTGGGAAGGAGGAGCCGCAGGGTGGGAGGCTACAAGAAAACCCAGAAACCAAGATGGCCGCCAGCACATGTCAAACGAAGGGAACAGCAAGGAGGTAAGACCATGACAACAGCATAATGTACACAAAATCAATACAAAAACATAAATAAATCCCTTACCGACGATGCTTTAGTATGAGACACACAATGTGCAGCTGCTCCTTCCATGAGGTGAGGAGAAAAGGAAGCAGGAGCCTGTCTCTTTCCCAGAAAGCACTGTGAGCAGGAAGTCAGGTGACCTAATGAATATGCATAACTTAGCAAGGCAGAAGATGCACTTACAGCTAAAGGTCACTAGATGGTGCTGAAGGCACACACATGAGCACTCACATTAACAAACTATGAAAGAAGACAGTACACTCCCCGCTTGACATCAGCCGATGTCACCATTAGAGTCCTCAACAGGTAACAGTAGGATTAGTTCGAAAGTAGGTCTGATAAACAGTTTGGTCTCATTTTGTTTGAAAATCTTGACCTCTACTTTACGGACATGTCCGTCTTCACTTGGGAACACTTTAGTAATGAGGCCCAAAGGCCAATGATTTCTTTGAGCCTGAGAGTCTTTAACAAGAACAATGTCATCAGGTTTTAGGTTGGGCTTAACTGTGTGCCATTTGGTTCTTGTCTGTAAGGTGGGAAGATATTGCCTCTTCCACCTATTCCAGAAGGTATCGGCAAGGCCTTGCACTTGTCTCCATTGGCGTTTGTAGAGATCTTTGGTGCCAAACTCTCCAGAAGGAGCACTCACTATACCAGTCTTTTGGGTAAGTAGAGAGGCAGGCGTAAGCAGTATTGGATCTCCTGGGTCATTTGATATTGGAGCCAAGGGTCTGGCATTGATAATGGCTGAGACTTCGGCCATAAAGGTTGTAAGGCATTCATGAGAGAGTCTAGCATTACCTACTTGTAGGAAAATAGAGTTCAAGATTCTGCGGGCTATGCCAATCAATCTTTCCCAGGCTCCTCCCATGTGAGAAGAATGAGGGGAATTGAAAATCCAAGTGCATCCTTGCTCACTAAGGAATCTTTTTACACTGTTATTATCCAAGTTGGAGAGAATCTTTAGCTCATTAGCAGCTCCAACGAAGTTTGTGCCTCTGTCAGAGCGGATTTGTTTTACAGGACCTCTGATTGCAATAAAGCGCCTGAGGGCATTTATGAAGCTAGAAGTGTCCATAGACTCAATAACTTCAATGTGGACGGCTCGAATTGACATACAACTGAAAATGACTGCCCATCGCTTGGAGCTAGCGTGGCTACTTCTAGTTTGACGTGTGATAACGGACCAGGGACCAAACACGTCAAGGCCGACATTAGTAAATGGAGGATCCATGTTAACCCTGTCGGGTGGAAGATTGGCCATTTTTTGCGTTTGTAAACTCCCACGTAGTTTGCGGCAAATGATGCATTTGAATATACATTTGTTAATACACCTTTTTACACCAACGACCCACAGCCCAGCAGCACGTAACGCCCCTTCGGTGAATAGTCAGCCCTGGTGTTTTATCTTACTGTGGTAGTGCTTTACAAGCAAGGAAGCTAAATGATGATGACCAGGTATTATGATAGGATGTTTCTCATTAAACCCTAATTTGGCCTCTTTAAGCCGCCCTCCCACTCTTAGCAGACCATTCTCATCAAGGACTGGATCGAGCTTCACTAACACACTGTCTTTTGACACAGGTTTTTTGTTGTTGATGCAGTAGAGTTCCTTAGCGAATGTCTCTCGTTGCATGGAACAAATAATTCGATTTTTCGATTGTTCTAGCTCACTTACTGAGTATCCATTCTTACAATGGTGCCAACCTTTGCAGTTACATTCCATAACAAATGGGGCATGCTTGAAGGAACGGGCTACGTGTGCTAAGCAGGTGATAGCTCGCACAAGTGACTTCCAGGTGGAAAACCTGATGAAACGGTGACTACCGAGCTGATTGTACGAATTTACAGTGAGTAGTACAGATACTTGGGGGCGGATTTCTTTGTCAGAATCTGCATCTAACAGCTCATATGAGTCACAGGCAGAAGAATGTTCTGCGTTGTATAGAAAAGCAGGACCCGTGAACCAGACTGTGTTCTCAAGGTGACTGGCAGCAACTGACCTGGTTGCTAAGTCTGCTGGGTTATGGTCAGTAGGTACAAAGTGCCATTGCTTTGGGATAGTGGACCTCCTGATTCTTAACACTCGGTTGTTAACGTAAACGTAAAAACGCCTAGTTTGGTTGTAAATGTAGCCCAGGACCACTTTACTGTCTGTATAAAACTCGGTGTCTCGAATCTCTAGGTTTATCTCTGTTGTAATTAATTCCGCTAGTTCAACGGCTAGTACAGCGGCACAGAGTTCTAGCCTGGGTATTGTATGTTCGAGAAGTGGTGCGAGTTTTGCTTTGCCCATGACAAACCCTGTGTGGCACTGACCTTTGTTGTCTATAGTTTTAAGATACGCTACAGCGGCAATTGCTTTGACGGACGCATCAGAGAATACATAGAGTTTTTGCGTTTTTACTTCTGTGGATGGCACAGGAGCGTAAGAACGTGGAACATGCAAGCTAGATAAAGTCTTTAGGGAGTTTCTCCACTCTATCCATAGGTTTCTTTTTTCAGGGGATAGTGGGTGATCCCAATCCAATGTTTCCTGAGTTAAGTCTCTAAGTAGTGATTTGCCCTGGATTGTAACAGGGGCAGTGAATCCTAAGGGATCATAAAGACTGTTTATGGCAGACAGGACACCTCTACGGGTAAAGGGCTTCTCTTCCTGGCTGACTTGGAAGGTAAACGTATCCGATTTTAGATCCCAGAGGAGACCAAGGCTACGTTGTATAGGAAGGGAGTCAGTCCCTAAGTCTAAGCTCTGTAGGTCATTTGAATGGTCTTGAGAGGGAAATGCTTCTATCAGCTGCTTACTATTAGAGGCTATTTTGTGGAGTCTCAGGTTTGAGCATGCAAGCATTTCTTGAGCTCTCTTAAGGAGACTTATTGCATCCTCAACAGTGGGTAGTGATTTTAGACAGTCATCTACATAAAAGTCTCTTTCTACGAATTGTCTGACGTCTGACCCATATTCTAGTTCGCCTTCCTGAGCAGAGTGTCTAAGACCATAAGTTGCAACTGCAGGGGAGGGGCTGTTACCAAAGATATGTACCCGCATGCGGTACTCCGCAATATCTTTTGTGGGGTCATTGTCAACAAACCAAAGAAATCTTAAGAAGTTTCTGTGTTCCTCTTTAACGAGAAAGCAATGAAACATCTGCTGAATGTCTGCCATGAAGGCAACAGAGTCTTTGCGAAAACGAAGCAGTACTCCTAGGAGCTTGTTGTTAAGATCAGGACCTGAGAGCAGGACGTCGTTTAAGGAGACGCCTTCATATTTTGCACTAGAGTCAATCACTACTCTAATTTGACCCGGTTTCTTTGGGTGGTAAACCCCGAATATGGGTAAATACCAACATTCTTCTGAGTTTTTAAGGGTAGGAGCTACCTCAGCATGACCATTCTCAAATATTTTCCTCATGAAAGTAAAGAAGTGGTCTTTCATTTCTGGTTTCTTGTGGAAGCTACGCCTTAGAGAGACAAAACGTCTGTAGACTTGCTCTCTGTTGTTAGGCAAACGTTGCCTTTGAGGCCTGAAGGGAAGGGGTGCTACCCAACTATTTGTTTCATCCTTAGTGATTTCCTTTTGCATGGTTTCTAAAAACAATCTGTCTTCGTGGGACATTGCTACCCGATTGTCCTCCTTGGTCCTTTGGAACACTGAGCAACCTAGATGGTCTTTGTCACTGTCACAAGCTATGTCGTGGTCTACAGAGTCTATGAAAGAACAAGGTAGTTGAGTGCTACGTGGCAATTCCTTTATGAGAAAGTTGTTTTTACATGGTTGGAAGATAGAGGGACGTCCATTATCTAATGTGCTTGTAAGCATGCTATTAATGGAAGTTGGTTTGTGTATGCTTCCTAAGCAGACATCTCCTACTATGACCCATCCTAGGTCATGCCTTTGGGCATAAGGAGCATGATGAGGGCCATTAATCTGCTCTCTAGTTTTATGAACTTGTAAGATATCTCTCCCTAGGAGTAAGATTATCTGAGCGTTAGGATCAAGTTTTGGTAAGAGATGGGCTATACGCTGTAAATGGGGGTGATGTATGGCTACCTCTGGTGTAGGGATCTCGTGTCTATTATCAGGAATTTGGTTACATTCAGTAATAGTTGGTAAGGAAAGACACGTTTTACCATCTATGGATTCGATTAGATAGCCACTAGCTCTCCTCCCCGCTGTTTCTACAGTACCCGCACAGGTCTTTAGGGAATAAGGAGTGTTGGGCCCTTTGATGCTGAAAATGTCAAAGAAAGTAGATTTGGCTAGGGATGCATTACTTTGGTCATCTAGGATGGCGTAAACATTGATGGCTTTGTCTCTGCAGCCCTTTGGGTATACCTTTGTTAGGCAGATTTTTGAGCAGGACCTGCCGCCTATGAGTCCTTTACAGACTTCAGTGCATTGTGAAGTAACTGCTGGTGGGTTAGCTTCAGAGGTACTTTCCTCCCCGCCATGCTCTCTGGCACTGTTACTTTGTGATGAGGTCCATGGGGAAGGCCCAGGATGTAGGGCCGTGTTGTGATCGGAGTTGTTGCATTCTGTGCATTTTACACTAACCTGACAGTCTTTGGCAATATGTGATGTAGATGAGCAGCACTTGTAGCAAATGCGGTTCTCCTTGAGGAAGGCTTTGCGATCTCCTATGGACATTTCTCTAAAGGCTCTGCACTTCAGAAGAGGGTGAGGCTTCTTGTGTAGAGGGCACTGCTTACCAGGATCTTTGACTGTTTCGCGGCTGGCGGAGCCGTAATGCCTGTAAGAATCTGCAGGTGAAATGTTAGTTTTGTGCACTGCCACTGATCCTTTTTGTGGTCTGTGGTCATAGGGAGTGGCACAAGACTGTGATAGATCAAAGCTAGGGTCATTACGAATATTAGCTTCTAGCCTTACAAAGTCAACAAACACACTGAAGGGAGGGAATGGCACATTGTAGGTATGTTTGTACCTTGACCCGTGGGAGACCCATTTCTCCTGCAGGTTGTGGGGAAGCTTTAATACAATAGGTTTGACACCTATGGCAGTGTCGAGGAAAGCAAGCCCCGGTAAATCCCCTTCGGCTTTGGCAACCTGTAATTCCATCAGTAGATCACTTAGATCCCTAAGTTTCTGGAACCCTTTGCTAGAGATTTTAGGGAATTCGTCAATTCTTTTAAACAACGCATCCTCTATGACCTCTGCAGAACCATAACATTCATCAAGTCTATCCCAGATCATTTTTAGGCCAATCTCTGGGTAGTTTATATTAATATCCCTGATTCTCTTGGCATGTTCTACAGAGTCTTTTCCAAGCCGATCTACAAGGAAGTCTATCTCCTCACTGTATGACAGACCCAAGTCTTTTGTAATGTTATAAAAGGAGGCCCGCCATGCTCTATAGTTTTCAGGGCGATCGCTGAACTTCGCCAGTCCCTTTGTAACAAGCTCTCGTTTAGTAAAGAACCTGGCAAAGTCTATTGTGCTCTGGTTACTACTAAGGTTGGTTGGAGGTGGAAAGTCACAGTGAGAGTGTGGTGTGCGATCATACCTGTATGGAGTCTCTGACTTAGGCCAGCCCGTGTCATACCGTCTTATGGGATGCGGTGGCTCTGCAGGCTGGACTGGAAGCTGGCTTCCTTGGTGTGCAGGGAAGTTAGCTGGAGTTTTGTCACGTGGCTCTGGGTTCTCTTGTTTGTAGGACTGGGTTCCGAGTGTGACTCTTTCTTTTGGACGGTATGATTCTTCTGTGGCATAGGTGACATCTTTGGTTCCTGGGAATGGATCAGCATTGCTGCTTGGTCTGGAGTGTTGACAGACGTACTCTGAAGTGCGTTGTACAGGATCTTGCTGGCCGAGCTCTGGGCTAAGCACGCTGCGGTGACTTCCGGTTTTTGGGTATTCCATTGCCTCCAAGAACTCTGCTTCAGCTATGGCGGCTGCCGTTTCTTTCTCTACGGCGAGTTTCTCTAGCTTTGCATCTAAGAGGACCTTTTGCATGTCAATTGAAGCCTGTTGCTTTGCTTTCTCAGCCTTTAGCTTTGCCTTTTCTTCTTTCATCTTCATTTCCAGCTGTGCCTTTTCTTCTTTCATCTTCATTTCTTGTTCGGCAAAGGCTGCTTTGACCTTCGCGGCTTCTGCCTTTGCGCGGGCAATGGCAGCCGCATTGCTAACAGAAGACGACTTAGTGGAACCATCCTTCCCTGATCTTGTCTTGTAGCTTGATACTGTGCTACGCGACATGGTGTTGATGAAGACACTTAACCGCGTGGAGACTACTGTGCGGTGGAATGCCGTTCGCTGTGCTTAGAGAGCGGTCACAGTATGCAATCAAATGTGTCTACATTGCTTGAAGCGGCTATCCCCTTGCAGCACTGGACTGTATAGAAGTCGCTGTGGTGTCCGTTTGCAGATATTGCGTGGACCGTAACAGACTTCTGTGTAGTCAGGTGTGCTTCTCTTGCTAGAAGTCGTCGTTTACTGTCCTGTTCTCACAACATGTACCCCCGGGGTCTGTATGCAGTTCAACAGGCAGATATCACCATTCTACTAGTTAATAATATGAGACTTGTTTCTGTAGTCTGTGGTTTTTATTAACCGGCAGTAGATAAGGTAAACTAGGAAAATGAACATACAATAACTGAGTATACAGCACAATGTACACAAAATCAATACAAAAACATAAATAAATCCCTTACCGACGATGCTTTAGTAAGAGACACACAATGTGCAGCTGCTCCTTCCATGAGGTGAGGAGAAAAGGAAGCAGGAGCTTGTCTCTTTCCCAGAAAGCACTGTGAGCAGGAAGTCAGGTGACCTAATGAATATGCATAACTTAGCAAGGCAGAAGATGCACTTACAGCTAAAGGTCACTAGATGGTGCTGAAGGCACACACATGAGCACTCACATTAACAAACTATGAAAGAAGACAGTACATAAACACTCCTTCCGTCTGACCCTAGATGGCCCTCAGACCTAATGTTTGACTGCCCAGCTTCGTCGGAAGTAAAGGACCAGTCACCTCTAGAAGATCAGATGCAATAGAAAGAAAAATAAAGACAAAGAAACTTGTCCCTGTCCCTACGCGTTTCACTGGCTTGCGCCAGATCATCAGGGGACTCAGATATAACCATGACCACGGGTAGATAGTGACAGGCAGTATGTGCCTATCTCAGCTTTCAATGTTAAGCTGAGGCCGCAAAGGACACAATCCTATACAATATGTGACAGGCAGTACTTAGCTTGCTCGGTGTTCTACTCGGGTCCAGGGTCCGCACCTATCCTGCGTGTGGCAGTGGGAGCGGATAATTTGCGCTGGCGTCCTTTTTAAAAGCGCGCGCGTCCTCTAGGCTCCTCCCCCGTGCCATGTGATTAGTCACATGACGTGTGACGTATCCGGTCGCGTCACTCGTTGTCGTCACGTGATCGAGGGCGGTGTCAGGCCGTCCATGCTAATTCGGCCGCATCACTCGAAGGTGATTGGTCGCATAGCAGGAGGGGGAAGAGTCTACAGGTAGAGTCTATTGGTGGCAATGCGGAGGTGAGCCTCTCCCACTCCCCACCATAAACCTTATTCCTGACGAGTCAGGTGAAGGTGCGTCACTCCTTAATGTCATGGGAGGCGCTACCCAAGGTATTTTAGGCAAGTTAAACATGTTGCGGTTTGGATGGCCATTTGTAGGTGGTGTAGAGATGAATGACCAAAAAACATTAAAAAACATATGCAGTGTGGACATGAACAAATAAATGCATGTATGTATAAAACAGCTCTGCAGCTGTAGTCGAGTGTCATAATTAGTGTTTCCATGTATACATACAAAATGACGCCCGGATGGAGAGATCTCAGATGGCGTAGTGTATGTGTATGAGATACAGTATAAGATACATGTATACATAAGAAAAATGTATACATGTATACATACAAAATGACGCCCAGATGGAGAGATCTCCGATGGCGTAGTGTATGTGTATGTGATACAGTATAAGATACAGTATAAGGGGTGTCGCAGGAATGGACCTACCCACAAAGTATAGGTGTCATAATCTTATATAGACATGGAAGATCTAGAAGGAAACCATAGGGTATGTCTCTGGGGAAGCAGGTGATGGTTCGAGCTAGTGTGTGGATCTAGATTCCTCAATGAACGAGCTGAATGAAAGCTGTTCATTGAGGCCTGTAGGATGGGAAGTTTTAAGCTCAAAGATCCACCACGTCTCCCGCTGTAATATCCTCCTGTCCCAGTTGCCCCCTCTCTTCAATGGGGGGATTGATTCAATACCCATAAAGGTGATGCCTTTAAAGCAACCATTATGGCTAATTTCGACGTGTTTGGCGAGGGGGGTATCCCTTTTGTTCCTGATGTCTCCGAGATGCTCCCCCACCCTCCTACGAAACTCCCTTGTGGTTTTACCCACGTACTCTAATCCACAATGGCAAGTGGCCTTGTAGATGACTCCCTTAGATCTACAATTCAAGAATTTCTTGATATTGTAGATCTTACTGGTAATGTTGCTTTTGAAAGTACATCCTTTTTTAATGAACCGGCAGGCCACGCAGCCACTGCAGCGAAAGCAACCCACCGGCGGTTTTAACCAGCCATCTGTTCGGTCGTTGGTCTCGCTGAAGTGGCTGCGTATAAGTCTGTCACGTATCGACCGACCCCTGCGGTAAGTAATGTTAACAGAGGGTGCAACCACATCCTTGACATCTGGATCAAGTAACAGGATGTTCCAATGTTTGGAAATTACCTCCCGTACCTCTTTGGCTGCCCCATCAAAAGTTCCGATCAGGCGAATTTGTTTATCCCCTTTGTCTGTCTTATTGGGGTGCAGCAATTCAGATCGACTTCTAGAGCAAGCCTTCTGATATGCTGCCCTAAGGGTGGAATATGGATAACCCTTTTCCTTGAATCTTGTCCGTAAGTCATCGGCTTGTAGTTTGAAATCTCTCATATTGGAACAGTTCCTCCTCATTCTTAAATATTGTCCCGTAGGGATACCCCTTTTAAGCGGGAGGGGATGGTGACTGTTCCAATTGAGGAGGGCATTAGTGGAAGTGGGTTTTCTATAGGTTTTAGTATGAATCTCCCCTTCTCTCCCTCTCATGATGACAACATCCAAAAAGGGTAAGGTGTCCTTTTGGACCTCTGACGTGAACCGTAGTCCCACATCATTAATGTTGAGACTGTCAACAAAGTGTTGTAGCTGGTCAGCCTTCCCATTCCACAATAGAAATATATCGTCGATGAACCTGACCCACGTCCCCACCTGTGTGACGACGTGGGCCAGCGAGTCACCGAAAACAATATTCTCCTCCCACCAGCCCAGGAACAAGTTGGCGTACGATGGGGCACATGGGCTCCCCATCGCCGTGCCCCTGAGCTGGTGGTAGAATACCCCATCAAAAAGGAAATAGTTTGATGTCAACGTAAATTCCAAAAGTTTGATAACCATGACATTATGAGCATAGAATTGTCGGCCCCTAGTCATAAGAAAGGTCTCAACTGCTCTCAAGCCCAATCGATGTGGGATTGAGGAGTATAACGCCTCTACGTCTATTGAGGCCAACCAGGTGTTACCATCAATACACACTCCATCCAAGCGCCCCAGAAGGTCACTAGTGTCCCTAATGTAAGACGGCAAAGTCCTCACAAAAGGGGCCAGGATAAAATCAAGGTAGATACCCACATTTTGTCCCAAACTATTCACCCCGGCCACTATACCTTGGGTAGCGCCTCCCATGAAATTAAGGAGTGACGCACCTTCACCTGACTCGTCAGGAATAAGGTTTATGGTGGGGAGTGGGACAGGCTCACCTCCGCATTGCCACCAATAGACTCTACCTGTAGACTCTTCCCCCTCCTGCTATGCGACCAATCACCTTCGAGTGATGCGGCCGCATTAGCATGGACGGCCTGATACCGCCCTCGATCACGTGACGACAATGAGTGACGCGACCGGATACGTCACACGTCACGTGACTAATCACATGGCACGGGGGGAGGAGCCTAGAGGACGCGCGCGCTTTTAAAAAGGACGCCAGCGCGAATTATCCGCTCCCACTGCCACACGCAGGATAGGTGCGGACCCTGGACCCGAGTAGAACACCGATCAAGCTAAGTACTGCCTGTCACATATTGTATAGGGGTCGGTCGATACGTGACAGACTTATACGCAGCCACTTCAGCGAGACCAACGACCGAACAGATGGCTGGTTAAAACCGCCGGTGGGTTGCTTTCGCTGCGTGGCCTGCCGGTTCATTAAAAAAGGATGTACTTTCAAAAGCAACATTACCAGTAAGATCTACAATATCAAGAAATTCTTGAATTGTAGATCTAAGGGAGTCATCTACAAGGCCACTTGCCATTGTGGATTAGAGTACGTGGGTAAAACCACAAGGGAGTTTCGTAGGAGGGTGGGGGAGCATCTCGGAGACATCAGGAACAAAAGGGATACCCCCCTCGCCAAACACGTCGAAATTAGCCATAATGGTTGCTTTAAAGGCATCACCTTTATGGGTATTGAATCAATCCCCCCATTGAAGAGAGGGGGCAACTGGGACAGGAGGATATTACAGCGGGAGACGTGGTGGATCTTTGAGCTTAAAACTTCCCATCCTACAGGCCTCAATGAACAGCTTTCATTCAGCTCGTTCATTGAGGAATCTAGATCCACACACTAGCTCGAACCATCACCTGCTTCCCCAGAGACATACCCTATGGTTTCCTTCTAGATCTTCCATGTCTATATAAGATTATGACACCTATACTTTGTGGGTAGGTCCATTCCTGCGACACCCCTTATACTGTATCTTATACTGTATCACATACACATACACTACGCCATCGGAGATCTCTCCATCTGGGCGTCATTTTGTATGTATACATGTATACATTTTTCTTATGTATACATGTATCTTATACTGTATCTCATACACATACACTACGCCATCTGAGATCTCTCCATCCGGGCGTCATTTTGTATGTATACATGGAAACACTAATTATGACACTCGACTACAGCTGCAGAGCTGTTTTATACATACATGCCTTTATTTGTTCATGTCCACACTGCATATGTTTTTTAATGTTTTTTGGTCATTCATCTCTACACCACCTACAAATGGCCATCCAAACCGCAACATGTTTAACTTGCCTAAAATACCTTGGGTAGCGCCTCCCATGACATTAAGGAGTGACGCACCTTCACCTGACTCGTCAGGAATAAGGTTTATGGTGGGGAGTGGGAGAGGCTCACCTCCGCATTGCCACCAATAGACTCTACCTGTAGACTCTTCCCCCTCCTGCTATGCGACCAATCACCTTCGAGTGATGCGGCCGCATTAGCATGGACGGCCTGACACCGCCCTCGATCACGTGACGACAACGAGTGATGCGACCGGATACGTCACACGTCACGTGACTAATCACATGGCACGGGGGGAGGAGCCTAGAGGACGCGCGCGCTTTTAAAAAGGACGCCAGCGCAAATTATCCGCTCCCACTGCCACACGCAGGATAGGTGCGGACCCTGGACCCGAGTAGAACACCGAGCAAGCTAAGTACTGCCTGTCACATATTGTATAGGATTGTGTCCTTTGCGGCCTCAGCTTAACATTGAAAGCTGAGATAGGCACATACTGCCTGTCACTATCTACCCGTGGTCCTGGTTATATCTGAGTCCCCTGATGATCTGGCGCAAGCCAGTGAAACGCGTAGGGACAGGGACAAGTTTCTTTGTCTTTATTTTTCTTTCTATTGCATCTGATCTTCTAGAGGTGACTGGTCCTTTACTTCCGACGAAGCTGGGCAGTCAAACATTAGGTCTGAGGGCCATCTAGGGTCAGACGGAAGGAGTGTTTATGACAGAACACAGGGATACATGTAGGGATTGAGACCCAGCATCTATCTCCCTCTCTTTATTTCTATCACCTTTGTTTTTCCATAACTCACTCCTCCGAGTGGGCCAGTGTTCACACCTCCTGGCTCCACATTTTTTCGAACCCGACCAGTTCACTGTGGTTGGCACAGTACCTTGCACGCATATTACCACTTATCTAAAAAAAAATGACAGGCAGAGGCAGGCCACCTCGCAGGGGCCGTCGTGGTTGTGGTGCTGTGATTTCCACTGGCCCGGGAATAATGCCCAGTGTTCAGAGGCCACATACCCTGAACCCCAAAAATTCGGAAAAAAAATAGTTGACTGGCTTAAACAGGACACCCAATCTTCAACGGCTTCCGCTAAGAACCTTGACGCACCATCCTCTTCCAGCTCAGCTTTGGTCACCTGCTCTCAAGTTACCACTCTCCCTTCCGCCGCCACCACCACCACTACCACCACAGCCGCTTCACTTGATCCCTCCAGAGGAGTTATTTACACATCAGTTGGATGAAATTAATGATGCACAACCATTATTGCCAGAGAAAGTAGATAACAGGGATATGTCTCAGTCAGTCTGCATTACACACATGGACGTACAGTGTGATGATGATGTTGTACCCACTGCTGCTTCCTTTGCTGAGGTGTCAGATACAAGTGAAGTGGTTGATGATGACGACGTGTCCGTGGATGCCACGTGGGTGCCTGCTCGAAGAGAAGAAGAAGAGGGGGAAAGTTCAGAAGGGGAGACAGAGAGAAGGAGGAGACGAGTTGGAAGCAGGGGGAGGTCGTCGCAAGGAGCTAGTGGCACAGTCAGACAGCATGTATCGGCACCCGGGGTCAGCCAGAGAGCACGCCAATCAACGCATGCTAATGGCACCACCAGAATGCCGTCATTGCAAAGCTCAGCAGTGTGGCATTTTTTTTGTGTGTCCGCCTCTGACAACAGCGATGCCATTTGCCACCCGTGCCCAAAGAAACGGAGTCGTGGGAAATCCAACACCCACATAGGTAAAACTGCTTTGCGAAGGCACATGATCGCACATCACAAATGCCTATGGGATTAACACATGATGACGAGTAGTAGCAGCACACAAGCTCAAAGCCACCATCCTCCTCCTGGTCCAGCATCTTCAGCCACATCAACCACTGCTGTCCTCCTTGCCCCCTCTCAACCACCCGCCACTCCGCCTCTCACCTTCAGCAGTTCCATCTCATCTGCCCACAGTCAGGTGTCTGTAAAGGAAATGTTTGAGCGTAAGAAGCCAATGTTACAGAGTCACCCCCTTGCCCAGCGTCTGACAGCTGGCTTGACGGAACTCTTAGCCCACCAGCTTTTACCATACCAGCTGGTAAAGTCTGAGGCCTTCAAAAAATTTGTTGCTATTTGGACACCACAGTGGAAGGTACCCGGACAATTTTTTTTTTTCAAAAAAGGCAATCCCAAACCTCTACTCAGTGATTGAAAAGGAAGTCATGGCATCTCTGGCATACAGTGTTGGGGCAAGGGTACATCTGACCACTGATACCTGGTCTGCAAAGCACGGTCAGGGCAGGTATATCACCTACACTGCGCATTGCGTCTGGCTGCACATCAACTGAATCCCCCCAGCTCCCCAGGGACTATTCCACATTCCGGCTACGACAGTGTCACGCTGTCTTGGGGTTGACTTGCCTAAAAGCAGAGAGCCACACCGGACCAGCACTCCTGTCCGCCCTGAATGCACAGGTGGATCAGTGGCTGACCCCGCACCAACTGGAGATCGGCAAAGTGGTGTGTGACAATGGAAGCAATTTATTGGCGGCATTGAATTTGGGCAAGTTGTCACATGTGCCGTGCATGAATCTCATCGTACAATGCTTTGTGTCTAAGTACTCAGGCTTAGAGGATGTCCTCAAGCAGGCCAGGAAGGTGTGTGACCATTTCAGGCGTTCCTACACAGCCATGGCACACTTTTCAGGCATTCAGCGCCGAAACAACATGCCAGTGAGGCGCTTGATTTGCGACAGCCCGACACATTGGAATTCAGCACTCCTAATGTTCGACCGCCTGCCCCAACAAGAAAAAGCCGTCAACGAGTATTTGTATGACCGGGGTGCTAGGACAGCCTCTGCGGAGCTGGGAATTTTTTTGCTACGTTACTGGATGCTCATGCGCAATGCCTGTAGGCTCATGCGTCCTTTTGAGGAGGTAACAAACCTAGTCAGTTGCACCGAAGGCACCATCAGCGACCTCATCCCATTTGTTTTCTTCCTGGAGCGTGCCCTGCGAAGAGTGCTGGATCAGGCTGTAGATGAGCGTGAAGAGGAAGAGGAAGAGTTGTGGTCACCATCACCACCAAAAACAGCCTTGTCATCATCGCTTGCCGTACCTGCGGCAACGCTGGAAGAGGAGTATGAGGAAGAGGAGTCAGAGGAGAAATGTGGCTTTGAGGAGGAGAAAGACCAACCACAGCAGGCATCCCAGGGTGCTCGTTGTTGTCACCTATCTGGGACCCGTGGTGTTGTAAGTGGCTGGGGGGGACGAACAGACCGTCAATGACATCAATGAGGATGAGGAACGGGAAATTAGTATCCAACCTTGTGCAAATGGGGTCTTTCATGCTGTCATGTCTGTTGAGGGAATCTCGTATAAAAAGGATGAAGGAGAACAACCTTTACTGGGTGGCCACACTACTAGACCCCCGGTATAAGCAGAAAGTGGCAGAAATGTTACCAAATTACCGAAAGTCAGAAAGGATCCAGCAGTTCAAAACCAAACTAAAAAATATGCTTTACACAGCTTATGTCAAAGCACAACGGGAATCTAACAGGGGAAGAGGTGAAAGTAATCCTCCTCCTACGATGACCACGGCGGCAAGGACAGGATGCTTTACAGATGTGTTGTTGATGGAGGACATGTGGAGCTTTTTCAGTCCTACACATCGCCACAGCCCTTCGGGATCCAGCCTTAGAGAACGACTCGACCGACAGGTAGCAGACTACCTTGCTTTAATTGCAGATATCGATACTCTGAGGAGCGATGAACCCCTTGACTACTGGGTGTGCAGGCTTGACCTGTGGCCTGAACTATCCCATTTTGCAATAGAACTTCTGGCCTGCCCCGCTTCAAGTGTCCTGTCAGAAAGGACCTTCAGTGCAGCAGGAGGCATTGTCACTGACAAAAAAAGTCTCCTTGGTTTAAAAAAGTGTTGATTACCTCACCTTATGTTACTATGAATTAGGCATGGATCCCGAAGGGACTGACAGTGGGGGATACGTTTGACTAACAAAAGGCCTGATGACATGCCTTGGCCTCAAAAAGGTCCCCACGCTGCTGTATTTAATGTCTGCATACCTGATGACTTTCGTGAATTCTCCGCCACCAACTAGGGTTCAAGCCGCAATGTTTTAGTCACCTTTCTGCCTTGAAAACATCCATTTTTCCGTCCGCTGCTACAACAGCGACTGCGACAATAACATTATTTTTCAGGCATGTGTACATGCCTAATTTTTCTGGCCTCTGGTGCTGCACTGTGGCTGCAAAAAAAAAAGGCACATACATGTGTCAATTCCCCTTTGTGATCATTACCTTGTTGTGGTGAAGGGGCTTGCGTATCACAATGAAGCGATCATCACCTCTATGAGTGTGTTGGCAATGTTGCGACACCCCAGATGATAAGGCCGTTGCTTCATTATGATCAGACCAAAAGCAATCGGCTGGATAATTTTTCATAGAAAAAAACATACATTTTCAATGTATTTATTTTTTTAAGTTGTATGGGTTTTTAATACATAAAATAAAAGAAATCATAATAAAGTCTCTTATGAATAAAAAAAAAAAAAAAAATCCCCATCAATTCCAATGCAAAGCAAGTACAGAGCTCAGAACTAAATTATTTCAGGATGTCGTAATGGTTTGTTAATTCGACAATGGTTAATCAATTCGACACACGTCTCCGGATAGGGGGCATAACAGGGATTAAACTGATAGGAATAGTACTAGTTAAGACACCACTCATATAGGGTGTCACAGCACATTGCTCCGTGCACGCACAGTGCCCCAACTTGGGAGTAAGAGGACCGACCAAGCTGCTTTTTCCATTTCCCGGTTCCTAAAATCAATTCAGTTTGGTGTATCAGAGTTTGGTCTGTCACTGTGAAGGCAGTCGAAGGTACCTCATCAAATTTTTTTTTCACAAAAGGCAATCGCTGATATTATTATTATTATACACACTTATATAGCGCTACTAATTCCGCAGCGCTTTACAGACATTATCATCCAACTGTCCCCAATGGGGCTCACAATCTAAGGTCCCTATCAGTATGTCTTTGGGGTGATATGCGACATAACAGGGATTAAACTGATGAGAATAGTACTACAGAAAATACCACTCATATCGGGTGTGACAGTAAATTGCACAGCGCAGACGCAGTGACCGTGGCGTGGATTCAAACAAAGGGGAGGGAGCCAGCTTTTTTTTAACCATCTCCCCGTTCGAAAAAATCTATTTAATAAATGGATTCTAGATTGGGGACCATACAGGAATTAAACTGATGAGAATAGTACTACAGAAAATACCACTCCTATCGGGTGTGACAGTAAATTGCACGGCGCAGACGCAGTGACCGTGGCGTGGAGTCAAACAAAGGGGAGGGAGCCAGCATTTTTTTTAACCATCTCCCCGTTCAAAAAAATAAATTTAATAAATGGATCCCAGATTGGGGACCATACAGGTATTAAACGGATGACAATAGTACTACAGAAAATATCACTCATATCGTGTGCGACAGTAAATTGCACGGTGCAGGCGCAGTGACCGTGGCGTGGATTCAAACAAAGGGGAGGGAGCCAGCGTTTTTTTAACCATCTCCCCGTTTGAAAAATCTATTCAATTCACCTTTCGGGGACCCTTGGTGTTGTACGTGGCTGGGTGGAGGAAGAAACCTTCAATGACATCAACGGGACATGGCTAGCTTGGTATCCAACCTTGTGCAAAAGAGAAGTTTGCGGTTGGGCAAATGGACTGTTTGCGGTTGTTTGCAGTGCATTAAAAGGGAAGTTTGGTCTGTCAATGTCTGTGAAGCGGTCGTAACCCTTACACTACCTGATCGATACAACATCATACCTGATCATATACACACACTGGATGTTTTAAACCACGTTGTTCAAAAAAATGTAGGATTGTTATGCCCTTTATGGATTAAAATCCAACGTCAACTATGTAATTTTCCATGGGAGTTTTGCCATTGATCCCCCTCCGGCATGCCACAGTCCAGGTGTTAGTCCCCTTGAAACAACTTTTCCATCACTACTGTGGCTAGAAAGAGTCCCTGTGGGCTTTAAAATTCGCCTGCCTATTGAAGTCAATGGCGGTTCGCCCGGTTGGCCCGTTCGCGAACATTTGCAGAAATTCACGTTCGCCGTTTGCGAACGGAATATTTTATGTTCGCAACATCTCTACAGGGGAGTAGCACACTTGTGGTGACCTGTATCAGCTTGCAGAGTGCACGCATTTAAGGAGACACAATTGTTAATTTGTTGCTGTAGTTGCAACAACCTCAAGATATACGCACATTTAGAGCAATTGGTTGCCCTGCTAAGCTGATACAGTTGAATAGTGTGCAAGCTACCATGTAAAATCAACTGGCGAGATCAACATATAAATATTCCAAACTAACAAATAATACACTGAAAAATAAAAATAAGAACTAAAATGTACATTTCACATTCAATGTGGACTGATCAAAAGTGTGCTGTCTAGTGTAATAAACCCCTTAGTCCCCTGATTCTAATACGCTCACAACCAGTGCATATGTGAGTCACATAGAGTCAAAATAAGGGCTGATATAGGAAAAGTTCCATGAGTTGCTATCAGCAACCATCAGCAGATAGAAAATTTACAGATCTTGATATCTCACTGGCGCCCTGATAATTTTAACATTTAGAGTTTCCTTATTGAGCATACATTTTATTTTAATTGAATGGAATAAAGATAGAAATTTTATTATAAGTTAGAGACCCCTAAAGGGATTTTTTGGTCTGACAGACCGTTGAATATATTTAATATTATATCACGAGGGTCTCTAAAGGGGCCTTAGTTTTGATTTGAGATACACCCTTAATTCATTTTGGTTACATTCAGAGATTTTAAATACTGCCATTTGGTGCACCAATATTGAATTCAGGCCTACACTGGTTCAGGGCATGTGTGATCCCCCCTATACATACAGGGGATTTAATTAGGCATTTGAAATACTACCATTTTGTGCAAAGATATATTTACTTCACGCCTACACTGATTCAGGGCGTATGTGATCCCCCCTATACATACAGGGGTTTGATTCAGCCATTTGAAATACAGCCATTTTGTGCAAAGAAATCTTTACTTCAGGGCTACACTGATTCAGGGCGTGTGTGATCCCCCCTATACATACAGGGGTTTGAATTAGGCATTTGAAATACAGCCATTTTGTGCAAAGATATATTTACTGCAGGCCTACAGAGGTTCAGGCCCACTGAGATACTACCTCTATAAACAGGGGATTGAATTAGGCATTTAAAATACTGCCATTTTGGGCAAAAAAATCTTTTATTGAGGCCTAGTCTGGTTCAGGCCGTGTGAGATACACCCTTTACATACTGTCGTTCTATTCTACCATTAATTAAACACCCATTTAGGGCAAGATCCTAAATGTAAAAAATATGAGGAGAGCGCCAAATAAGGGACGTGGCCCAGGTCGTGGTGCTGCTGGTGGAGCTCCTGTTGCAGGGAGAGGACGTGGTCGATCTGTGCCAGCTACAAGCACAAGTGAAACCCCTTCCTCAGGTGCGAGTAGGCGACAATACAAACGATATTTGGTGAGGCCTGAACAAGTACAGGCGATAGTAGATCGGGTTGCTGAGAGTGGATCCAGTTCCTTCACATTGTCTCCAACCTAGTCTCATGCTGAAAGACCACAGTTGGCACCTGTAGCCGATGTCCATCAGCCTTTCACCTCACCCCCTCAACCAAGCAGTCTGAGCCCCAAGTCATGCAGCAGTCTCTTCTGCTTTTTGATGACTCTGTTAGCAGGGTTTCCCAGTGCCATCCACCTAGCCCTGCCCCAGAAGTGGAAGACATGCCCAACCACTTATTTTTCAAGATGAGTACATGGGAGGACCATCGCAGCACGTTTTGGATGATGACGAAACACAGGTGCCAACTGCTGGGGCTTTCGAAAGTGTGCAGACCGACAAGGAAGCCAGGGGTGAAAACTGGGTGGAAGATGATATGGAGGACGATGAGGTCCTCGACCCCACATGGAATCAAGATCACCGATGTAGTTCGGAGGAAGAGGCGGTGGTCGCACAGAGCCACCAGCACAGCAGAAGAGGGAGCAGGGTGCAAAAGCGGAGCGGTCGTCCTCTAGATAGTACGCCTCCTACTGCCCACCTCAGCAAGGGACTGAGCACACCAAAGCCAGCTCAAAGAAGTTCCCTGGCGTGGCAGTTCTTCAGACAATGTACTGACGACAAGACACGAGTGGTTTGCACGCTGTGCAATCAGAGCCTGAAGCGAGGCATAAACGTCCTCAACAACACCAACACCTGGGTCACTAAGCATCTCCACAATGTCCCACAGAAGCGTTCAGCTCTCCATATCCCAAACGCTGTAGAGGAAGAGGAAGTACCCCCCTACCCACCCGCGATCCCTAGCCCTGAATGCCATCTTTTCTAAATTACTTGCCTTTGAAATGCTGTCATTCCGTCTGGTGGAGACGAATAGATTTAAAGACCATATGGCGGTTGCTGTCCCACAGTACGTCGTGCCCAGCCACCACTACTTTTCAAGGCGAGCCATTCCTTCCCTTCAGACCAATTAGGGGACAAAATCAGGTGTGCACTGCGCAATGCCATCTGTGGAAAGGTGCACCAGACTATGGATACGTGGACCAGTAAGCACAGTCAGGGCCGTTATATCTCCATAACAGAACACTCGGTAAATGCAGTGGCGGCTGGGCCTGAGGCGGATAGCAGTTTGGCGCATGTCCTTCCACCAACGAGGATTGCAGGGCGCTTCATTTTGCCTCCTGTTGCTTCCTCCTACTGCTCTGCTTCCTCATCCTCTACCAGCTCCTCATCCGGTCAGCGTAACACCACCAACTTCAGCACAGCCATGGGTAAACGACAGCAGGCAGTTTTAAAACGTATCTGTTTGGGGGACAAACCCCACACCGCGCAGGAGCTGTGGACAGGCCTTGAACAACAGACCGATGAGTGGTTTGTGCCAGTCAGCCTCACTAGCCAGACTAGCCGGTTTGACGCATAATCCCTTGCCTGGCGCATGTGCTGAATTTGGTGGTGCAGAGATTCCTTAAAATTACCCCATGTCAGAGCTGCTGCATAAAGTGCGGGCTGTCTGTGCGTGCTTTCGGCATTCTCACCCTGCTGCTGCTAGCCTGTCACCGCTGCAGCGTAACTTCGGCCTTCCTGCTCACTGCCTCATATGCGACGTGCCCACAAGGTTGAACTCCACATTGCACATGCTGGCCAGACTGTGCGAGCAGCAGCAGGCAATAGTGGAGTTTCAGATGCAGCATGCACGGGTGAGTCGCTCAGCGGAACAGCACCACTTCACCACCAATGACTGGGCCTCCATGCGAGACCTGTGTTCCTTGTTGTGCTGTTTCGAGTACTCCACCAACATGGCCAGTGCCAATAACGCCGTTCTCAGCGTTAGTATCCCACTTCCATTCCTCCTTGAAAAAAAACGCTCATGGTGATGATGGAAGAGGATGTGGCACAGGAGGAGGAGGAGGAAGAGGGATCATTTCATAGGATTTCCGGCCAGTCATTCCCAAGTGGCTCTGAGGGTAGGTTCCTGCACCCACAAACCCTAGGTACACAATTGTCCAGACAGGGCACAGTTCTGGAGGATGAGGAGGCGGAGGAGGAGGAGATGTAGGAGGAGGAACCATGTTCACAGCAGGGTGGCACCCAGACCAGCTCATGGCCATAACTGGTGCGTGGATGGGGGGATACAGAAGACACAGACGATACACCTCCCACGGAGGACAGCTTTTTGTTGCCTCTGGGCAGCCTGAGCGATTACATGCTGCAGTGTCTCTGCAACGACCACTGAGTTGCCCACATTCTAACTTGTGCTGATTACTGGGTGGCCATGCTGCTGGATCCCCGTTACAAGGACAACGTACTGTCCTTAATTACGTCACTGGAGCGTGATCGTAAGTTACACGAGTACAAGCACACGCTGGTAGACGCGCTGCTGGTGGCATTCCCACCTAACAGCGGGGGCACAGTGAAAGCACAAGGCGAAGGCAGAGGATGAGGAAGAGGTCGCCAACGCAACTGGGGCACCGCCAGCACCTCAGAAGGCAGGGTTAGCATGGCTGAAATGTGGAAAAGATTTGTCAGCACGCCACAACACCCAGCACCACCAGCTGATATGGAACGTCTTAGCAGGAGGCAGCATTTCAACGACATGGTGGAGCAGTATGTGTACATACGCCTACACGTACTGAATGACGGGTCTGCCCCCTTCAACTTCTGGGTCTCGAAATTGGGCACATTGCCTGAGCTTGCCCTTTACGCCTTGGAGGTGATGGCCTGCCCTGCAGCCAGTGTTTTATCAGAACGTGTGTTTAGCACGGCAGGGGGCGTTATCAAAGATAAGCGCAGCCGCCTGTCAACAGACAAAATGGACAAGCTCACGTTCATTAAATTAAACCAGTCTTGGATCCCACAAGAATTGTCTGTACCTTGTGCACAATAGACATTTATACCACCATCAAACATACATTCTTGTCCTCAAGTCAAGTCCAATGATTCTTTGTTTTATTTTTAGTTTTATTCGTCCCAATATTTTGGGGGCTACCTACCCGAATAAAAAATAAACATTGTTGGCTACCTCCTCCTCCTCCACTGCTGCCTCCACCTACAACACTACAATTACCGCCTCCTCAACCTCCGACTCCATATCCACCTCCTTCTCTGAGTTGCAGGTTAATGATTTGTAATTTTTAGTTATTTTATATAAGTTTAAAGTTATTTCCCTATCCACATTTGTTTGCAGCGCAAATTCTATGCTCTTAAGCACATTTTACTGCCTTTTCCATCCCTCTAGCCTTTTCAAGGACTATATTAGTGCCATATTAATGCAAATTTTAGTGCCCTGAATTAAAAAAAAAATCTTATTTTCAATTGTCGGGTGCCATTTTACCATTTTTAGCGTATACAAACCCCTGCTGTGCCTGGGTAACAGGGGCCTAAATCTCTCAAAATCCTCTGTTCAATTGCTGGGTGACTTGAACTTCCCTTTTGCCGTGAATGAACCCCTGCTGTGCCTGGGTGACATGGGCCTAAATTTGTCAAAAAACTGTTCTATTGATGGGTGACAAGAACCCATTTTTGCCGTGAATAAACCACTGCTGTGCCTGGGTGACAGGCGCCTAAATCTCACAAAATCCTCTGTGGTGTTGCTGGGTGACATGAACCCGTTTTTGCCGTGAATGAACCCCTGCTGTGCCTGGGTGACAGGCGCCTAAATCTCAAAATCCTCTGTTCTATTGCTGGGTGACATGAACCCCCTTTTGCAGTGAATAAACCTCTACTCTGCATTGCTGGCAAGGAACTAAATTTAGTGAAAACATCTGTTACTGATCGGAAGATGCGTGACTACAAGCGCACGCTGATGATGGCATTCCAACCTGACATGGGCCTAAATCTCTCAAAATCCTCTTTTCTATTGCTGGGTGACATGAACCCCCTTTAGCTGTGAATGAACCCCTGCTTTGCCTGGATGACAGGGGCCTAAATCTGTCAAAATCCTATGTTCTATTGATAGGTGACATAAACCCCCATCTTGCCGTGAATGAACCCCTGCTGTGCCTGGGTGACATGGGCCTAAATCTCTCAATATCCACTGTTCTATTGATGGGTGACATGAACCCCCTTTTGCCGTGAATGAACCCCTGCTGTGCCTGGGTGACATAGGCCTAAATCTCTCAAAATCCTCTATTCTATTGATGGGTGACATGAACCCCCATCTTGCCGTTAATGAACCCCTGCTGTGCCTGGGTGACATGGGCCTCGTTCTCTCAAAATACTCTGATCTATGGCTGAGTGACATGAACCCTCTTTTGCCGTGAATGGACCCCTGCTGTGCCTAGGTGACATGGGCCTTAATCTCTCAAAATCCTCTGTTCGATTGCTTGGTAACATGTGTAGTGTCCCACTAGGTATGGGTGGGCACTACACAAGGGTCAATTGATGTGCGCGTTACTGCTACTCACAAGGAACAGAAAAATAATATTTAATTCTGCATTTAATGTATGTTTTAATGTGTTGTTATATGCAATGTACCCCTGTCTAATGCAGCAGCAGGCCTAGTTGGGTGTAATTAGACATCCCAGACACTAGAGGGAGATAGGGAGCCCCTAGTATAAATGTCCAGGCCCAGACAGGGAGAGGGGGTGCAGAGTCAGGAGTCTGAGAAGACAGAGGCCAGTAAGCCTGCTCCTGACATGCAGCTGGATAGCCCTGGCTGCTTGTGATGTCCAGGAGGCTGTTGAGAAGCTCCAGCCTGCCTGAAGAACAAGAGAGCCTAAGTTAGTTTTGAAGAGATACCCCAGTTGCAGGATTCAACCTCCTGGGAGAAACCAACAGTTACCCACCTGATAGGAGGAGGCGTCCCAGGGTAAGCGAAGTGACCCTGATAGGCAGAAGAACTTAGGAATCATAGCAAGCAGTATAATACCTGAGGAAGGAAGTAACCAAGGATATAAGCCACCCTTTTAGGCATCCGGGCCTTGGGAGTTATCAAGCCAGAGCAGGAGTTCTAGAAAGGACAGTGTACCGTGATTCCAGGAAAAGTACAACCTGCTGCTGAGTGCTTGTGGAATTTACCCTCAGTGTAACTTGCATGACTATTGCCTGCCATATTTGTGAATAAGCCCCTTTTGTGGAACTGTGATACAGAGACTGTGCTACACCTGCTGTACAAAGTTGGATTGTCCAGTAAAGTTTACGTTTGGTTCACTGCATACTTGTGTACCTTCATCATTCCAACCACCCACCGGCGTGCCACCGTCCAAAGGCACTGGCGTCACGAATACCACAGGGACCTTGCCCCAGGCACACAAAATACCTGTAACATCCAGGGCACCTCAACTACCATCAGGCCTGGTCCCTATCTACAGAGCGTGCCCCAGAGGAACTGTGTCTACCTCTCCTTCACTGCCACGCGCCTGCCCAGGGTTCTTCAAATATAGTGAGTACCCTCGATTGCCCATAACTGTGACCTCACTTCGTCATCCCCTGCAGGTCTGGCGTGTTGCATAAATTGGCGTCACGAACAGGATCCGAATATTCCTGCGCCATAGCGGATTTAAAAACTGTGTGCTGAAAGTTATCTTAAAGTGACATGCCCCAATTGTTTTATTGAAAATTGCTGGGCCAAAGTGAACTGTAGTATTTGCGGTATGAAGATTGCATTGTATGGACTGTTTTCTGCTTATTTAAGCCACCGCTTGCTGTCAATGAATAGACAGCTATTTTGCTCAAAGATGGCCGCTGAGCTTGCTTGAAATTGTTTGCTGCGTCATCTTCATCATAAATTGGCGGTAAAAATTGGCGCCTTCTGCTAAAAGTGCGGGAAGGCTGTATGCTGGCGCCACCGCCCTGTCTGGACATTTGCATGTCTGCTGTGAGGGACTCCGCCTCCCCGATACTGGAGTACCTGGGGGGCGGCCTCCCAGTGCAATGGGAGGATCTGTCTGAACTTATTGGCGCCACCCTGTCGCTCTCCAGAGAAGGATCGAGCATGTTGAGGAGTGAGGACTTTCCTGATGATATGTCCGCGCCTGATTTGTTAAACATGAATGTGACTGGTGTTGAGCAAGAGGACGCTCCACCGGCCTACTCTCCGGGACCGGAGAGACCCGCCTGCCCGCCACAGAGGACGCAACCGGAGACCTATTATGGCTCCTAGAGAGACTTCTTCCAGCCCTCGTTCAAGTGGTCAGCTCTAATGGCAGAGATCCGGGAGGCCGCAATAAAGAAGACGACTAAAACCAAAATATACTATGAAGAACTGGCAAAGACCGTTCACGAGTGCCACACTGACACACAACCCCGCCTGGAAAGGAGAATGGGGTTGGTTGTGGCCTTTGACAAGGACCGAGGCTTCGGTTTCATAAAAGACTACCTGACTGGACGAGACTTATATGTCAACAGGAGGTCCGTCAAGCGGAGTTACCTCCCAGAACGTCTACACAACCTCCGCGAGGGAGAGGAGGTTGAATTTACCCCTGCTGAGGGCCTGCGAGGCCCCTACGCCACTGCCGTGTCCCGTCCTAAGAAGAAGACAGAGGACTGGGACTTTGATGAGGACTACTCTGGCTGCGAGCGTGAGTCTGTGCGCTCTCCGGAGGACAACCCTGGCTGCGAGCGTGAATCTGAATGCTCTCCAGGACCGGCCCATCACGCCGTCCAAGAACGGGGCTCTTTCATTGGCCCAAATGTGTTCTGGCAGCCGACAGTGGTAGAGAAGAGGGTTAGCCCA